>NC_041391.1:292671314-292707319 GCF_002162155.2 Triticum dicoccoides | reverse complement strand
GCTCACTGTTCATCCCAGAGGCAGCATCGATCAGCTTCAGTTAGCAGCAGTAGCGAAGGAATTGCTCCATCGGGTTTAGTTAACATCCATCGATCGATCCCTCGGGTTCAGTAACGCGTTGCCTGCAGTGCAATCGCTCGGGTTCAGTTAGAGCCCAATGCCTCGCTGGGCTTCAGTTAGAGCCAACGCCTCGCACACACGCGCGTACGTACGAGAGAAACGCGCATCGCTCCGCCCCCGACCTCCCACCATAACCGGCAACTCCCTGAAATTTTCCTCCCCCTCGCTTCTACCACGGTTTTTTCCGTCATGGACGGCCCAAAGAATGTCATGCAGCTGCGTCTCCGGCCCGCCCAGGACGAAAAGCCCATTTTCTGTCATGATTTTTTGTCATAGAAGTAGGAGCCCACCACATCTATGATGATACCGGGTTTTGTCACAATTATCGTCATAGAAGTGTCATATGTATGACAGAAATTTTTTTCGTTCGGCCCAAAATGTCACGAATGTGTCTTTTTTTTGTAGTGCCTGGGGGCTCGTGAAGATCGGCTTCCGCAGCGCACGCCGTCCGCTACTTCAGCATCCCTTCGTCTTCAGCGTCATCAGGTGACATCCTTCGAGTTTCGTTTTCAGTTGGGAGCGGCCCCCCAGGGCTGCATCATTCCCAGGCCGCGTGGGTCCGTCCCTGCGACATGTATCCCTTTAGTTCAAGTATTTAGTTTACTTTATCGGGGGCGCCCCTCGGGCTGCATCATCCCCAAGTCGCTCGGGTCCGACCCAGCGGCGTTCACCTCTTTCTACGCCTATCTAATTGGGTCTGCTCCTATATGATTAACATGCTTGACTTAGTCGCCTGCTCGATTGGCACCAACTGATGGAGCTGCTCCCTCACGGCACGACGCTTGCGCATGGGTCCGTCCTTGCAACGTCGACAAACCTGGAAGGCTGAGCTCTGGCCGCGGCAACCCCGCAGGGCGTCATCTCACCAAGCCTTCAGTGCCTCGTCACCTTCCCAGAGCAACCAGCAGCTGGCCGGCAATTGTAACGGCAAACCCTCGCTTTTCTCATGATGAACTCGCAGGATCGAATTAAAGAGCAGCGTCGGGTGAGGCCTCCACAGCATCTCCTTCGCTCTCTTCTGCGCGAACCGCTTGCATGTTAAAGGGGGGGGGTACCTGAGCATAGCGACTCATGGGCTCTTACTGGCTCTCCAGCCCTCACCCTCTGGCCTTGTCCACGACATCGCGACCTGGCATACCAGCGATGGCTGAGCTCGCTCGAGGGCCAGGACCTGAGGACGTAGAGCACGAGGGGGAGCAAAGGCGAGAGGGAAGAGGCACGCAGGGACCTCGCCAGGCAACTCCTCTCCTGTCAATGCGTGGGCCCGGTGCCGCGCCAAGGGGTGGCTTCTAACCCTCAAGATAAGTCATCCTCCGGAGACACTAGCTATCGCAACACCAACCTCGCACCTAATGCAGTCCCGTTTTGGCAACGTCGCACTCCTTTCTCACCGAACGATGACTGCTTGAGCGCTAAAGGGGACCTCCTAAGCATCGCAACTCAGGGGCTCTTACTGGACCCCGGGCCGCTCACCTCCTGGCCTTGAGCACGGCATTGCGACCTGGCATACCAGCGACGGCTGAAGCCTGCCTTGGGACTGGGACCTGTCAGCGCAGAGCGTCCAGTCCTCGCGAGGTTCGAAAGGAGGAACTAAGCTAAGACGGGACGAGCATCTCTCACCGCTTCACAATAAGGATCATATTAACAAATGGAACTACAAACACCTTACAAACCCCCACGGGGCGTGTTCTTTGATTCCTCGCAGGCAACAAAAGGAGCAAATCCTAAAGAGCACTAACTGCACGTGCCTCTGCAAAAGACGCCATCATCAACAGTGGCCAGTCAAGCACCGGCGCCAATCCCATACAGATCAGTGGCGACGGCGGCCTGACGAGCCCGCCCTGCACTAAGAGCGACGCAAGCTCGGGGGCTCGTAGCTGTCGTCGCTCGTCTCTGGAGTCGCAAAGAGCCCGGTGGAGTCGCTGGATCCCCCGACACCTCCGCTGCCTGAGGAGCTGCTGGAGAAGCGATTGGCGAGCCTAGTCCTCGCCGCGGCAAGGCCCCGGCCGCCCTTCTCAGGGCAGCACTCCAGCTGGCATCCCTCCGCGTCGAAGACCTTGAAGAACACCAGGGAGGCGTCGTCGTACTCGAGGTGGATTACGAGGGCACCACCCGTCCTGCAGACCCGGGCGATATCGCCCCAGCCACGGGTCAGGTAGACCCTGCCCGGAGCGACGACCTCGACCTCCGCTTCGGTCGCAGTGGTACTGCAGCCAGCATGTGTAGGACCTTCAAGTATGTCTAGAGGGGGGGGGTGATTAGACTACTTGACCAATAAAAACTTAACCTTTTCCCAATTTTAGAGTTTGGCAGATTTTAGCTATTTTAGGACAAGTCAAGCTATCATCACACAATTCAAGAAAGCATGCAAAGAGTATATAGGCAGCGGAAATTAAAGCATGCAACTTGCAAGAAAGTAAAGGGAAGGGTTTGGAGGATTCAAACGCAATTGGAGACACAGATGTTTTTGGCGTGGTTCCGATAGGTGGTGCTATCGTACATCCACGTTGATGGAGACTTCAACCCACGAAGGGTAACGGCTACACAAGTCCACGGAGGGCTCCACCCACGAAGGGTCCACGAAGAAGCAACCTTGTCTATCCCACCATGGCCGTCGCCCATGAAGGACTTGCCTCACTAGCGGTAGATCTTCACGAAGTAGGCGATCTCCTTGCCCTTACAAACTCCTTGGTTCAACTCCACAATCTTGTCAGAGGCTCCCAAGTGACACCTAGCCAATCTAGGAGACACCACTCTCCAAGAAGTAACAAATGGTGCGTTGATGATGAACTCCTTGCTCTTGTGCTTCAAATGATAGTCTCCCCAACACTCAACTCTCTCTCATAGGTTTTGGATCTGGTGGGAAGAAGATTTGAGTGGAAAGCAACTTGGGGAAGGCTAGAGATCAAGATTCATATGGTAGGAATGGAATATCTTGGCCTCAACACATGAGTAGGTCGTTCTCTCTCAGAAATGGTAAGTTGGAAGTGTAGGTTCGTTCTGATGGCTCTCTCCACGAATGAAGAGGAGGTGGAGGGGTATATACAGCCTCCACACAAAATCTAACCGTTACACACAATTTACCAAACTCGGTGGGACCGAATCGTTAAACTCGGTCAGACCGATTTAGTAAACCTAGTGACCGTTAGTGATTTTTAGTGGGACTGACATGCATCTCGGTGAGACTGATTCGGTAAGGGTTAGGGCATAACGTAATCTCGGTAAGACCGATTACACAAACTCGGTGAGACCGATTTGGTAATAAGCTTTCCAGAGAGTTGGTCAGGTAAACTCGGTGGGACCGATTTGCTCTTTTCGGTGAGACCGAAATGTTACAAAAAGGAAAGAAAGAGTTTACATTGCAATCTCGGTGGGACCGATCGCTCACTTCGGTTAGACCGAAACATTACGAAGGGAAACAGAGAGATTACAACCCCATCTCGGTGAGACCGAGATCCCCATCGGTAAGACCGATTTGCTTAGGGTTTGTGGCAATGGCTATGACTTTCGGAATCGGTGGCGCCGGACAGGAAGAACCGGTGTGACAGATTTTGGCTTTGGGTATAGGTCATTTGTGGATGTGGGAAAGTAGTTGAGGGTTTTTGGAGCATATCACTAAGCACATGAAGCTAGAGGCTCATTAAGCAACACCTCATCCCTCCTTGATAGTATTGGCTTTTCCTATAGACTCAATGTGATCTTGGATCACTAAAATGTAAAATGAAGAGTCTTGAGCTTTTGAGCTTGAGCCAATCCTTTGTCCTTAGTATTTTAAGGGATCCACTTTCATCATCCATGCCATGCCATTCATTGAGCTTTCCTGAAATAATAGTCTTGGAATAGCATTAGCTCAATGAGCTATATTTTGTTATGAATTACCAAAACCACCTAGGGATAGTTGCACTTTCAATCTCCCCCTTTTTAGTAATTGATGACAACATATAGATCAAAGCTTTGACAAATGATAATAAGATTGAATAACATCGTCGCTTTGAGAAGTATGTGATAAGCAAGAGCTCCCCCTAAATTTGTGCATGGGTTAATATTTGCTTTGGACTGCAAATGCACAATGAATTAGGCTCATGGGTTACTCTTTCATGTCACATACATCTTGGTGGAGCGCTCAAAATAATAAACAATGAATACATGCACTCATCACCAATCATAGTGAGTGATCACATAAGATAGATAGGATAATATCAAGCATGCATAAGTGTAGCTTATGATCAAACACATGATCATCAATGTCTCACAAGCATAGTATCTCAACAAAAAGCAAACAAAGTTTAAAAGACCACCAAATAAAGCAAGAGAGAACAAAAGCAACACACTCTCTCTCTCGAAGCCTATGATCTATACATTTTTCTCCCCCTTTGGCAACAAGTTACCAAAAAGTTCATAGAAAATGCATAGTGCTAGATCAACTCTCAGGCTTGATCTTCTGGTGGTGGTGTCCTGATAACTCCTTGGATGAAGGCTTCAATTGAAGTAGAGGGTGCTGGAGTGGATGCTGGAGCTGGTTGCACTGGAACTGTAGGGGCAGTAGCTGGTGCTGAAGTTGTTGCTCTAGTGTATGTCACTGGCACTACAACTGACCTCTGGGCTCTGGGTACTCTGGCAAACACATTTGTGGTAGTCTTGCCCTTCCTCTCCTGCATGTCATCCTGCAGCTGCTCCACAACTGACTGAATCTCTGTTACTTTAACATCTAGATCATAGAATTTTTGTTCCATGATTCTTTCAAGGCTCTCCTGATTCTGAGTGAGGGTGGCCAGTCCTTTCTCAATCCTCACTGTAGATGCTATCAAGTAACCAAGCTGCTCCTGTTTGGTTTTCAAGAAATATTCAGATGCCTCCTCTTGAGTTGGCATCTTGGCAACCTTCTCCTTCTTTGCCTTCTCCCTCTTCTCCTGAGCTTGAACTGATTGTGGATCATCTTCATTCATGACAACCTCATTGTCCTCAAAGTCTGGATAAAGTGGAAAATGTTCCTTATCCAACTGATATTTTCCTGTGCCCGTCTTTGAGTTAATCAACTCCTGAATCTGAGGTGCATATCCACAGCTCCTCTTGTAATCTGCTGCAGTCCTCTTGATTGTTTCAATGATTAGGCTCATGACTTTGAACTTCTGTGGCACATCAAACACATGCAGCATGTTGATGGTATGTCCTCTGATCATGTTATGGTCACCAGACTTGGGTAACAAAGTGTGCCTCAGAATCCAATTTATGGTTGGCAACCCTGACAGCAGAAAGTGAACTGATCCAAACTTGTGAGTCTCAACTGCCTTGTCTGGAATTTCCTTGTACATGTGAGCCATGGAGTTGTGACCCAACTTCTTCTTTGCATAAATGTCCAGGTCATCCTCATCTTCCAATTCAATTGTGAACTTCATAGTTTCACCAGTGGGGACTTTCTGAGGTTTGGAAGAAGTGACTTTCTTCTCAGGTGCCTCTTTGGGTTGAGCCTGAGGTGGCACTTGATTGGACTTTCTGGCCTTTGGCATTGGTGTCCTCTTGGCAGGAACTTTCTTGTTCAGACCTGGCTTGGTGCTATGTGCAGAGCCATATTCTTTCTTGAGCACCACTTTCTTGGAAGTGGCCTCATCTTCCTCAGCTTTGTAATCTTCATCCTCAGAATCTGAAGTTCTTTTCCTCCTTTGCCTAGTTGCAGCCTTAGGCAAATCGCTAGGAGTATTTCTGCTCCCTTCATCTGTAGTTGAGGGACTAGTGCCCTAACTCAAGTCCATCTGCTCTTCTGACCTGTTCTGGCTGTCACTCTGATCTGACATACTGTAAAAGCTGACTGCTAACCCTATGAAGAGTTATAGATGAGATAGAATAGATGAGCATCACAAAATGCAGAGGTTTTTGCAAAAGAATGATTCAAAAGTTCAGTTTTAGTTTTCCACAGAAAGCATTTCGGATCAAACGATTTTCAAACTCGGTGATACCGAAGCAGTTTTGGAACCTAAACTGATGATCTCGGTTGGACCGAGTCATAGTTCGGTGGCACCGAGACTGCTAGGGTTTCACAGAATCCTCAAATCGGTTGCACCGATTAGTAATTCTCGGTCAGACCGAGAGTCACTAGTGCAATGGCATAAACCAAATCGGTGAGACCGAGTTTTTCAACTCGGTGGGTCCGAGATGGTTTCGGCGGAAACCTAACCCTAAAAATTTGAATCTCATCTAATCTATGGATTACTTTGGTTGGATAGAGGAGTTTCAATCGTGGCAAGATTCAATAAAAGAACAATGTGCTTGGAATCAGACGTGGATAGCACAAAGATCAAGTCTATACCCTAACTTGGCGGTGGACTTGCTACATCGGCAACAGTGGGGACGAAATCCGTTGACGGTGGCGGAGACCAGCGACAGGAGGCTGCTGGAGCCAAGGAGACGATCCGAAGACCTCCGATGGCAGAGCGAGCTATTGCGCGGGCGAAGCGTTTCGGAGGAATTTCCAAAATTTTGCCCGTGGCTATATATAGCCCGACCCTGTCGGTGTGACCGAGTGGAACAACTCAGTGGCACCGAGATGCATAACTATGTTTAGTTACAGCAAATCAGTGAGACCGAAAAGTTCAAATCAGTTGCACCGAGATTGAAAACTCAGATCAACTTAATGATCTCGGTAGGACCGAAATGGAGGAATCGGTCTGACCGAGAATCACAAAGAGGTTTTGGAAGTTTAAGTCTATGACGAATCGGGGACTCCGAGTGCTCCTCACACAGAGTGGTTCGAATCTGACTTGATCAAATTTTGTGATGTAGCATGAATAGAGTTTGAAATGAGAAAAGCATAGATAGCTAAAGAAGGTTCTTAGGCATTCTTGTCCATCCACTTGGTAAAAAGAAAAGAACCCAAACAATCAAAACAACAAGTGGATGTCCTTGAATGAGTAAAATATGCACCAACATGCTCACACAATAAGATGGCAAATGAAATATGTGGCAAAGCATGCACAACCAATTCTAGCACCTATCAAACAATTGGCGATGACTAGGTCATCTATATATGAGTATATTGACTTAGGAGTCAAATGAGAACATTTGATCATAGGTCATACTCATCGTTTAAGCTCAAGTGGGGTTACCACTTTTACATAATGCATTGATGTGTTCACACCATTAGAGTTGCTTTGACTCAATTCTTAGAGTTAAGCTCCCCCTAGATGTGAGATTCCCCCTTAGAGGGATGAACTAACCTTGGGTTTTGTCGATGATGACTTCATGTAGGTGTTGAAGATGTAGATGCTCAATGTTGATGTAGATCATTTGGAGCAATCCTTTGGAGTGATTTGCACTTTCAACTTACCTACATGGGTTAGTCCCACAAGGAACAAACAAGAATATCCATAGACATAGAGTGATGCACACACAAGATGATGTTCATGAAATCATTAGGTTACCTTGTCCCTTGCCTTACCAACATGAGGGTTTGTGACTCCTTGAACTAGTGCAAGATGTGGAAGTTGATTGCACTTGTTCTTCCCAAAATGATATGAGTGAAGAATGTTGGCGGAGTCACCCTCAAGAACTCTCTAGTTCTTCTTCTTCGGGATCCACATCATCTTGATGGGAATCCTTGGAGTTGTAGTTGTACTTGATGAAGTAGAACTTGACGTAGTCTTGGGGATCCACTTGAACGAGGCTTTAGGTGCTTCTTCAAATGCATCAATCTCTTCTTGAAGCTTGTCCTTGCCTTTGTTCTTGTGGTCTTGTGGTGGAAGATCATCTTGAGCTTGTGTTCCCTTGAAGGAAGTAGGATCATACTTCTCTTGTTGAGGAACAAACTTCGTCTTGGGGTATTGATCTTCTTCCTACTCAACTCCATTGGCATTGAACTTCCGTTCAAAACCAACACCTTGATTCTTCCGGTGCCTTGCTTGCTTGCGTACAATTTCCTCGAATTGCTTACTCCCGACAAGGCTCTTGTAAACACCTTTCTCTATAATTCCCTTCAATAAGCTATTTTCTTGCTCAAGTGTAACTTGGCTAAGAGAATCATTAGTGGAATCAAGAGAACTACTAGAAGCAACAATATTGGATTTGACATTATTATTGTTACTACTAGAGGAAGTATCTTTCTTGTACTTGTTACTAGACTTGACTTGAGGCATGTAAGTAGATAAGAGTAAACGCTTGGCAATGTAAGAACTTTTATTGCAGAGATCATCATTGATTGCTTTTAAGAACTCATGCTCTTGCTCAAGATTGAGCTTTTTAAAGCGTAACTTCTCATGAGCCCTTAAAAGTTCTCGATGATCTTCGTAGATAGTTTCATGAGCTAACTTAAGAGAGTTTAGTTCTTTAGTTGGAAGCTCAATCTTCTCCTTATCATTGTCATTCGTTTTATCTTGATTAGCATGATTAATTGACGTTTCATCATAGTATTCATCACTAGAGTTGTTAACAAGTAAATCATCATCCACAAGCAAGTCATCTTCATTACTATTGAAATCAACATACTCGGGATGTGTTACCTTTGGACCTTTGGCCATGAAGCATCTTCCAACACCTTCATTTGGTGAGTCAAATATGTCGTAGGAGTTGGTTGACACAAGTGCTAGACCGACAACACCTTCATCTTGAGTATATTCAAAGTCGGAGTGATAGCTTCTCTCGGAGTGATTGTAGGAGTCGGAGCCGGATACCCATTCACCAACATGAGCTTGATGTCTTCGTTTTGTGTAGCTCCTTGATGACTTGTCCTTCCTTTCCAAATCCTTGCTTCTCCGTGAGGGTCTTCGTTCATAACGATCATCTCTACTCCTCCTTTCTCTTGGTGGCGACTCTTCTCTTTTGCTCCTTCTTCTTGGAGAATCTTCTCTTCTTTTGTAGGGTGCCGTACACTCATTGGAGTAGTGTCCGGGTCTCCCACAATTGTAGCAATTTCACTCTCGACTAGAAGATCTTTTGTCATTGTAAGACCTTGACTTGGAGCTTCTTTCTTTGCTTCTATTCTTGTAGAATTTGTTGAAGTTCTTCACCATTAAGGTCAATTCTTCATTGAAGGTTGGTTTCTCACTTGATGATATGGGGGCTTCACTTGAGGCTTTGTAAGCACCACTTGACTTGGTGTGAAGTTCCTCCTTATCCTTGAGTGACATCTCATGAGCAACAATTCTTCCAATGACTTCCGTTGGCTTGAGATCTTTGTAGTTTGGCATCATTTGAATCAATGTGCACACGGTATCATACTTTCCATCCAATGCTCTTAGAATCTTCTTGATGATGAATTTGTCGGTTATCTCTTCACTCCCTAAGCCGGCAATCTCATTTGTGATAAGAGCAAGCCTAGAGTACATTTCAGCGACACCTTCACCATCCTTCATTTTGAACTTGTCAAGCTGACTTTGGAGCACATCCAACTTGGATTCCTTGACGGACTCGGTACCTTCATGCACATCAATCAAAGTATCCCAAATTTCCTTTGCATTCTCAAGACGGCTGATTTTGTTGAATTCTTCGGGGCACAATCCGTTGAAGATGATATCACAATCTTGAGCGTTGTATTGCAGCATCTTCAATTCTTCCGCATTAGCTTCATGGTTCGGTTCTCTCCCATCAAAGAATTCACCTTGAAAGCCAATACAAATAATTGCCCAAACGGCGGGGTTATGTCCAAGAATATGCATTTTCATCTTATGCTTCCAACTAGCAAAATTAGTACCATCAAAGTAAGGACCTCTACGGTGAAAATTTCCCTCGCTAGACGCCATACTCTCCTAGGTTGTGAAACCAAGGCTATGACCACCAAAAGCTATGGAAATCAAAGCAAATGGAGACCAAAGCTCTGATACCACTTGTAGGACCTTGAAGTATGTCTAGAGGGGGGGGGTGATTAGACTACTTGACCAACAAAAACTTAACCTTTTCCCAATTTTAGAGTTTGGCAGATTTTAGCTATTTTAGGACAAGTCAAGCAATCATCACACAATTCAAGCAAGCATGCAAAGAGTATATAGGCAGCGGAAATTAAAGCATGCAACTTGCAAGAAAGTAAAGGGAAGGGTTTGGAGGATTCAAATGCAATTGGAGACACGGATGTTTTTGGCGTGGTTCCGATAGGTGGTGCTATCGTACATCCACATTGATGGACACTTCAACCCACGAAGGGTAACGGCTGCGCGAGTCCACGGAGGGCTCCACCCACGAAGGGTCCACGAAGAAGAAACCTTGTCTATCCCACCATGGCCGTCGCCCACGAAGGACTTGCCTCACTAGCGGTAGATCTTCACTAAGTAGGCGATCTCCTTGCCCTTACAAACTCCTTGGTTCAACTCCACAATCTTGTCGGAGGCTCCCAAGTGACACCTAGCCAATCTAGGAGACACCACTCTCCAAGAAGTAACGAATGGTGCGTTGATGATGAACTCCTTGCTCTTGTGCTTCAAATGATAGTCTCCCCAACACTCAACTCTCTCTCATAGGTTTTGGATCTGGTGGAAAGAAGATTTGAGTGGAAAGCAACTTGGGGAAGGCTAGAGATCAAGATTCATATGGTAGGAATGGAATATCTTGGCCTCAACACATGAGTAGGTGGTTCTCTCTCAGAAATGGTAAGTTGGAAGTGTAGGTTCATTCTGATGGCTCTCTCCACGAATGAAGAGGAGGTGGAGGGGTATATATAGCCTCCACACAAAATCTAACCATTACACACAATTTACCAAACTCGGTGGGACCGAATCATTAAACTCGGTCGGACCGATTTAGTAAACCTAGTGACCGTTAGTGTTTTTCGGTTGGACTGACATGCATCTTGGTGAGACCGATTCGGTTAGGGTTAGGGCATAACGTAATCTCGGTAAGACCAATTACACAAACTCGGTGAGACCGATTTGGTAATAAGCTTTCTAGAGAGTTGGTCAGGTAAACTCGGTGGGACCAATTTGCTCTTTTCGGTGAGACCAAAATGTTACAAAAAGGAAATAGAGAGTTTACATTGCAATCTCGGTGGGACCGATCGCTCACTTTGGTTAGACCGAAACGTTACGAAGGGAGAGATTACAACCCCATCTCGGTGAGACCGAGATCCCCATCGGTAAGACCGATTTGCTTAGGGTTTGTGGCAGTGGCTATGAGTTTTGGAATCGGTGGCGCCGGATAGGAAGAATCGGTGTGACCGATTTTGGCTTTGGGTATAGGTCATTTGTGGATGTGGGAAAGTAGTTGAGGGTTTTTGGAGCATATCACTAAGCACATGAAGCAAGAGGCTCATTAAGCAACACCTCATCCCTCCTTGATAGTATTGGCTTTTCCTATAGACTCAATGTGATCTTGGATCACTAAAATGTAAAATGAAGAGTCTTGAGCTTTTGAGCTTGAGCCAATCCTTTGTCCTTAGTATTTTGAGGGATCCACTTTCATCATCCATGCCATGCCATTCATTGAGCTTTCCTGAAATAATAGTCTTGGAATAGCATTAGATCAATGAGCTATATGTTGTTATGAATTACCAAAACCACCTAGGGATAGTCGCACTTTCAGCTTGCTGCAGCCAAAGCTCTGTAGCCCCCCCGACGGTATCTCGAAGGCGAAGGAAGGAGGGAGGCGAATCCAAGACCGAGGAGGAATGGCGGCGTGAAGCACGTGCTCGCGAGAGGAGCCCTCAGCGTGAACTCCAGGAGGAACGACGCGCACCGCCGTGATCCGCCGGCGGCGACGGAGCCTCTGGCGGAGCCGCTCGGCGCCAGCGCCTTCAGGACCCTCGATCCGGGCGTACAAGGGAAATGGGAATCCAGGAGGCAGCCGCTCAAACCATGGCCTCGACGCCTCCTGCCAAGCACCCCCTCCTCCACGGCAAGAGGCGAGTCGTTTCTTTGGAGGAAGCAGGACAGGGTCCTCTCGGGGGGCCTTCCCCTTCTCTTCGGCAGAAAACTGACGGATTGGCGCCATTGGTGTAGGGAGGAGTGAGGACGAAGAGGAAGACGGAGAGTAGCGGGAAGAGATGGACTGGAAGGGCTCGTGCCGTTCCGTACATATAGCCGAGGGAGGCCAACCGCCGGCCTCCACAATCACATGTAATCATGACCCGTTTTTCATGCAGGAACTTGTCAATTCATGCATTTGCCGAGGTGTCATGGGGAGCTAGGACGCCCACGCCCAATCAACCGCCACGTGGCGCCCACGGCCGCAGGCTATTGGGGCCCGTGGCGCTTCGCACTTGCCTCTTCGCTTCCTTGCTAAGCCAAGTCCGGGCGCGCCTTGGGCCCGGGGGCTACTGTCGGCGTTTTGGGAATGGGGGTACCCAGACTTGCCTGCTTGTGGCCTGTGGCGTGGCTCAAGGAGTGGCCCAGTACGGCCCATCTTCATCAACACATGCTCAAGACCCTCGCAAGGGGCCAAGCCTCGCGGGGCGGATGACAAGAGGCTTCCTTGGGCACAGCCTCATCAAGCTGGCTCGCGAGGAGGCGGAGAGATCAAGGCGGGGTACCTCACGAGGTGCCCATGACACAAGCCATGACGACCAAGGCCAGGCGGGCGCCGGCCTGTGCAGAGTCCTTGTTTCCTCTTTGGTGCAAAGGGGGCAAGCGCAGGCAAGGGTATCAAGCAAAGGCAACCATTTCGGTGCAACAAGACCAAGACCAGCAGGATGGCAGAATGGAGGTCATCGTGGAGCCCAAGCCGGCGTCATCGTCAGGGTCTTTGGCAGGCGAGGACCAACTTTAGTCAGGATAAGTGTACTAGATGTTCCCCTTCAAAATGGCCAATTGTTGGCGCCCTTCCCGCTCAATATTTGGCAAGAGGCCTAGGGCCTCCGCCTATAAATAGGACTAGCCACCCACAGGGTAGGGAGACCGAAAGCGAGGCAAGAGAGAGAGAGAGAGAGAGAGAGAGAAAGAGAGAGAGAGAGAGAGAGAGAGAGAGAGAGAGAGAGAGAGAGAGAGAAGCGACTGAACTCCCCCTAGCCGTTCATCGCACCAGCCAATAACAGACCCTCGCGAGGCTGTTCTTCCTTGTACTATTCATCATCAGCCCCAGGGGCAATCCACACACCACACACTGGAGTACGGTGTTACACCACAATGGTGGCCCGAACCAGTATAAACCTTGTGTCCTTTGTGTTGTTCTTCGTGTAGTTTAGATCCTTGCGAGGCGATGAGACACGGGTAGGCAGTAGGTGTGATGTCCGTGCACACCCTAGAGTTCGAACCTTGAGGGTCTACCGGAACCCGAAATCCGACAGTGATGTGCACGGGAGTCGGCCCGTGAGACAGAGCTCAGTTGCTTGGATTTATCAGCGCTGTAGGGACGGTCCCGAGCACAGACGTCGTGCCAGCCCTTAGTCATGAGGCGGTCGATAGTAGGTTCGTGAGGGCGCGACGACATTCATGGTGATGAAGCACCGGACACGCAGATTAAATCATCAAGGAAATTCCCAAGTCTTGACCATTTCTTATACATGAGTAAAATGATGCAGCTGCAGGGGCGGGCCCTAACAACCGGAGGATAATGCGGCTCGTGGGGCGCCCTCAGTTCAACAAACTAGAAAGTCACCTGGCAATGTTACTGCGGGAGCATCAAAGAAGTCAATGAAGCGTGCCGCGGAGGTTCTCTCCTCATGAGCCGGACGGCTCCCGAGGCTCGCGAGGGGCCGAGTGTTGGGGAACATAGTAATTTCAAAAAATTTCCTACGCACACGCAAGATCATGGTCATGCATAGCAACGATAGGGGAGAGTGTTGTCTACGTACCCTCATAGACTGTAAGCGGAAGCGTTAAGACAACGCGGCTGATTTAGTCGTACGTCTTCACGATCGACCGATCCTAGCACCGAAGGCAAGGCGCCTCCGCGGACTGGACACATTCAGCTCGGTGACGTCCCATGAACTCACGATCTAGTAGAGCTTCACGGGAGAGTTCCGTCAGCACGACGTTGTGATGATGGTGATTGAGGGAGTCCTGGACTAGGGGGTGTCCGGATAGCCGAACTACCATCATCGGCCGGACTCCAAGACTATGAAGATACAAGATTGAAGACTTCGTCCCGTGTCCGGATGGGACTTTCCTTGGCGTGGAAGGCAAGCTTGGCGATACGGATATGTAGATCTCCTACCATTGTAACCGACTCTGCGTAACCCTAGCCCTCTCCGGTGTCTATATAAACTGGATGGCTTTAGTCCATAGGACGAAGAACAATCATACCATAGGCTAGCTTCTAGGGTTTAGCCTCCTTGATCTCGCGGTAGATCTACTCTTGTAACCCACATCATCAATATTAATCAAGCAGGACGTAGGGTTTTACCTCCATCAAGAGGGCCTGAACCTGGGTAAAAACATCGTGTCCCTCGTCTCCTGTTACCATCCGCCTAGACGCACAGTTTGGGACCCCCTACCCGAGATCCGCCGGTTTTGACACCGACATTGGTGCTTTCATTGAGAGCTCCTCTGTGTCGTCACCGATAGTCTCGATGGCTTCTTCGATCATCAACGACGATGCAGTCCAGGGCGAGACCTTCCTCCCCGGACAGATCTTCGTATTCGGCGGCTTCGCACTGCGGGCCAATTCGCTTGGCCAGCTGGAGCAGATCGAAGGCTACGCCCCTGGCCGTCAGGTCAGATTTGGAAGTTTGAACTTCACGGCTGACATCCGCGGGGACTTGATCCTTGACGGATTCGAGCCACAGCCGAGCGTGTCGTACTGTCACGATGGGCATGATTTAGCTCTGCCGCCGGACAGTACCCTGGAGACCGCACTCGAAACCACTCCGATCTTCAATTCGGAGCCAGCTCCGCAGATCAAGGATGGATGCCTAGACACCGCCTCGGGGGCTGCAACCTCTACGGCGATAGAGCCGAACACTGACTTCGTCCCTCATAAAGCTCGTGACTCCAAGGTGCCGGACTCCTCGCCGGACTCCGAACCTCCCGCGCCCGCCCCGATCGAATCCGACTGGGCGCTGATCATGGAGTTCACCGCAGCAGACGTCTCTCAACACTCACCTTTCGGCGACATCTTGAGTTCACTAAAATACCTCTCGTTATCAGGAGAGACCTGGCCATATTGTGGTCATGACGGCTGGGATGCGGACGACGAAGAAATTCAAAGCCCACCCACCACCCACTTGGTAGCCGTTGTTGACGATTTAACTGACATGCTAGACTACGACTCCGAGGACATTGACGGTATGGACGACGATGCCGGGGACGACCAAGAACCAGCGCCTAACGGGCGCAGGAAAGCCACCCCATCCCACAACGTATGCATGGTGGACACACCAAAAGGAAGCGACAATGAGGAAAAACGGGACGTGGCGAAGGACAACTCCCCCAACAGACAAACAAAGCGGTGACGCAAGCGCCGCTCGAAGACCGGCATCGACAAAAACGGTACCCATATGGACCCGGCCCTAGAGCAGGGCGAAGGAGTGGACGACGCACACGTCAACAAGCAGCCAGCCGGACATGAACCGGACAAGCACCCCATCCCCGGCGAAGATGATCTCACATCACCAGAGCATATGAATCTCCATAACAGGCTCGTCGCCACTGCAAGAAGTTTGAATAAGCAAAAGCGGAAGCTCAAAACAGCGGAAGACACACTAGAATGAGATGGAGCAAAGTACTCAACACCGTAGATAAATATGGCACTAGTCACCAGACAAAGAGCTACCCGAAGCGCAAGCTGTTGCCTGAATTTGACGAGGAGGCCTTCGGGCCCCCGCAGTCAAAAAATAAAGGGGCCGCCTGGCCGGATAGACGACCAGATGACAGGCCAAGAGCAACACGGGCCGCCACACACAAGACGGCATATGATCAGCATAAAGATCTTCAGAAAAAGGATAACCCGGCCAGGTCTATCTATGGGCCAAAAAAGAAGACTCCAGGAAGTAACACAACCAGCCGAGCATTCTAAGACAACGGCACACCCAAATACAGGGGCGCCGCACACCCACTATGTTTTACCGACGAGGTACTGGATCATGGATTTCCAGCGGGATTTAAACCCATAAACATAGAGGCATACGATGGAACAACAGACCCCGGAGTCTGGATTGAGGATTATATCCTACACATACACATGGCAAGAGGAGACGATCTCCATGCCATAAAATACCTTCCCCTCAAGCTCAAAGGGCCGGCCCGGCATTGGCTTAAAAGCCTCCCAGAAAATACGATTGGGAGTTGGGAAGAGCTTGAGGATGCATTTCGAGCAAATTTTCAGGGGACTTATGTCCGGACTCCGGATGCAGATGATTTAAGTCACATAACTCAACAGCCCAGAGAATCAGCACGCAAATTCTGGAACAGGTTCCTCACTAAAAAGAACCAAATAGTCGACTGTCCGGACGCTGAAGCCTTAGCAGCCTTCAAACACAACGTCCGAGACGAATGGCTCGCCAGACACCTCAGCCAGGAAAAACCAAGAACAATGTCCGCACTAACAAGTCTCATGACCCGCTTTTGCGCGGGGGAAGACAACTAGTTGGCTAGATGCAGCACCAGCGACCCGAGTACATCCTAAATCAGGGATGGAAATGGGAAATCACGACGCAAAAAAGATCAGCGCCGAAACAAGGAGAATGGCCCAAATAGTACGGCGGTCAACGCCGGATTCAAAAGCTCTCGGCCGAACAACAAAACACTGCCCTTAAAGGATAACAGTGACGAGCTATCCAAACTCAACAAGATTCTGGATAGACTATGTCAAATACACGGTACCTCCGGGAAGCCTGCAAACCATACCCACAGAGATTGTTGGGTCTTCAAGCAGTCCGGCCGACTTAACGCCGAACACAAAGGGCTCGACACACCAAGTAAAAGTGACGAAACCGAAAAGCAGCGCTCTGGAAACCAAAAGACTTTCCCATTAGAAGTCAAAACAGTGAACTCACTTCACGTGATAACACGCAGCACGGCCCCTACTTTACCAGGACACCGTCCGCAGACTGGGGATAGAACCCACCAAAATTTGCCATAGCAAGCACTTCCTTCAAAGGAGTGACGCCAGGCCTTTTCAGCCAATTTTACAGGCTCTGTACCACTAGGGGTCGTGTTCGGTTCATCCGACAACCTCCGTCGCGAAAAGCTCACCCTCCATCGCCCCATTTAGCAGTAGCCCTTAAGCACTACTGGGGCGTGCAACTTTCGCCCGCTTCAATGCAATACCACATTACGCATCTCTTACGCTTAAAAATGCCCGGTCCACGTGGCATATTCTTAAGACTCCAGGTGTCTCTCGACCATGGAGAATGTGCGGCTGCCTAGACAGCCACACATTATTCCGACCTTGCAGGTCAAAGCCCCTAAAAACAGGTCATTTAGACCTCGGACATGGTTAGACGAGTCTGGCGTAACTTAACAAGGGGCTCCCCAGCCGCATACCCCTTTTTTTAGGGGGCCGCGCGCATAAATGATGAAAGCTAATAAAGCTCAACTTTCTTCATCTTCCAAATTATACTTTATTTTGATACACTTTTTGCACGATATTTCTTAGAAACTAAGTCCTTCTCTTTTATAGATGAAGCACGTGCTACACCCGTCCACAATACAGCACAATGGAGACACAGGCGTAGACGTGCAGTAGGGACCCGTTGCAAGGATTCTTTTCAGATTAAGACCCTGCGTAAACCTTTCTCACTGTCTCTTGTTGATAAACATCCCCCGGTTTCTTACCAGAGCCGAGGAGGAGGCTGGCGTTTTGGCATCGGCCGCGTCAGAAGTTCCCGCCTGTACCTGGACACTAGGGCTTAGGGCTTTTATTCTGCCCGATATCATAAAGACCGAACACCTCAGGGAGTGTTCGGCGTCTCGAGTTAGGCCTTATATGCATCAGCTCCGAATCATGTCTTTGGTCAAATGTTGGGTTTGCCCGGCTCCTGTGTTTTGCTGCCTTACGTTCCGTATCATCGGCTAATGCGGCACCAGGAGAACTACTGCGATTGTGCCCCGGTTCGGCCGGGAGAGCACCTCAGTAGAGAAAGCCGAAAATTGACTGTCATGATATAGCGAGAGACTGGTCAACCACTCGATCGACCATTGGAATTTTTAGAATTCCTCCGCTTTGACGAAGGACCGCTTCCCGGTCAGGCACATACGCGCCCCAAGTTCGGAGAAGCGCGGTGCCATGAGGGGCTATATAGTAGCCCCACATTCGAGCTCCTATGGCTAAGTGAAAGTGATAAAGCATCACAGTCCAGTTGCCTAGTTTGCTATGCTATCACCTCCTTAAAAGGACCAAGACGTTGGATTAAGTGTGAAAAAGCGTTTTTCTTTTTGCAAACACCCCCGCACCATGTGCGTGGGGACTGAAGCCAAAGACTACCATCTTTCAGATTATACATACATATACGGCCGCACAGGAGATAGTTCAATACTTGAACACACAAGTATAAAAAGTCATTGCATTATAAACATGATCTTAGAAATCATACATGTCATTCAAACATAACATCTTTCGAGCACTGCGACTCTATTATACGAGCGCCCTGCAGGACTTCCTCAAAGTAATGCTCGGTGGGGAATCGGCTTTTGTCCGAACCCCGGGATGCAACAGCGGTGGCATCCATCTCCGCCCAGTATGTTTTACCACGGGCGAGAGCCATCCGCGCACTTTCTATGCATGCCGACCGCTTCATCGCCTTAATATGCGGCACTGTCCAAAGGAATTGCTGCAACAAGCCAAAATAACTCTTCGGCTTAGGCCTTTTCGGCCACAGATGAGTTACCACATCCGTCATGGCCAGTCCAGACAATCTATTCAGCTCAGCCCACTCAACCAGCCGATCACTCAACGGAAGTGGACGCTCGGACTATGGAATTGAGACCAGAAAAGCTCTTCCATTTCATGATCCTCCTGGCTTCGAAAGTGCACGACTGCATAAGCCGCACTCGCCGCCAAGTCCAGATAAGGATCCTCCGCACCGTACAATCGGCCCAGCTGAGCATACTTCGGATCCGTGAACTTCCTACGCAGCATAAAGGGCTTTCCAGCCACAATGTATCCGACCTGACGCAGTTCCTCCTTCATAGCCCGCACCGCACTACGGGCATCCTTGGCCTCGGCATCGGCCTTCTCCAGGTCCTCTTTCTCCGCTCGGCGTTCTCCTTCAAGAACTTCCAGGCGGTCGGTAGCAACTCTTAATTTCATGGCCATTCCAGCCATCTCCTCCCTACTTCGGCAGTGAGCAGCCTTCTCGGCTTCTAGCCCTTCCGCTACCTTCAAGGCAGCCGCCTCGCTTTTTCTGGCTTGCTCCTTGGCCCGAGCAAGTTCTGCTCGAAGGTCCTCCACAGCAGTAGCACCATCTGCATCTAAGCATACAATTTGTAAGGAATGGGCGTCAGCTCCCTTACTAACCAACCACGGGGCAACCACATACCTTGTGACTCATCAAGTCGTCTATTGACCAGCGAGATGCCCGCATCTGCAGCGTCGAGTTGCTTCTTCAGCTCGGCAAATTCATCAGTCCGGCTGTCCACCGAACGTTCCGCCACCTGCATGGGAAAGGAGACAGTTAATAACCGAGATTACGATCCTAGGCACGCTGTCGTTTTCGATAGCATGCCAAGTCTCGGGGGCTACTATCTATACAGGGCGCACTTCATGTGCAAAACTGTCAACAGGTATGTCATTTTTTGCGTACCTCAAATCCCGTCAGTAAACTTTCGACGACCTCATACAACCCGGTTTCGGCGGACGAGATCCTATCAATCACATCACCCATTAATGTGCGGTGATCTTCTGAGATGGACGCCCTCTTAAGCAAATCCTGCAGCTCCACCGGCCGTACTCTAATGGGCGCCAAACTCTCTGGTCCCGCCGGATTCGGGGAGACCCTCCGCGATGACACCTCAGGGTCATCCGCCCCGCACGATGGGGCGGCAGATGAAGGTGTTTCGCTTTCCATCATCTCCGGACGAAGGTCTCCCGAAGATGAGCTGTGCTGAGATGGGCTGGGATCCAAACTACAAGGTAAAAACTTCATTACCTTTAGACATTAAGCAGGGGTGTCTGATAATTATAAAATCCCCCCTTTTCACTTACGGCTCGTTAGAGGGCTGATTCCTCCGAGGAGACAGTACGACCGGGGAGCTTTCTGGTGCAGGACCTTCCGGTACAGATTTCTTTCCCCGCTTTGAGGCCTTGGCCTCCGGGTCTTCGGAAGCGTTCCTCTTCTCCCCCTGGAAGGAGGGACTCTCGATTCCTCCCTTACTAAACGCCTCCTTGGCATAGGTGATAGTTTCCCCATGCCCCCTTCGCCCTCATTCAAAGGTGCAACCTCCAACATTTTGATTAACACGGGATCCTGCGTGGTCTCAGGGAGGGGGGCCGGACGCCGTATCAGTTTTGCTTGTGCTATCCACTCCTGTCCAGGGATAGCTGGTTAAAACGCAAGCTCACGATAAATAAATGGATGGTGTGTCCAGACACAGGACTACTTACTTGAGTATCCGGGCGATTGCAGCTTAGGCCAGCGTCCTCAGTCAATTCCGGATGCGTCTCTTGCGATCTGAAGAACAGTTTATACATCTCCATGGGAGTCAAACCCATGAAGTGTTTAAGAGCTCGCGGCCCCTCCGGATTAAATTCCCACAGACGGAGGGGGCGACGTTTGCAGGGCAGTAGGCACTGGATCAACATGACCTGCACCACTGCGACCAGATTGATCTCCCTTTCTTGGAGGACTCGAATCCGGTCCTGCAACAGGGGGACGTCTTTGTGTGGCCCCCAGTCACGCCCCTTGTTGACCCATGACGTGAGCTGCTGTGGAGGGCCCGAGCGAAAGACGGGCGGTGGCTTCTGCCTGCTGAGCTCCTCTTGGAAAGAGCCCTTGGGCCATGGAGCTTCGGCCCTCTTGCTTATAACCGCCCCGCCGCACTCTGCCTGACGCCCCTCAATCATCTTCGGCTCCACGTTGAAGGTTTTGAGCCATAAGACGAAGTGAGGGGTAGTGCGGAGGAAGGCTTCACAGACGGCAATGAATAATGAGATATGGAGGATGGACTCCGGAGCCAGGTCGTGGAATTCCAGCCCATAGTAAAACATGAGCCCCCTCATGAAGGGATCCGTCGGGAAGCCTAAACCCCGAAGGAAGTGAGACATGAACACGACGATCTCGCCAGGCTCGGGAGTTGGGATAACTTGCCCTCGGGCAGGCAGCCTATGCGAAATCTCGTAGGTTAAATACCTGGCATCTCTCAGCTTTAGCACGTCCTCCTCCGTGATGGAGGAGGGCATCCATCGGCCTCGTAGACCAGGACCGGACATTGTCGAGGATCGAAGGTACCTGAATTCGGAGACCTGGGTGTTGGAACTTAGGGAGAGGGGCGGATTCGATAGAGGATTGAATAAAAAGAACGGGCCTTGGTCTCATTATAAAGAGGAAGAATACCAAGAGCCGTCCCCGTGACCGTTTGAAACCCGCCTTCGATGGAGGGGCGTGGCAACGGGCGCGGTTGGGTTACCCACGTCCGTATTGATGGGAATCCCGGAATAAGGGGAACACGATCTCTGCTTCGACAAGACATGCCAAGGAAACCGCCTCGCTAAACGCGCTGAGGTGGAACAATAAAAACAATTCGAGTAAAGGCTTGGAAGTGGTGTGACGTCACGCCACAGGATACGTCAGCAGATTGATCTTGTGTAATATTATTCTCTCTGCGGTGGTATGTGGAATTTATTTTTGCAGAGCCGGACACTATCCTGGTGTTCACAATCTTCTATAAATTATTCGGAGGAGGAACCCGTCTTGCAATGCCGAAGACAATATGCGCGCCGGACTCGTCGTCATTGAAGCCTGGTTCAGGGGCTACCGAGGGAGTCCCGGACTAGGGGGTGTCCGGATAGCCGAACTACCATCATCGTCCAGACTCCAAGACTATGAAGATACAAGATTGAAGACTTCGTCCCGTGTCCGGATGAGACTTTCCTTGGCGTGGAAGGCAAGCTTGGCGATACGGATATGTAGATCTCCTACCATTGTAACCGACTCTGTGTAACCCTAGCCCTCTCCGGTGTCTATATAAACCGGATGGCTTTAGTCCATAGGACGAAGAACAATCATACCATAGGCTAGCTTCTAGGGTTTAGCCTCCTTGATCTCGCGGTAGATCTACTCTTGTAACCCACATCATCAATATTAATCAAGCAGGACGTAGGGTTTTACCTCCATCAAGAGGGCCCGAACCTGGGTAAAAACATCATGTCCCTCGTCTCCTGTTACCATCCGCCTAGACGCACAGTTCGGGACCCCCTACCCGAGATCCGCCGGTTTTGACACCGACAGTGATGATGATGCTACCGATGCAGGGCTTCGCCTAAGCACCACTACAATATTACCGAGGTGGATTATGGTGGAGGGGGGCACCGCACACGGCTAAAAGATCAACTGATAAACTTGTGTGTCAATGGGGTGCCCCCCTCCCCCGTATATAAATGAGTGGAGGAGGGGGAGGGGCCGGTGATACGTCTCCAATGTATCTACTTTTCCAAACACTTTTGCCCTTGTTTTGGACTCTAACTTGCATGATTTGAATGAAACTAACCCGGACTGACGCTGTTTTCAGCAGAACTGCCATGATGTTGTTTTATGTATAGAAAAGAAAAGTTCTCGGAATGTCCTGAAAATCCACGGAGGCACTTTTCGGAAAATATAAAAAATACTGGCGAAAGAATCAAGACCAGGGGGCACACACCATGTCCATGAGGGTGGGGGGCTCGCCCCCTCCCCCTGGGCGCGCCCCCTATCTCGTGGGCCCCCTAGACCTCCACCGACCTCAACTCCAACTCCATATATTCACGTTCGGGGAGAAAAAAACCAGGGAGAAAGTTTCATCGCGTTTTGCGACACGGAGCCGCCGCCAAGCCCTAATCTCTCTCGGGAGGGCTGATCTGGAGTCCATTCAGGGCTCCGGAGAGGGGGATTCGTCGCTGTCGTCATCATCAACCATCCTCCATCACCAATTTAATGATGCTCACTGCTGTGCATGAGTAATTCCATCGTCGGCTTGCTGGACGGTGATGGGTTGGATGAGATTTACCATGTAATCAAGTTAGTTTTGTTGGGGTTTGATCCCTAGTATCCACTATGTTCTGAGATTGATGTTGCTATGACTTTGCTATGCTTAATGCTTGTCACTAGGGCCCGAGTGCCCTGATTTCAGATCTGAACCTATTATGTTTTCATGAATATATGTGTGTTCTTGATCCTATCTTGCAAGTCTATAGTCACCTATTATGTGTTATGATCCGACAACCCCGAAGTGACAATAATCGGGATACTTCTCGGTGATGACCATAGTTTGAGGAGTTCATGTATTCCCTATGAGCTAATGCTTTGTTCCGGTTCTCTATTAAAAGGAGGCCTTAATATCCCTTAGTTTCCATTAGGACCCCGCTGCCACGGGAGGGTAGGACAAAAGATGTCATGCAAGTTCTTTCCCATAAGCACGTATGACTATTTACGGAATACATGCCTACATTACATTGATGAAGTGGAGCTAGTTCTTTGTCACCCTATGTTATAGCTATTACATGAGGAATCGCATCTGGCATAATTATCCATCACTAATCCATTGCCTACGAGCTTTTCACATATTGTTCTTTGCTTATTTAGTTTTCCGTTACTATTGTTACAACTACTACAAAACCCAAAAACATTACTTTTGTGACTGCTACCTTTATTATCATACCACTTTTTCTACTAAATACTCCGCTGCAGATACTAAGTTATCCAGGTGTGGTTGAATTGACAACTCAACTGCTAATACTCAAGAATATTCTTTGGCTCCCCTTGTGTCGAATCAATAAATTTGGGTTGAATACTTTACCCTCGAAAGCTGTTGCAATCCCCTACACTTGTGGGTTATCAAGACTAATTTCTGGCGCCGTTGCTGGGGAGCATAGCTCTATTCTCTGAGTCACTTGGGATTTATATCTGTTGATCACTATGAGGAACTTGAAAGACGAAAGAACCAAGATTTTGCCCTCAACTACGAGGGGAGGTAAGGAACTGCCATCTAGCTCTGCACTAGATTCTCCTTCTGTTATTAGTAAACTTGCGACGCCTAAACTTGCTACTGCTATGAATTCTGATATGTCGCATGTTATTGATGATGCCACTTTTGCTATGCATGATACTTATGATGAAACTACTTCTGTGCGTGATACTACTTTGCCATTAGGTGAATTTCTTGATGAACAACTTGCTAGAGTTAGGGGGAATGAAATTATTGAAGATGCTATTATTGATGATAGTGATGATGAAAGTTCTCCCAATGAATATGAATTGCCTGTTGTTCCTGAGGGTTATGTTATGAATGAGGAAGCTGCTAGAGCTATCTTTGCTTGCAATGATAGATATGATCTTAAGAAATTATTAGCTAAATGGAAGAAGCAGTCTCTTAATGCTAGAATGAAACCTGACCCTGCTTTTGCTACTTCACCTATCTGTGTTACTGATAAGGATTATGAATTCTCTGTTGATCCTGAGATTATTACTTTAGTTGAATCTGATCCTTTTTATGGCCTTGAATCTCAAACTATTGTGGCACATCTTACCAAGTTGAATGATATAGCCACCCTGTTTACTAATGATGAGAAGTCTCGCTATTATTATATCCTTAAGATATTTCCGTTCTCATTAAAGGGTGATGCTAAGACTTGGTATAATTCTCTTGCTCCTGGTTGCGTGCGTAGTCCCCAGGATATGATTTATTACTTCTCTGCTAAAGATTTCCCTGCTCATAAGAAACAAGCTGCCTTGCGGGAAATATATAATTTTGTGCAAATCAAATAAGAGAGTCTCCCACAAGCTTGGGGGAGGCTTCTCCGATTACTTAATGCTTTGCCTGATCATCCTCTTAAGAAAAATGAAATACTTGATATCTTTTATAACGGACTAACCGATGCTTCCAAGGACTACTTGGATAGTTGTGCTGGTTGTGTTTTCAGGGAAAGGACAGTCGACGAAGCTGAATTACTATTGAATAATATGTTGACTAATGAAAATAATTGGATTCTTCTTGAGCCAACTCCTAAAGCCAATTCCTGAACCAATTGAGCCAACTCCTGAGCCTATTCCTAAACCCACTCCGAGGAAGAGAGGTGTTTTATTTCTCAGTCCTGAAGGTATGCAAGAGGCAAAGAAATCAATGAAAGAAAAAGGTATTAAAGCTGAAGATGTTAAGAATTTACCACCTATTGAAGAAATACATGGTCTTAATATACCGCCTGTTGAAGAACCACATTGTCTTGATAACCCGACATAGGTAGTGAAGGTAAATTCTGTCTATAGATATGATAATGTTGAAATTCCCTCTACTAAATTTCATAGCCCATGCTTAGATGAATTTGATGATTTTATGGCTAGACGAGAAAGTTTTAATGCTTATGTTGGTAGAGAGTTAAAGAATAATGCTTTCGAGGTAGGACGCGTGAGCGATAATATGGCTAGAGTTAAAGGTGAACTTAATCTCATTAGCAAATATGCTTCTATGGTTGCTACTCAAGCTGAGCAAGTACTTAAAGCTCAAAATGATTTGCTTGATGAATTAAATAATAAAAATGACTTTGCTATTAGAGTGGCTACTAGAACTGGTAGAATGACTCAGGAACCTTTGTATCCTGTAGGCCACCCTAAGAGAATCGAGCAGGATTCTCAGAGAAATAATTTAGAGGCACCTAGTTCTTCTAAAAAGAAGAAAAAGAAAAACGATAGAACTTTGCATGCTTCTAGTGAACCTACTGTTGACACACCTGAGAATCCCAATGATATTTCTATTTCTGATGCTGAAACACAATCAGATTATGAACATGAACCTAGTGATAATGTTAATGATAATGTTCATGTTGATGCTCAACCTAGCAAAAACAATGATGTAGAGATTGAACCTGCTGTTGATCTTGATAACCTACATCAAAGAATCAACGTTATGATAAGAGAGATTTTGTTGCTAGGAAGCACGGTAGAGAAAGAGAACCATGGGTTCAGAGACCCATGCCCTTTCCTCCTAAACCATCCAAGACAAAGGATGATGAGGATTTTGAGCGCTTTGCTGAAATGATTAGACCTATTTTCTTACGTATGCGCTTAACTAATATGCTCAAAATAAATCCTTATGCTAAGTATATGAAGGACATCATTACAAATAAAAGAAACATACCGGAAGCTGAAATTTCTAGCATCCTTGCTAATTACACTTTTAAGGGTGGAATACCAAAGAAACTTGGAGATCCGGGGGTACCAACTATACCATGCTCCATTAAAAGAAATTATGTTAGAACTTCTTTATGTGATATTGGAGCCAATGTTAGTGTTATGCCTCTCTCTTTATATCGTAGACTTGAATTGAATAAGTTGACACCTACTGAAATATCTTTGCAAATGGCTGATAAATCAACTGCTATACCTGTCAGTATTTGTGAGGATGTGCCTGTTGTGGTTGCAAATGTCACTATCTTAACGGACCTTGTTATTCTTGATATTCCTGAGGACGATAGTATGTCGATTATCCTTGGTAGACCTTTTCTTAATACTGCAGGGGCTGTTATTGATTGCAACAAAGGCAATGCCACTTTTCATGTTAATGGTAATGAGCATACGGTACATTTTCTGAGGAAACAATCTCAAGTTCATAGCATCAATTCTATTGGAAAAGTTCCAACTATCATTATTGGAGGTTTTAAATTTCCTCTTCCTACTATCAAGAAAAAATACAATATTCTTATTGTTGGGGATTTTCATATCCCCGTTGAGGTAACTTAGTGTTATTCGAAATTTCTCCGGTTCCGTGTTATTCGGAATGAGTTTGTTAACAAGACTTGATCAACCTTGTTAGTGGATTCATTTTGATGATCATGAGATGGATGAAACTAGAAGGCACAACCTTCTGTACCCACTTTTTACTTTTTGTTATTTAGAATAAATAAAGCAAAAATACTATTATCTGTCTGTTTTCTGAATTATCCATGCAATAAAAAATATATCCTGAAAATAAAAGTGCTCCAAATGCCCTGCAAATTTAGTATGATTTTTATGGAATATTTGAGGATTTTAGGCACTGAAATCACTTCAGGAGGGGCAAGCACCAGGCCACGAGAGTGGAGGGCGCGCCCAGGGCCCTGTCTCGTGGGCCCCTGGTGGCCCCCCTCTACTTATGCCAGCACCCACACACTTCATCTTCTACCCAAAAAAATCCCCATCTAGCTCAAGCACGAGTTCTAGCTCATTTTGCTGTGATTTTCGATCTCCTTGCTCAAAGCTCCATTCACAAAACTGCTTTGGGAGATTGTTGCTTGGTATGTGACTCCTCCATTGGTCCAATTAGCTTTTGTTCTAGTGCTTTATTCATTGCAAATTTTTGCTGCATAGGTGACCATGTTCTTGAGATTGCTTGTTAAATTTATGAGGTCCCAAGAAATTCCAATGCATGATATAGGCTCTAGACACTTGTAGGAGTAGTTGCTACCAATCTTGTTTAGTTTTATTCACTTTTATTTTGAAGTTACTAAAATTTCAGAAATTTTTCAGAAAAAGAATTATGTCTAGGAGAATGTACCAAGGTGGTTCCTCGGTGAAGCAAGGGCCCAGGATTGCTATACGTGAGCAAGATGTTGAATTGCCGAGGGACACGGATGTACGAGCTTGTGAGTGGCCATCCGATGCTTTTATGGTCAAAGCAGGCTTCAAGGAGAAATTTGACGTGTATGTGCGTAATGCTGAGTTGGAGGACTTCTTACAAGATAAGTGTTCTTAGTACTATCAATTGACTGATTCCTTTGTGTGGAGGTTTAAATATAACTATACACGTAATTCTCCTAGTGTCATATTTGATATTTATGATATATCTTATACCATGGACGTAGAGGATTTTACAACTGCTTGCAAACTTCCGCAGTGGGGTAATATTAATGATCCTCACAAATCTGAATTTAGAGATTTCCTTGCTAGTATTACTGTGGGAGAATCTAGGGATATAGCACAAGCTACCATAGGGAGCATCCATTTTCCTGCTATTCATTATTTTGCTCTCTTCATTGGTAGATGCATTAACAGTAAAGATGAAGCATGTCACATGTGTGTCCCTGATCTAAGTGTCCTCAAGAGTGTTGTGTTAGGTTATAAAGGTCATAACTTGGGGGCAATAGTCGCACGTAGGTTGCAGAATAATAGTAGAAAGGGAAATTTATTTGGAGGAATTTATGCAACCCGTGTGGCTAATTATCTTGGTATAGCCCCATGAGAAGGGGATATGATTATACCACCTGTTCTTTTGGATTATGAAGCTATGGTCAATCATCAATTTCTAAGGAGGAATGAACAATTCCTCCAATATCGACTAATCTATAATAGACACAACATCGTCCATGTTACTCTTCCTACTCCCCACCTTTTTGATTATTAGGAAAAAGGAAGATATGTTGTCACCAGGGAGGAAGCAGCTGAACACGAGGGGAGAGCGGAGGCAGCTCACCAACACGCTGCAGCTCAGTAGGCGGTTGCCGGTGCATCTCAGTACTACCCCATTTTCAACTACGGATATCAGCCAGGCGGTCCTTGGTACTAGACCAACTTAGGCCAAAAGCCTAAGCTTGGGGGAGTACGTATTTCTCACCGACTTTACATTCATGTTCACACACTAGTCGTTGGTGCTCATACTCTTTCATTGTATTATCCATGTTAGTTTAAATTTCCTTTTCTAGTTTTCTTCTTGTGTGTTTGATAAACCTTAAGAAAAACAAAAAAAATTAGTTAGCTTAATTTCCATGCTTGTAGTAAAAATTAAAATGAAAACCCAAAAAGATTTCTTGTTCTTCTTCTTACTTGTTGGGAGCTTTCCCGTGTAAATAGTTTTCTTTTCTTTTCTTTTCTTTGGGGGTCGAGAGTAGAAGACCATATTGAAAATGTTTAGTGGCTCTTATATGCATGATTGTTTATTTAACTTAGAGCCCATATTACTTGTCTTCTCTTTTGAGTTGAATGCTTGCAGATTCCAACTTAGTCCAACGCACGTGCACTCTTATTATTATACACATCGTTCGGTCGTGCAAGTGAACGGCAATAATGACGATATATGATGGACTTATTGAGATGAGAAAAGCTGGTATGAACTCGACCTCTCTTGTTTTTGTAAATCTGATGAGTTCATCGTTTCTGATTCAGCTTATTATGAAGTAAACATATTTAGAATGACATTTGGAGATTATAGTTGCTTGTGCCATGCTTGATTAGGTATGAGTTATAATGGTTTACCTTGCGTGTCAACATGCTATTAAAATGATTATGATGTGGTATGATGGGATGGTATCCTCCTTTGAATGAATTGAGTGACTCGACTTGGCACATGTTCCCGCATGTAGTTGAATCAAATCAACATAGCCTTCATGATATTTATGTTCATGGTGGATTATATCCTACTCATGCTTGTATTCGGTGTGAAATAATTTTAATGCATGTTTATGACTGTTGTCGCTCTCTCAGTTGGTCGCTTCCCAGTCTTTTGCTAGCCTTCACCTGTACTAAGCGGGAATACTGCTTGTGCATCCAAACTCCATAAACCCCAAAGTTGTTCCATATGAGTCCAGTATACCTTCCTATATGCGGTATTTACCTGCCGTTCCAAGTAAATTTGTATGTGCAAACTCCAAACCTTCAAATGAAATTCTATTTTGTATGCTCGAGCAGCTCATGTTACAACTAGGGTTGCCTATATCTTCCATGCTAGGTGGGTTATTCTCAAGAGGAGTGGACTCCGCTCCTCATTCACGAGAAAGGGCCAGTAACCGGGATGCCCAGTCCCATGATCCAAAAAGATCAAAGCAAATCAAAATAATTAAACAAAACTCCCCCAGGGCTATTGTTAGTTGGAGGCACTAGTTGTTTCAAGCAAGCCATGGATTGATGCTTGTTGGTGGTTGGGGGAGTATAAACCTTTACCATTCTGTTTGGGAACTGCCTATAACACATGTAGTATGGAAGATACATGCATCTCATAGTTGTTGCGTTGATAGCGAAAGTATGCCGCTCAAAATGTTATTCAATCTCTATTTTAAAATCGAGCTCTTGTACCTCTACAAATCCCTGTTTCCCTCTGTGAAGGGCCTATCTATTTACTTTTATGTTGAGTCATCACCCTTCTTTTTAAAAGCACCCGCTGGAGAGCACACTGTCATTTTCATTAATTGCTATTGGTTTATATTGGGTATGACTTGACTGGATCTCTTTTACCATGAATTACAATATTTAGTCAGTCCTTGATCTTTAAAGGTGCTCTGCATTTATGTTTTGCGGTCTTAGAAAGGGCTAGCGAGATACCATTTTGTTATATCATGTTATGATTGTTTTGAGAAAGTGTTGTCATCCGAGTTTTATTATTATGGCTCGCTAGCTGATTATGCTATTGATATGAGTAATCGTGAGACCTAAGTGTTATTGTGAGTATGGTTAGTTCAAAATATTTGCTGAAACCTGAATGATGGCTTTGCATGTTTACAACAACAAGAGCAAACAGAGTTTGTAAAAGTTTTTCTTTATCACTTTCAGTTTATCAACTGAATTGCTTGAGGACAAGCAAATGTTTAAGCTTGGGGGAGTTGACACGTCTCCAGCGTATCTACTTTTCCAAACACTTTTGCCCTTGTTTTGGACTCTAACTTGCATGATTTGAATGAAACTAACCTGGACTGTCGCTGTTTTCAGCAGAACTGCCATGATGTTGTTTTATGTGTAGAAAAGAAAAGTTCTCGGAATGTCCTGAAAATCCACGGAGGCACTTTTCGGAAAGTATAAAAAATACTGGCGAAAGAATCAAGACCCGGGGGCTCATACCCTGTCCACGAGGGTGGGGGGCGCGCCCCCTCCCCCTGGGCGCCCCCCTATCTCGTGGGCCCCCTGGACCTCCACCGACCTCAACACCAACTCCATATATTCACGTTCGGGGAGAAAAAAAATCAGGGAGAAAGTTTCATCGCGTTTTACGACACGGAGCCGCCGCCAAGCCCTAATCTCTCTCGGGAGGGCTGATCTGGAGTCCGTTTGGGGCTCCGAAGAGGGGGATTTGTCGCCGTCGTCATCATCAACCATCCTCCATCACCAATTTCATGATGCTCACCGCCGTGCATGAGTAATTCCATCGTAGGTTTGCTGGACTGTGATGGGTTGGATGAGATTTACCATGTAATCAAGTTCGTTTTGTTAGGGTTTGATCCCTAGAATCCACTATGTTCTGAGATTGATGTTGCTATGATTTTGCTATGCTTAATGCTTGTCACTAGGGCCCGAGTGCCATGATTTTAGATCTGAACCTATTATGTTTTCATGAATATATGTGTGTTCTTGATCCTATCTTGCAAGTCTATAGTCACCTATTATGTGTTATGATCCGACAATCCCGAAGTGACAATAATCGGGATACTTCTCGGTGATGACCATAGTTTGATGAGTTCATGCATTCACTATGTGCTAATGCTTTGTTCCGGTTCTCTATTAAAAGGAGGCCTTAATATCCCTTAGTTTCCATTAGGACCCCGCTGCCACGGGAGGGTAGGACAAAAGATGTCATGCAAGTTCTTTCCCATAAGCACGTATGACTATTTACGGAATACATGCCTACATTACATTGATGAACTGGAGCTAGTTCTGTGTCACCCTATGTTATAGCTATTACATGAGGAATCGCATCCGGCATAATTATCCATCACTGATCCATTGCCTAGGAGCTTTTCACATATTGTTCTTCGCTTATTTACTTTTCCGTTGCTATTGTTAAAACTACTACAAAACCCAAAAACATTACTTTTGCTACTGCTACCTTTATTATTATACCACTTTTGCTACTAAATACTTTGCTGCAGATACTAAGTCATCCAGGTGTGGTTGAATTGACAACTCAACTGCTAATACTCAAGAATATTTTTTGGCTCCCCTTGTGTCGAATCAATAAATTTGGGTTGAATACTTTACCCTCGAAAGCTATTGCGATCCCCTACACTTGTGGGTTATCAGCCGGCCCTCCTATGCGCGCCCCAAGGGGAGTCCTACTCCCACTAGGAGTAGGATTCCCCCCTTCCCTAGTTGGACTAGGAGAGAAGGAAGGGGAAGGAGGGAGGAAGGAAAGGGGGAGCCGCGCCCCTTCCCAATTCGGATTGTGCTTGGGGGGGCTCCTTTGCTCCCTTCCCCTCTTTTCCACTAAGGCCCAATAAGGCCCATATACCTCTGGGGGGGGTGGTCCGGTAAACTCCCGGTGCTCCGATATATGCCCGATCTCACTCAGAACCTTTCTGATGTCCAAATATAGTCGTCCAATATATCGATCTTTATGTCTCGACCATTTCGAGACTCCTCGTTATGTCCGTGATCATATCCGGGACTCCGAACTACCTTCGGTACATAAAAACACATAAACTCATAATACCGATCGTCACCGAATGTTAAGTGTGCGGACCCTACGGGTTCAAGAACTATGTAGACATGACCGAGACACATCTTCGGTCAATAAACAATAGCGGAACCTGGATGCTCATATTGGTTCCTACATATTCTACGAAGATCTTTATCGGTCAAACCGCGTAACAACATACGTTGTTCCCTTTGTCATCGGTATGTTACTTGCCCGAGATTCGATCATCGGTATCTCAATACCTAGCTAAATCTCATTACCGACAAGTCTCTTTACTCGTTCCGTAATGCATCATCCCGCGACTAACTCATTAGTCACATTGCTTGCAAGGCTTATAGTGATGTGCATTACCGAGAGGGCCCAGAGATACCTCTCCGACAATCAGTGTGACAAATCCTAATCTCGATCTATGCCAACTCAACAAGTGCCATCGGAGACACCTGTAGAGCACCTTTATAATCACCCAGTTACATTGTGACGTTTGGTAGCACACAAAGTGTTCCTCTAGTAATCGGGAGTTGCATAATCTCATAGTTATAGGAACATGTATAAGTCATGAAGAAAGCAACAACAATAAACTAAAACGATCAAGTGCTAAGCTCACGGAATGGGTCAAGTCAATCACATCATTCTCCTAATGATGTGATCCCGTTCATCAAATGACAACTCATGTCTATGGCTAGGAAACTTAACCATCTTTGATCATCGAGCAAGTCAAGTAGAAGCATACTAGTGACACTCTGTTTGTCTATGTATGCACACATGTATTATGTTTCCGGTTAATACAATTCTAGTATGAATAATAAACATTTATCATGAAATATGGAAAGAAATAACAACTATTATTGCCTCTAGGGCATATTTCCTTCAGTCTCCCACTTGCACTAGAGTCAATAATCTAGATTACATAGTTATGATTCTAACACCCATGGAGTCTTGGTGCTGATCATGTTTTGCTCATGAGAGAGTCTTAGTCAACGGGTCTGCAACATTCAGATCCGTATGTATTTGCAAATCTCTATGTCTCCCACCTGGACTTGATCACGGATGGAATTGAAGCGTCTCTTGATGTGCTTGGTTCTCTTGTGAAATCTGGATTCCTTTGCCAAGGCAATTGCACCAGTATTGTCACAAAAGATTTTCATTGGACCCGATGCACTAGGTATGACACCTAGATCGGATATGAACTCCTTCATTTGCTGCTTTCGAAGCAGCTATGTACTACGCTTCACACGTAGATCCCGTCACAACTCTTTGTTTAGAACTGCACCAACTGACAGCTCAACCGTTCAATATAAACACGTATCCGATTTGCAATTTAGAATCGTCCGGATCAGTGTCAAAGCTTGCATCGACGTAACCATTTACGACGAGCTCTTTGTCACCTCCACAAATGATAAACATATCCTTAGTCCTTTTCAGGTATTTCAGGATGTTCTTGACCGCTGTCCAGTGATCCACTCCTGGATTACTTTGGTACCTCCCTGCTAAACTATTAGCAAGGCACACATCAGGTCTGGTACACAGCATTGCATACATGATAGAGCCTATGGCTGAAGCATAGGGAACACTTTTCATTTTCCCTCTATCTTTTGCAGTGGTCGGGGATTGAGTCTGACTCAACTTCACACCTTGTAACACAAGCAAGAACCCTTTCTTTGCTTGATCCATTTTGAACTTTTTCAAAACTTTATTAAGGTATGTGCTTTGTGAAAGTCCAATTAAGCATCTTGATCTATCTCTATAGATCATGATGCCCAATATATAAGCAGCTTCACCGAGGTCTTTCATTGAAAAACTCTTATTCAAGTATCCTTTTATGCTATCCAGAAATTCTATATCATTTCCAATCAACAATATGTCATCCACATATAGTATTAGAAATGCTACAGAGCTCCCACTCACTTTCTTGTAAATATAGGCTTCTCCAAAAGTCTGTATAAAACCATATGCTTTGATCACACTATCAAAACGTTTATTCCAACTCCGAGAGGCTTGCACTAGTACATAAATGGATCGCTGGAGCTTGCACACTTTGTTAGCACCTTTTCGATCGACAAAACCTTCTGGTTGCATCATATACAACTGTTCTTCTAGAAATCCATTCAGGAATGTAGTTTTGACAACCATTTGCCAAATTTCATAATCATAAAATGTGGCAATTGCTAACATGATTCAGAAAGACTTAAGCATCGCTACGGGTGAGAAAGTCTCATTGTAGTCAACCCCTTGAACTTGTCGAAAACCTTTCACAACAAGTCGAGCTTTGTAGACAGTAACATTATCGTCAGCGTCAGTCTTCTTCTTGAAGATCCATTTATTCTCTATGGCTTGCCGATCATCGAGCAAGTCAACCAAAGTCCACACTTTGTTCTAATATGGATCCCATCTCAAATTTCATGGCCTCAAGCCATTTTGTGGAATCTGGGCTCACCATCGCTTCTTCATAGTTCATAGGTACGCTATGGTCAAGTAACATGACCTCCAGAATAGGATTACCATACCACTCTGGTGTAGATATAACTTCTTTTGACCTATGAGGTTCGGTAGTAACTTGATCTGAAGTTTCTTGATCAATATCATTAGCTTCCTCACTAATTGGTATAGGTGTCACAGAAACCGGTTTCTATGATGAACTACTTTCCAATAAGGGAGCAGGTATAGTTACCTCATCAAGTTCTACTTTCCTCCCACTCACTTCTTTCGAGAGAAACTCCTTCTCTAGAAAGGATCCATTCTTAGCAACGAATGTCTTGCCTTCGGATCTGTGATAGAAGGTGTACCCAACAGTCTCCTTTGGGTATCCTATGAAGGCACATTTCTTCGATTTGGATTTGAGCTTATCAGGTTGATGTTTTTTCACATAAGCATCACAGCCCCAAACTTTAAGAAACGACAACTTTGGTTTCTTGCCAAACCACAGTTCATAAGGCACCGTCTCAACGGATTTAGATGGTTGTAACGCCCCGAATCCGATGCGCCAGGTGTCTTTCAGCTATTCGTCGTCGTTGCCATGTCATTTGCTTGCGTGTTGCATTTTGCCATGTCATCATCTGCATGTTTTTCAAAACTTGAATCCGTTTGGGTTTCGCCGGTTCTCTCCGTTGTCCGTTCTAAGCCCAACCACACTCGCACGCACCCGTCGCCCCTCTCAGACCTTGTTTCGTGAGCGGGAGAAAACCATTCTCGGAATGGGCCGAGATTTGACGAGTGGCCTTGGTATATCACTGGTAGACCACCCGTCAAATTTCGTTCCATTTGGAGGTCGTTTGATGCTCCAACGGTTAACTGCGTAGCCCGAAACCCCTCTCTCTTTGAAGCCCAGCCCCTATTCACCACAGCTCATGAGCCCATCCAAACCCTCTCCATGCTCTCGGTCGTTCGATCGTGATCGTGTGGGAGAAAACCGCGCCCCATTTGGACTCTCCTAGCTCCCTCTAGCTATAAATATGCCCTCCCCGTCCAAATTCGCGGATGAACCCTACCCCTAACCCTAGCCTCTCCCCTTCTGCGCCGCCGGACATGTCCGTCCGCGCCGGA
>NC_041391.1:292652213-292670977 GCF_002162155.2 Triticum dicoccoides | reverse complement strand
TCCAGCGCCGCCCCGTGCACCGCCCCTGCTCCTCTCGCCGGCGACTGGAGCCGCCGCGCCCTCCATCGTGGCCGCGTGCCTCTGCCGGCGCCCCGCCTCCAGCCCATCGCCCGCGCCCGCCGCTGGCCGGATCCAGTCCGGGGCCATCTCCCCGGTGCTTCCTCGACCTCGCCGAGGGCTCCCTCGGCTCCAACTCCGGCGAGCCGCCGCCTGCCTCGAAATCTGCGCCAGATCCAGATCCACACGAGGTTGACCCTGATTTTACCCATCCCGTATAATTTTACGTTTTGGTGCTCTATTCATCTTGCTAGAACTTGTCGCATACTGCTGCGTTTTGTGCTTGTAATATATCAAAATGTTCACCGCGAGATGCTCTTCATTTCCTTCCATTGTACCATGCTAGTTTGAGTTCATCTTGATGCCCTAATAATTGTTGCAAGAGTGGTATATGATGTTAACTGCTTTCTGTTAACAGAAATTGGTGATTTGTCTTTTTTGTTCCATTTTGTGTGTGCATCCTATGAGCCTGATGTTTACTTGAGTTTTGAGCTAAATCATGCCATCTTTACAGTGGTGCAATCAATGTAATTTTGTGAGTCTTGTAGTGGGCACTTAGAGCTTGTGAAGTAGGGTACTTGCTGTTACTGTTTTGCTGGGCTGAAAGTTCTATATCATGATGCTATGTAAACCTGCTGCTACAAGTCATTTTATGCATAATCTGGAGATGTTCACTAAATATGTTTTGTTCTACGTGTCATGTCCTATCCATCCATGCCCCTGGTTGCATATATAGCCTGCTGTAGCTTGTTGTTATCTTGCTCTCAAATTGCTAAATAATGTTGCTGTCAGCCTATTAGCATTAAGTTCAGCTTTGCCATGTGCTTTGCTAGTGATCCATGCACCCTATGGACTTGTTTTTGCCATGCTTAGCTTCATAAATGTGTCTTCTTACTGTTGGTTGACTTCACATGCCACGAAATTCTCTGTGGAGAGTTGTACAAGCTCACCAACATGCCTACTTATCGTTGTTCCTGCCATGCACTGTTATTCTGAATCTGTCATATTACTTGCCATGTTTGTATGGACGCTACCATGTTTTCTGTTGATCTTTCTAATAAGTTCAGTAAGGAGTTTTATTCTTTGTCTTTAGTATTAGCATGCCATGCCTTTATTTGCCATGATAAGTTCCTGTAGCATGTTGTTTGATAGCTCTAAACATTGCAACCTGATGTAATATCTGCCATGCACAGTGATTTCTGCTAAGTCTATGATAAGTTCCTGTTATTATTTGCAATCTTGCCATGTCCTTTTGAGCATGTTATATTGTTTTCTGGAGATAGCTCAGTGTTCATGTTTTTTCATGCTTTACCTGTACATCATGTCCATACCTTTTGTTTTCCAGATGAGGTGTTGTAGCATATTGTTTTGATGCTTGCTAGATGCCTAGTTGCTGTTTTGGACAGCTTGTCCTTTAAACTTGTTTCATGTGTATGTGTTGAACCGTTGCTCCGTTTTGAGTGTGCTCTATATGAAACTTGCTTAGATTTGCATGTAGTTTCATCTTGTCATGTTGAATCCTTGTTTTGAGAGTGGTTGCTTGATGTTTGTATGCATTTTGCATCAATGCCATGTTTGACTTGCTTTGCTCATATCTTCTAGGCCGTAGCTCCGAACTAAATGAACTTTATATGAAAATTGACAAGAATTTTGTGTAGATCATCATGGTGCATGTTAAATTGATGTTTAACAACTTGAACATAAGGTTTATTCAGATCTGGACCAATTTTGAAATTTGCATATGAGGACTTACCGGATTTGTTATATGTTGTTTCCGGCCTCATTTAAACTGGCTTTGATGTGTTGCTCTGGTATGCATAATCTATTGCCATGAGTAGCATCATGTAGCCTTTGTCATGCATCATGCTTGGTTGAAAATCATGCCATGTCTATGTGTTGTGTGTTTACCTTGTTGTTTGCTTCTTTCCGGTTGTGCTCCTTCTCGGTAGTTCCTGTTTCGTTGCGATTGTGAGGATTCGTTCGTCTACGCTTGGTTCATCTTTGTGGCTTCATATTTTTCATGGACTCGTTCTTCTTCCTAGCGGGATTTCAGGCAAGATGACTGTCACCTAGGAACTCACTACTATCATTGCTATGCTAGTAGCTTCATTCTATCGCTATGCTGCGTTACCTATCACTTGCTCTTCAAGCCTCCCAAACCGCCATGTTAGCCTCTAACTTTTCCACCCTTCCTAGCAAACCGTTGCTTGGCTATGTTACCGCTTTGCTTAGCACCTCTTATAGCGTTATTAGTTGAAGGTGAAGTCGAAGATTACTCCATGGTGGACAGGATTATGTTGGGATATCACAATATCTCTTATTTAATTAATGCACCTATATACTTGGTAAAGGGTGGAAGGCTCGGCCTTATGCCTGGTGTTTTGTTCCACTCGTGCCGCCTTAGTTTCTGTCATACCGGTGTTATGTTCCTTGATTTTTCGTTCCTTACGTGGTTGGGTGATTTATGGGACCCCCTTGACAGTTCGCTTTGAATAAAACTCCTCTAGCACGGCCCAACCTTGATTTTACCATTTGCCTACCTAAAACTTTTTCCCTTGGGTTTCCGGAGCCCGAGGGTCATCTTTATTTAACCCCCCCGGGCCAGTGCTCCTTCGAGTGTTGGTCCGAACCGAGTAGACTGCGGGGCCACCTCGGGGAAACTTGAGGGCTGGTTTTACTCGTAGGATGTCTCATCCGGTGTTCCCTGAGAACGAGATATGTGTAGCTCCTATCGGGATTTGTCGACACATCGGGCGGCTTTGCTGGTCTTGTTTTACCATTTTCGAAATGTCTTGTAAACCGGGATTCTGAGACTGATCGGGTCTACCTGGGAGAAGGAATATTCTTCGTTGACTGTGAGAGCTTGTGATGGGCTAAGTTGGGACACCCCTGCAGGGTATAAACTTTCGAGAGCCGTGCCCGTGGTTATGTGGCAGATGGGAATTTGTTAATATCCGGTTGTAGAGAACTTAACACTTGACTTAATTAAAATGCATCAACCGCGTGTGTAGCCGTGATGGTCTCTTTTCAGTGGAGTCCGGGAAGTGAGCATGGTTTTTGGGATATGTATGAACACAAGTAGTTTCAGGATCACTTCTAGCTTCTCGACCGTTCCTTTGCTTCTCTTCTCACTCTTATTTGCGTATGTTAGCCACCATATATGCTTAGTCGCTGCTGCAACCTCACCACTTATCCTTTCCTTTCCTATTAAGCTTTGCTAGTCTTCATACCCATGGTTATGGGATTGCTGAGTCCTCGTGGCTCACAGATTACTACAACAATAGTTGCAGGTACAGGTTATGTGATGATCTTGATGCGAGAGCGAGGTTACTTGTTTTGGAGTTCTTCTTCTGCTTCTTCTTTGATCAGGGGATAGGTTCCAGGTCGGCAGCCTAGGCTAGCAGGGTGGATGTCGTTGAGTTTCTGTTTGTGTTTCATCCGTAGTCGGATGTTGATCTTTTGTATGATGTATTGATGTATTCTTGCGGAATTTGTATGCCTTGTATGTATCCCCATCCATTATGTAATGTTGATGTAATGATATCCACCTTGCAAAAGCGTCTCCAATATGCGCTTCTATCCTTAGTGGTTGCATATTGGGCGTGACAAGTTGGTATGAGAGCCTCGACCGACCATAGGAGCACCATTGATTGATCGTGTAGTTTGGCCGTTGTCGAGTCTAGAAGAAAACTTTTTTTGGAGTCTTGTTTTATCGGAGAGTAGGAATTCTTTTTACTCCTCAGCCCCTTCGTCGCTCTGGTGAGGAATCTTGACGTAGGTGTTTTGAATTACTCCTCTTCCCTTCGAAACTTTCTTTAGGATCACGCAGTTGGTTTTTCGATCGTTGTTCCTCAGCTCTTTTCATCCGGTGCATTTCTCGTCAAGTTGACTCGAGCCTCTTCATCTTTGCCAACTTCCATCCTCGGATGTTTTCTTTTCCCACCCACCCACCCTTCTTCTTCTCGGAACCGGAGTCCCTAATCGAGTATCCATCCTACTCGTGCGAAGCCTTTGCTTTCTTTCAACTGGTGTTCTTCTCTTCAAGATATTCGTCGGTTCTCCCTTCCAAGTTGCCTTTGTTTTCCCACCCTCCCACCCTCTTCTTCCCGGAGCCTGAGTCTGTTTCGAGCATCAATTTCATTCGTGTGGAGCCTCTTTAGTCTTTCGTCAATTGTTTCAACTGGTGAATTCTCGTCTCGTTCGTCATTCTTCATCCCTTTCTTTTTCGGCGGACTCAATCCAAGTTTTTCGGGTTGATCATATTCTTTTTCCCTTGGATCAAGTGTTTTCCCTGCTCATTCGCCTCTCGCCAGTTTATCCTTCTGGAGTGCTCAAAACATCTTAGGAGATTCGTCTGTGTTTGAATTAATTCGAGGTTGTCACCTCATTCAAATATTTCAATTGTTCCGGTGCATCATCTATCTGTTCAACATCCTTTCCAACGGTGGTTTTCTCTTTAGTGGGCCCTAACCCACAGGTCTTTTCCCAGGATCTTACCTGACTCTTCTAATTATTCCGGAGCTATTCCTAATTCTTTTCAAGTGTGACGTCAAAATGAATTCCATCAGTCAGATGCCATCTCCAAGATCGCTCTCAAATTCTTTTCATCTTTGGTTCAACCCTTCCTCTTTTTATTCTACCGGAGTATCTCAGGAATTTTGGTGGTATTTCTCGTCGTCATTTGAAGATCGAAGAAGAGTTTTCCTCTAAATCTTGCCCGTTCTCTCGAAGTTTCGTGGTTCTAGCTTCATGTTATCCTCTCGAATTATTCCATTGGTCAGATATTCTTTTCTTACCCATCTGGAGTATGTCGGGAGTCATTTTCCCGTTTCTTCTCACCGGAGGCCATCATTCCAGAAGAATTCTTCATCCTCACATTTCAGCTATCGTTACCCAAGTATCCCGATGCATCTGTCAAGTATTCTTTATCATCTCGTAATCTCTTTGTTCTTTTGCATCTAAATTCCCTCTAGCATATTTGTTCTTCTAATTCTTCCCGGTGATTAATTCTATTTCATCAGTCATTTTCTAATTCTTATGGTGGTTCGTTCAAGATTCTTTTTCCTTGATTATCATATTAATTCATTCATTCTTTCCAATCCTACCGGTGGCTCATGAAGACCTTCCCAATTTTGCGCTATATCTCCCGGTAATCCTTTCCAACGGGAATAAGTTGTATGCAATCCTTTGCGTCTCTTATTCTTCTTTCATCAAGTTGATTAATTCCTTCCTTTTAGAGATTGTTCATCATGAATAATCTCCCAGTTCTAAGTTTTTTCTAGCTTGTCTCGTCATTTAGCTCCATCTATATCACCGCAAGGCTCATCTTATTCTTTCATCCTTCATTCTATCTCATCATCCTTTTGTCACCGGAGTTCTTCCTGGTGGTTCTTCATGATTTAATTCATTCTTCAAGAGTTCATCAAGATTCTTGTTGGAGGAGCGCAAATATCTTTTCCTCTTGCGTCTCGAAGTGCAATTAATTCTCCGTATTCTTCTGAAGTGGAGTTTTGCATTTCTTCGTTCTTCTTAGCTTTTCAGACATTGGTTGTGGTATAATTTCACCTCAAGTTTTGAGTTGTTTTTTATAAGTCCACAACAAGCTTATTATTTTGTTGTTGATTTTCTCAACAACACTATTCAGTCCTTCCTTCTAAGTTCTTTTCATTCAATTCTTCCGGAGGCATTGCATTGTTCATCTCGTCAAGTGCCATCTCATTGGGTGAAGTTCATGTTCTAATCCTTCCATTTTCAGTTGGAGTGTTGCCGAAATTATTTTATTCATTCCTTTTCTATCTTGTTCTAACCAGAGTGGATTCAGAGTCTATCTTGTTTCCATGAGCATTTGATTCTCGTCATATTCACCGTTCATCTTTTCAAACCGAGTGCTCTCGACTTTGTTCGTCTTCTCTCTTGCGTTCTTACTTCACCTCTTCCTCTTTCTCTTCCGTGTCGTTCCTAAGCTCTCGGGACGAGATCTGTTGTTAGTGGAGGAGAGTTGTAATGCCCCGAATCCGATGCGCCAGGTGTCTTCCAGCTATTCGTCGTTGTTGCCATGTCATTTGCTTGCGTGTTGCATTTTGCCATGTCATCATCTGCATTTCATCTGCATGTTTTTCAAAACTTCCATCCGTTCGGGTTCCGCCGTTCTCTCCGTTGTCCGTTCTGAGCCCAACCACACTCGCACGCACCCGTCGCCCCTCTTAGACCTTGTTTCATGAGCGGGAGAAAAACATTCTCGGAATGGGCCGAGATTTGCCGAGTGGCCTTGGTATATCACCGGTAGACAACCCGTCAAATTTCGTTCCATTTGGAGGTCGTTTGATGCCCCAACGGTTAACTACGTAGCCCGAAACCCCTCTCTCTTTGCAGCCCAGCCCCTCTTCACCACAGCCCATGAGCCCATCGAAACCCCCTCCATGCTCTCGGTCGTTCGATCATGATCGTCTGGGCGAAAACCGCACCCCATTTGGACTCTCCTAGCTCCCTCTAGCTATAAATATGCCCTCACCGTCCAAATTCGTGGATGAACACTACCCCTGTGACGCCCCCAATTCAATCGTACACTAATCATACACGCAAATTTGTACGATCAAGATCAGGGACTCACGGGAAGATATCACAACACAACTCTAGACACAAATCAAAACAATACAAGCTTTATATTACAAGCCAGGGGCCTCGAGGGCTCGAATACATAGCTCGATACACAAGAGTCGGCGGAAGCAACAATATCTGAGTACAGACATAAGTTAAACAAGTTTTGCCTTAAGAAGGCTAGCACAAACATCAACGATCGAAGAGGCAAGGCCTCCTGCCTGGGACCTCCTAACTACTCCTGGTCATCGACGGTCTTCACGTAGCAGCATCCATCGGCGATGGCATCTGGCTCCAGGGATCCACCATCTGGTTGCATCAACCGGAAGGAAGAAAGAAGGGGGAAACGGGGTAGCAAAGCAACCGTGAGTACTAATCCAAAGTACTCGCAAGCATAAGATCTATACTAAGTATGCACTGGTATCAAATGGAAGGTTTGTATATGTGGACGAACTGCAGAATGCCAGAATAGGGGGGAAGGCCTAGCCTATCGAAGACTAGCATCTTCACGCAGCTCCGAGCATCTTGCAGCATGTAGAAGAGTAAAGAATAGCAGTTTATAATATTTAACAAGCATGTTGTAACATTAATGCCCAGAGACGGCCACACACGGCCGTGGCCAAGCCGGCCACACACACACCACACACCACACACAGAGCACGTAGCTAGGGGTTAATTCTGTTCTCTGAACATAGCATTTTGCGATTTTTATAGGATTTAATCCAGTCATCGAAGGGATTTGGTACAGTGAGAACATTTGAGCATTGTCAAGTGTACTACCTCCACATAATAATTTGGCTCCTCTCAACTATCGTTTTGTTGCTATTTAGCGGCTGTCCAAAGGGTTAGTCAATGTAAAATTAGAAAAGCTAGCAATAGCTACAGTAACTGAATGTTACTGAAGCAGTGCAGCAACAGCATGCACACGAGTTGGGCGCCGGGCGCGGCGCTGCACGGCGTGAGGCTGGGCCAGTGAGGGACGCGGGGCGAGGGGTGAGGCAGGCTGCGGTTGCAGGACGGCTGGGCGCAGGTGGGCGGACGCAGGGCCGGGCGCAGCCGGCGCGTGTGCGCAGGAGGTAGCAGTAGCGGTGGTTGCAGCAGGTTGCAGCATGGGCAGGGCGAGTGAGGCCAGCGAGCACGCGGGGATGAGCAGGGGAGCAGGTGCCGGCGAGGTCAGTTGGCAGCGGGCGCGTGCTGGCGCGAACGAGCGCAGGCGAGGCAGAGGAGGGCGAGGCTAGGGACGACACGGGTCGCGGCCATGACGCGAACAGAGGCGCGGGCGCGCGGGCGGCACGTGGACGAGGCGCGCACGGGGGTGGCCAGGTGAGGCGTGGGACGCGGCATGACGGTTCCGTTGGGCGTTGGCGGTCGCGGTGTGGCTCGGGCATGGCACGGCGAGTGGCTGGCCCAGCGCGGCCAAGTCGCGGAGGAAGAGCATCAGGCGCAGGGGAGCATGCGCGGGGCGATGCGGTGGCGGTGCAGAAGCAGACAGGGACTCGCGGCGAGAGGCTCGGGCTGCAGCAGCAGCCAAGAGCAACAGCACCGGCAACTAGCAGGGGCAACGGAGTAGTAGTAGCGGCGGCATCTACGGCAATGGTGACGATGAGCTACAGACGTGACAGGAAGCTAGGCTATGGCACCGATTCAATTGGGAAACAGAGGGGTTCCGGGCATCTGCTGGCATCGTTGACGAGGAGCTGCTCGGTGATGCCGGAGGGACTAGTGGTGGAGCGAATCGACGATGAGTGTGCGGTGTCCGTGGCAGACGAAGACGTGTCGACAGTGTTGATGTAGCGACGCCCAGCACCAGCCAGTGTTCGTAGTGGACGTAGGGGACGATGAGGCGACGGGAAGGCGAGGACCAACGGCGACGCGGCTCCGGGCATCCACGTGCGGGCTCGAGCTCGAGGGGTCGGGGGCGCAAGGCGGAAAGTGGGGATTAGGGTTCGTCAGGAGAGGGGCGCCAGCCCTATTTGTAGGGGGGGTTCCCCGGCGGATGGCCGCCACGCACGCCATGGCCACTGCCATGGCCATGGATGTGTGCCACGATCCCCCTATCTCCTGTACAGAGGAGGGGGTGAAGTGGAGGTGGGCTAGGCTGGTGTAGTGGGCCAAGGCCCAGGGGGACAGGGGGTGGGCTGTTTTCTTTCTATTTATTTATTTTGCTTGTTTATATTTACTGGCCCCTGATGATCTTGTGCAGGCCTTGAGTGAGCGGCCAGAGGACAGGGCCAAGGACTGGCTCTTTGCTATACATCAAATGTTGCCAACAGATTTATTTGAAAGGCTCATAGTGACACTTTGGGCAATCTGGGGAGTGAGGAGAAAGGCTATCCATGAGGATATTTTTCAGTCTCCAAGCGCCACTAATGGGTTCATCAATAGCTACTTGAGGGATCTCCATGTTATGAAACCCAAGCATCAGATACCAAGCACTGTTGCAGCTGCTAGGTCCACTCAATGGATCAGGCCGGTTGAGGATACAACGAAGGTGAATGTGGATGCTGCTGTCTCTCGACGCGGCTTCGGTGCCGTTGGCGCCATATGCAGGGATCAGAACAGGATTTTCTTGGGAGCGTCCTCTTTTTTTCCAGAAATATAGATGATCCACATACCCTCGAGGCGCTCGCGATAAGGGAGGCTTTAGCTCTCTCGGACGACCTTTATCTTCGGAGGATCCATGTCGCATCAGACTGCAAGGGGGTGGTCGAGGAAGTACGGAAGGAAAATGCAGCAAATTATGGAGCAATTATTCATGAAATAGTAGACCACTCTCTGTCTTCTGATTTCTGTAAATTTAGTCATGAGATTAGGAGCTCGAACTATGAAGCTCACAACTTAGCGAAACATACTCTTACTCTCGGTGATGGCCGCCATGTTTGGTTAGGGCATCCCGGGAACCTCTCTTTCATTCCTGTAAACGTGGTGACGGGTTAATAAAGAGTTTCGCGAGGTTGTCTCAAAAAAAAAGTAAGCAAAAAATAGTTGCACTAAAACATGCAACTGGAACCAGAATTGAGTTACAAAATAACCCATAGCCACAAAAAATTTCACTCATTATGAAAATAGTTTGACATTTTATAAATTATAAAGGGCATTTAATTAATTGTTTAAGCCACTATTTTATCTATTTAAGTGCATTTAAATATTCTATAACAATTTGCTTTCTTCACCAACAATACTTATGAATTATTTTCTATATCCAGCACATTTTAGTTTTGATGTTTGAAAACTTTTATTTTTTAGACTTTGTTTCAAATTTGAATTTGAACCGGTTTTCGAACCAACGCGAGTTTAACAACAGTAAACGTGGTGACGTGGCATCATTAGTAGGGAATCACTGTAGCTTAATTATCCGAGCGTCACAATTCTCCTCCACTACAAGAAATCTCGTCCCGAGATTTAAGGGGTGAAGTAAGGGGGAAAGACTGGTGAAGGACGAAGCTCAACACAAGATAGGTACCTGGGGGCTATCTCGGTGAACATGGCATAGAGGCATCTCTCGAGTTGAAATTCAAGAGAGTCATCGAGAGCAAGGTAAGAGGGTGCAATAAGAAGCTTCAAGCGGGTAGGCAAGCGTTCGTTGCCTAAAACAGAGGGTGAAAGGGGTTTAGAGCAATGGGAATAAGTATTGGGTCTGATAGCAGAATAGATCATTAGGAAGGTGGCTCGTGATTTACATATGAAGCCAAGTGCAAAGAACATTTCAGAGTCAAGGTTGTACAGTAGAGTCAGGTTTCGATCCTGTGGAACTTTGGGTTATGGGCCCACCATGTGGGTTAAAAGCAGGAAGGGTGCTAACAATTGCATGGTCATGATAGAAAGGCCGGTCAGAGGACAACCTATCAGTTATGTTGGCAACAACGTTGGTACAAAGGGCGAGGAACGAAGAGAACCATTTTCCTGCTCGTTAAGACGAGGCAGACCAATAGGCAAAGTTCTCGTCCATCGGTGGCTACCGGACTGTCATCAACAATAGTAACAAGGTCTTACTGACAAAGGTGTACACCGAGGTGTTTACATAAGTAGGGAATTATCACTGTTCGGATATGTTAGGTTACAAGAAAGGTTAAACAACGCAATGGAGACTTGAATCAGTTATCAGTGTTCTCGAGTACCTAACAACTCAGAACCCATGGAAAATTTGAATCGGCAAGAATAATAGTTGAAGAAGAACTCATAAGAAGTTATGTAGTTCCGTGATATTCTCGAGATACTAGAGGGTAATACTCGAGGGTATAGCAGAACAGAGGTTGGACGAGTGAAATGATCTATAGAAGACAAGTAATTCAACTTGTCCTAGAAAGGGGATCAAACAAGACCAATATGGTCGGAACCACGGTTGCAAAGGACCAAATATATATACGAGATGAACTTACCACAAGGGGATTATTATTATAACAAGAAGCTTCCACGATAAGTTCCACATCGGGTCCATGGGCATGAACACAAGGTTCAAGGTCTACTCCCACTTCTCTAATGCATAACTTTCCTTCACTTCTCGCATTCGAAGAAGTTATAGCGTTGAAATTTTACCTGGCGAAAAGCCAATAGAGTATAACCCGCATAACTTTTGAGTTCACGCGGATTTAGGAAGACATAGATTCAACCCATAGGGGCATCTTAGGATCATATACCACAAACTTCACGAGTAGATAAAAAGCCCGGAAGCAGAGTATGGTTGACGAGAGCGGGGGATACAATTTACCAAAGGCATTGTGTATCCGTGGAAAGGCTCACAAGGTTACTGAATATGAAGGACGCTGTCGGATAAAACCCATCAAAGGACCTGGAGGTCCACAATGGATCTGATGTGAGTAACGGTACTCAACCAGAAGAAGAAAGAATGCAAGGAGGTCAGATTATAGAAGGAACTGACTAATTCAGAGTTCAAAATGCAAAGGTATTATGATTCCCAAGTCAAGGGATCAGAAGCAAACGCTCTGATCAAGAATGGATAAGTTGAATAGACTTAGGGCACAACCAATGGCAATCTGATTGGCCGAGAACCAACTCATGTTCAGGAAGACGTTTGAGCCAGAATGATAATTTATAGGGACCAACTGATGATTATGACTACTCACAAACATATCAAATCAAAAGACTCAAAGTAATAATGAGTAAGGACATCAATGGATACATATATGCATATGAAATTAATCAGAGTGTAGGCATGTAATACCTTATAGAGCAATAGGCGACAGAGGTCCTCGAAAGCTCGGATTGTATTACAAGGTATCTTACGAAGCATAAGAATAACTGGGGATGAATGGATACTCAATATGAGCGAGTAATTATCCGCAGGGATATTCATGCAGCAAGGAACTGCAAGGCAGTAAGCATAAAGAATTCTCGGAACATCAAAGAATATTTCAGAACATCTTGTAATAACAAGAGCAACTGGGGGTGAAGGTATGAACAACAACATAGGTAGTTACGCATAAGGATATATCGGTGGTAGGGATCGTAATGGCGAAGGGCAGAAGGGTCTCGGTAAAACATCGGAGAGTATCTTCAGAATCTTCTGGTGCACCAAGCAATCATCTGGAGTGAGGGGCTCTCCGGAAGAAAGTATTTACGAGGTCCTAGAGTTAGAGTTAACAAAAACATTTAACCCGAATAGAAGAGAGATCAGAGTCCCAGAGTATAGTCGAGGAGTAAAAGATCCTAATACCACCCAATGATGACGTGGGCCCATAAGCCACACAGCCATGTTAGTAAAACCGTTTTTCAAAGTCTAGACTCAACTTCGGCCAAGGAGTTGGAAAGGGGGATCCTACAGGCAGTCGGCTCTGATACCAACTTGTGACGCCCCCAATTCAATCGTACACTAATCATACATGCAAATGTGTACGATCAAGATCAGGGACTCATGGGAAGATATCACAACACAACTCTAGACACAAATCAAAATAATACAAGCATTATATTACAAGCCAAGGGCCTCGAGGGCCCGAATACATAGCTCGATACACAAGAGTCGGCGGAAGCAACAATATCTGAGTACAGACATAAGTTAAACAAGTTTTGCCTTAAGAAGGCTAGCACAAACATCAACGATCAAAGAGGCAAGGCCTCCTGCCTGGTACCTCCTAACTACTCCTGGTCATCGACGGTCTTCACGTAGCAGCATCCATCGGCGATGGCATCTGGCTCCAGGGATTCGCCATCTGGTTGCATCAACCGAAAGGAAGAAAGAAGGGGGAAAAGGGGTAGCAAAGCAACCGTGAGTACTAATCCAAAGTACTCGCAAGCATAAGATCTATACTAAGTATGCACTGGTATCAAATGGAAGGTTTGTATATGTGGACTGAACTGCAGAATGCCAGAATGGGGGGAAGGCCTAGCCTATTGAAGACTAGCATCTTCACGCAGCTCCGAGCATCTTGCAGCATGTAGAAGAGTAAAGAATAGCAATTTATAATATTTAACAAGCATGTTGTAACATTAATGCCTAGAGATCCTTCCTCGACTCCCTGCAAGAAAGCAATCCCGGAGCCACATATCTCAAGTATCCATTTGTAGTTGTATAAGATCAAGATATAAGTCTTAACGTCCATTACCATGGACACGGTATTCGAATATATAACTTCCCTGCAGGGGTGCACCACGTTACCCAACACGCTCGATCACTCTGGCCGGACACACCTTTCTAGGGTCAATGCCCGCCCTCGGAAGATCAACACGTCGCAGCCCGACCTAGGCTCAGCAGAGAGGTCCCCGCCGGTCTACATCCTAAGCACTCCGGGGTCTTGGGCCCATCGCCTGCAGCACTCCGGGTCGTTTTGCGCAGGGTGAATACCAGCACCGCCTCGGATGGCCAGCACGATCCGACCGTGCCGCACTACTGAACTGGACGTCTGACAAAACTTCGGCTGATACTGCGACGTCGAGGCCCATATCTATTCTCGCGTGGTGGTTAGTGCGTAAAGGGCAGACACTACAGGAAACAGCTAGTTTGCCGTCAGGCATGTACAGACGGCGAAGAAGGAAATACAGACGACAAAGAGTTTGCCGTCAGCAAGCTGACGGCAAAGTCAGACGGCAAAGATAAGTCGGCAAATAATACTTTGCCGTCAGCTTTTCGTCGAGAAGACGGCAAAGTCTTTGCCGTCAGCCAAACTCATGTTTTGCCGTCAACCAATTTGATAACAGACGGCAAAGAAAAATATCTTTGCCGTCAGCTATACGCGATCTTTACCGTCAGTCTAAATGCCACATACGGCAAAGAATTTTTGTAAAATAAATTAATTAAACCAACAATGCACAGGTGAAAGAAACATAGGCAAAATCATAAACATCACTTTTTTGAACTGCTTGTGTTTTAACAGGAAAGACACAGAAAGGCCTAGAGATTGCGTCAGTCAACTTGTGGATACAAATTTACACAGAGGACCCTATCATTGGCACAAGTCCTGAAGCAGTCCTTGCATATTACATAAAGCACCCTGGAACTAAATATTAAAAAGCAATCCGGTCCCTCGTCTTCTTCTTCACTGCATCGTCACGGTGGACCTCGAAGTCCAGGCGCTGCACATCGCCGAGCGGGGAGGGCCGCCATGACCGAAGACAAAGAGCGGCCAGATCAGGTGGTCTAGGAGGCAGGGTGGTCACGGAACCCCGCAGCTACGAGGTTTTGGCGACGGGTAGGCGATGGAGAACTTGGAGCTCGGGTGGAGGTCATCCGGATACGGTGAGGGCCGCCGTAGGCCGCCGCTCGTCGAGGCGGGAGGTGGTGTCGTGTCGTCGTGTGAAGAGGACTACCGCCCCTGCACGGCTGGCGATGGCGAGAGGCAGCAGCCGTGCGCGACCGGCGCTGCTCTCTGCATCACCAGTGGGGCGGCTACGGGCGGAGAGCGGTGAGGGGCAGCAGCGAGGCAGGAGGACGTCCGGCTGCGAGCATTGAGGGGCAGCGGCGAGGCAGGAGGAGCTTCGGCTGCGAGCGGTGAGAGGCGGCGGCGAGGGGCGAGGTGGGAGGTGCTGCGTCTCCGAGCGGCGAGGGGCGAGCTGGTGCGGCAGGAGAGAGATGAAGGGGAGAGCGTGAGAGGAGCAGGAGAGAGACGAGGGGATAAGGCAGCGGTGGGTGGATAGAGACGAGGGATCGAGGGGATCGATCGTGAGTGGTGGGGACCCTTGGTGGGTCGAGGCCACGGTGGTGGATCCTGCACAGGATAATGCAGCGAGTGCGGGTGGATCTGATGCTGCCACGTCATCGATCCGCGTGGGTGTGTTTCTTCTTTGCCGTCTCTAATAAAAAATCACAGACGGCAAAGAACATTTGCCGTCTACGGTTTTTTCTACAGACGGCAAACTATTTCTTTGCCGTCTGCATCTTTCGTTCACAGACGGCAACGTATCTTTGCCGTAAGCCTTTTATTTACAGACGGCAAAGTATGTATTCGCCGTCAGTCATTCTTTGCCGTCTGCAACCGACAGGAAAAGTGGTCTTTGCCGTCATCCACGACGAAAAGCTGACGGCAAAGATCGTTACAAACGGCAAATTACGCGATTCCCGTAGTGAGAGGCCAACTCAGAACAAATACCCAAACCATAGTGTATTATTAGCTTGCGGAGACGAGCAGAGACTCACGATCAAAAGTGACCCCGTCGCCTCGTCTCGTGGACTTACGACAAGGGCTCAGAATGCCCGGCCGTGCCACGTCGTTATCTTGCGGGTGCTCTCTGGGCCCGCCCGACTTTCACTAAGGTCCCAAGTAAAGTCATTGTAACCGTGTGTCCAAACATCAAGGGGAAAACCCGAGGAATCACCCACGGAGGATTCCACTCAATGTAATCATCAAGGTGAACGTAAGAGGGACCACCCTCGAGGTTCACACTTGAGGTGTTGAACGACAGAGCCGTAGAAGGGAATGGTGAAAGAGGAAATCACCCTCGATGACCACGACCGAATAGCTACACTATAGAATTATTACCAGGAGTGCGTTATGAGGGATCACCATCGGCACTCGATAGTAGCTCTGCAGAGTCGAGCAACAAAAGGGGCGTGATGTGATGTGATGTGTCGGGCTCTGGTCGTCGATCACGTTGATCGAGTCATCGATGATGAAGCAGGGGCAACAAGGACAAGTGGGGGTCACTGATGGATCACTAGCCAACATATACTAAGCAGTTTAGTAGAAGCAGGTAAGGTACAACAGCAGGTTACAAAAGCAGGTTATGCATCAGAATAGGAACAATCAATAACAGTAGCAAAATCTAATGCAAGCATGAAAGTATAGAATGGGCGATATCGGGATGATCAGGGGGGGCTTGCCTGGTTGCTCAGACGAGAAGGAGGGTCGTCGTCGATGTAGTCGATCACAGGGGCATCAAGAGCGGTCTCGGTGTCTACCGGAGAGAAGAGGGGGAAGAAACAATAAATACACGCGAACATATACATAAAATGACAATAAGCGATGCTAGAGGTGTTCTAACGAAGGGTTACACGATACTGGAAAAGGGGGACAACATCCGGGAAAGTTTTCCCGGTTCCGGACGTCTGTCGACAGATGAACCGGAGGGGAAAGGTTGCATGTTGGCTACGATAGAGACATGTGGCAGACGAACGGACTGCGTGTTCGGATTCGTCTCGTCGTTCTAAGCATCCTTCATGTATAAAACTTTTTAATCGGAGTTACGTTTTATTTTACATGATTTTTCAAAGTTTTAACAATTTTCTTAGATTTTTGTATTTAGTTTAATCCGAATTGACCATGTCAAATTTGACTAGTCAAAGAGGCAGGTGTGGCCCGCATGAAAGTGTCATAGGTGCTATTTAATTAGTCCAAACTAAGTTAAACTAGTGGGGCCACATGCCATTGTACATAGACTACTAATTAACTACTACTCCCTCCGTTCCGAATTACTTGTCTCACATATGGATGTATCTAGATGTATTTTAGTTCTAGCTACATCCATTTCAGCGACGAGTAATTTGGAACGGAGGGAGTACTAACCTAAACTAGCACTAACAAGGGCCGGCCACACACGGCCGTGGCCAAGCCGGCCACACACACACCACACACCACACACAGAGCACGTAGCTAGGGGTTAATTCTGTTCTCTGAACATAGCATTTTGCGATTTTTATAGGATTTAATCCAGTCATCGAAGGGATTTGGTACAGTGGGAACATTTGGGCATTGTCAAGTGTACTACCTCCACATAATAATTTGGCTCCTCTCAACTATCGTTTTGTTGCTATTTAGCGGCTGTCCAAAGGGTTAGTCAATGTAAAATTAGAAAAGCTAGCAATAGCTACAGTAACTGAATGTTACTGAAGCAGTGCAGCAACAGCATGCACACGAGTTGGGCGCCGGGCGCGGCGCTGCACGGCGTGAGGCTGGGCCAGTGAGGGACGCGGGGAGAGGGGTGAGGCAGGCTACGGTTGCAGGACGGCTGGGCGCAGGCGGGCGGACGCAGGGCCGGGCGCAGCCGGCGCGTGTGCGCAGGCGGCAGTAGTAGCGGTGGCTGCAGCAGGTTGCAGCATGGGCAGGGCGAGTGCGGCCAGCGAGCACGCGGGGATGAGCAGGGGAGCAGGTGCCGGCGAGGTCAGTTGGCGGCGGGCGCGTGCTGGCACGAACGAGCGCAAGCGAGGCAGAGGAGGGTGAGGCTAGGGAAGACACGGGTTGCGGCCATGACGCGAACATAGGCGTGGGTGCGCGGGCGGCGCACAGACGAGGCGCGCACGGGGCGGCCAGGCGAGGCGTGGGACGCGGCAGGACGGTTCCGTTGGGCATTGGAGGTCGCGGTGTGGCTCGGGCATGGCACGGCGAGTGGCTGGCCCAGCGCGGCCAAGTCGCGGAGGAAGAGCATCAGGCGCAGGGGAGCATGCGCGGGGCGATGCGGTGGCGGTGCAGAAGCAGACAGGGACTCGCGGCGAGAGGCTCGGGCGGCAGCAGCAGCCAAGAGCAACAGCAGCGGCAACTAGCAGGGGCAACGGAGTAGTAGTAGCGGCGGCATCTACGGCAATGGTACGATGAGCTATAGACGTGACAGGAAGCTAGGCTATGGCACCGATTCAATTGGGAAACAGAGGGGTTCCAGGCATCTGCTCACATCGTTGACCAGGAGCTGCTCGGTGATGCCGGAGGGACTAGTGGTGGAGCGAATCGACGACGAGTTTGCGGTGTCCGTGGCAGACGAAGACGTGTCGACAGCGTTGATGTAGCGACGCCCAGCACCAGCCAGTGTTCGTAGTGGACGTAGGGGACGATGAGGCAACGGGAAGGCGAGGACCAACGGCGACGCGGCTCCGGGCATCCACGTGCGGGCTCGAGCTCGAGGGGTCGGGGGCGCAAGGGGGAAAGTGGGGATTAGGGTTCGTCAGGAGAGGGGCGCCAGCCCTATTTGTAGGCGGGGGTTCACCGGCGGATGGCCTCCACACACGCCATGGCCACTGCCATGGCCGTGGATGTGTGCCACGATCCCCCTGTCTCCTGTACAGAGGAGGGGGTGAAGTGGAGGTGGGCTAGGCTGGTGTAGTGGGCCAAGGCCCAGGGGGACAGGGGGTGGGCTGTTTTATTTCTATTTATTTATTTTGCTTGTTTATATTTTTATTACAATCTGTTTCTATTATTTTAGTAAGCAAAAAAATAGTTGCACTAAAACATGCAATTGGAACCAGAATTGAGTTACAAAATAACCCATAGCCACAAAAAGTTTCACTCATTATTAAAATAGTTTGACATTTTATAAATTATAAAGGGCATTTAGTTAATTGCTTAAGCCACTATTTTATCTATTTAAGTGCATTTAAATATTCTATAACAATTTGGTTTCTTCACCAACAATACTTATGAATTATTTTCTATATCTAGCACATTTTAGTTTTGATGTATGAAAACTTTTATTTTTTAGACTTTGTTTCAAATTTGAATTTAAACCGGTTTTCGAACCAACGCAAGTTCAACAACAGTAAACGCGGTGACGTGGCATCATTAGTAGGGAATCACTGTAGCTTAATTATCCGGGCGTCACAACCCCTAACCCTAGCCTCTCCCCTTCTGCGCCGCTGGACATATCCGGCCGTGCCGGAAGCTTTGCGCCACCGCCCCGGACCAGTGGCCGCCCGCCACGTGGCCCGCCTCTGCCTCCCGCGCCGCGGGCCC
>NC_041391.1:292646184-292651857 GCF_002162155.2 Triticum dicoccoides | reverse complement strand
CTAGCCCGTCGCCCGCGCCCGCCGCCGGCCGGATCCGGCCGGATCCGGTCCGGGGCCATCTCCCCTGTGCTTCCTCGACCTCGCCGGAGGCTCCCTCGGCTCCAACTCCGGCGAGCCGCCGCCTGCCTCGAAATCCACACCAGATCTAGATCCACACGAGTTTGACCCCAATATTCCCCGTCCCGTAGAATTTTACGTTCTGGTGCTCTGTTCATCATGCCATAACTTGTTGCATACTTCTCCATTTTGTGTGTGCAATATATCAGAATGTTGACTGTGAGATGCTATTCATTTCATTCCATTGTACCATGCTTGTTTGAGTTCATCTTTATGCCCTAATCATCGTTGCAAGAGTGCTATATAATGTTAACTGCTGTTTGTTAACAGAAATTGGTGATTTGTCTTTTTTGTTCCATTTTGTGTGTGCATCCTATGAGCTTGATATTTACTTGAGTTTTGAGCTAAATCATTCCATCTTTATAGTGGTGCAATCCATGTAATTTTGTGTGTCTTGTAGTGGGTGCTTCGAGCTTGTGAAGTAGGGTACTTGCTGTTACTGTTTTGCTAGGCTGAAACTTCTATATCATGATGCTATGTAAACCTGCTGCTACAAGTCATTTTATGCATAATCTGTGGAGAGTATTACAAGCTCACCAACATGCCTACTTATCGTTGTTCCTTCCATGCACTGTTATTCTGAATCTGTCATATTACTTGCCATGTTTGTATGGATGCTACCATGTTTTCTATTGATGTTTGGAATAAGTTCAGTAAGGAGTATTGTTCTTTGTCTTTAGTATTAGCATGCCATGCCTTTGTTTGCCATGATAAGTTCCTGTAGCATGTTGTTTGATAGCTCTAAAAATTGCAACCTGACATAATATTTGCCATGCACAGTGATTTCTGCTAAGTCTTTGACCTGTTATTATTTGCAATTTTGCCATGTCCTTAGTTTGACCTGCTAAGTCTTTGCCATGCACAGTGATTTCTGCTAAGTCTTTGCCATGCATAATATTTGATAGCTCTACATGTTGTTTGGCTATGTTACTGCTTTGCTTAGCACCTCTTATAGCGTTGTTAGTTGAAGGTGAAGTCGAAGATTACTCCATGGTGGACAGGATTATGTTGGGATATCACAATATCTCTTATTTAATTAATGCACCTATATACTTGGTAAAGGGTGGAAGGCTCGGCCTTATGCCTGGTGTTTTGTTCCACTCTTGCCGCCTTAGTTTCCGTCATACCGGTGTTATGTTCCTTGATTTTGCGTTCCTTGTGTGGTTGGGTGATTTATGGGACCCCCTTGACAGTTCGCTTTGAATAAAACACCTCTAGCAAGGCCCAACCTTGGTTTTACCATTTGCCTACCTAAGACTTTTTCCTTTGGTTTTTGGAGCCCGACGGTCATATTTATTTAACCCCCCCCCCCGGACCAGTGCTCCTTCGAGTGTTGGTCCGAACCGAGTAGACTGCGGGGCCACCTCGGGGAAACTTGAGGGCTGGTTTTACTCATAGGATGTCTCATCCGGTGTGCCCTGAGAACGAGATATGTGCAGCTCCTATCGGGATTTGTTGGCACATCGGGCGGCTTTGCTGGTCTTGTTTTACCATTGTCGAAATGTCTTGTAAACCGGAATTCCGATACTGATCGGGTCTTCCTGGGAGAAGGCATATCCTTCGTTGACCGTGAGAGCTTGTGATGGGCTAAGTTGGGACACCCCTGCAAGGTTTAAACTTTCGAGAGCCGTGCCCGCGGTTATGTGGCAGATGGGAATTTGTTAATATCCGGTTGTAGAGAACTTGAAACTTGACTTAATTAAAACGCATCAACCGCGTGGGTAGCCGTGATGGTCTCTTTTCGGCGGAGTCCGGGAAGTGAACACGGTTTTTGGGTGATGTATGAACGTAAGTAGTTTCAGGATCACTTCTTGATCACTTCTAGCTTCTCGACCGTTCCTTTGTTTCTATTCTCACTCTTATTTGCGTATGTTAGCGACGATATATGCTTAGTCGCTGCTGCAACCTCACCACTTATCCGTTCCTTTCCTATTAAGCTTTGCTGGTCTTGATACCCATGGTTATGGGATTGCTGAGTTCTCGTGGCTCACAGATTACTACAACAACAGTTGCAGGTACAGGTTATGCGATGATCTTGACGCGAGAGTGAGGTTACTTGTTTTGGAGTTCTTCTTCTACTTCTTCTTCGATCAGGGGATAGGTTCCAGGTCGGCAGCCTGGGCTAGTAGGGTGGATGTCGTTGAGTTTCTGTTTGTGTTTCATCTGTAGACGGATGTTGATCTTTTGTATGATGTATTGATGTATTCTTGCGGAATTTGTATGCCTTGTATGTATCCCCATCCATTATGTAATGTTGATGTAATGATATCCACCTTGCAAAAGCGTCTCCAATATGCGTTTTATCTTAGTGGGACCGTCGAGTTCCTTTAGGATAGGGTCACATATTGGGCATGACAAGTTGGTATCAGAGCCTCGACTGACCATAGGAGCCCCCTTGATTGATCGTGTAGTTTGGCCGTTGTCGAGTCTAGAAGAAACCTGTTTTTGGAGTCTAGTTTTATTGGAGAGTAGGAATTCTTTTTACTCCTCAGCCCCTTCGTCGCTCTGGTGAGGAATCTTGACGTAGGTGTTTTCAATTATTCCTCTTCCCTTTCAAACTTTCTTTAGGATCACGCAGTTGGTTTTTCGATCGTTGTTCCTCAGCTCTTTTCATCCGGTGCATTTCTCGTCAAGTTGACTCGAGCCTCTTCATCTTTGCCAAGTTCAATCTCAGTTGTTTTATTTTCCCACCCACCCACCCTAATTCTTCTCGGAACCGGAGTCCCTAATCGAGTATCCATCCTACTCGTGCGAAGCCTTTGCTTTCTTTCAACCGGTGTTCTTCTCTTCAAGATATTCGTCGGTTCTCCCTTCCAAGTTGCCTTTGTTTTCCCGCCCTCCCACCCTCTTCTTCCCGGAGCCTGAGTCTGTTTTGAGCATCAATTTCATTCGTGTGGAGCCTCTTCGGTCTTTCGTCAATTGTTTCAACTGGTGAATTCTCGTCTCATTCGTCATTCTTCATCCCTTTCTTTTCTGGTGGACTCAATCCAAGTTTTTCGGATTGATCATATTCTTTTTCCCTTGGATCAAGTGTTTTCCATGCTCATTTGCTTCTCGCCAGTTTATCCTTCCGGAGTGCTTAAGACATCTTAGGAGATTCGTCTGTTTTTGAATTAATTCGAGGTTCTCACCTCATTCAAATATTTCAATTGTTCCGGTGGATCATCTATCTGTTCAACATCCTTTGCAACGGTGTTTTTCTCTTTAGTGGGCCCTAACCCACAGGTCTTTTCCCAGGATCTTACCCGACTCTTCTAATTATTCCGGAGCTATTCCTAATTCTTTTCAAGTGTGACATAAGAATGAATTCCATCAGCCGGATGCCATCTCCAAGATCGCTCTCAAATTCTTTTCATCTTTGGTTCAACCCTTCCTCCTTTTCATTCTACCGGAGTATCTCAGTAATTTTGGTGGTATTTCTCGTTGTCATTTGAAGATCGAAGAAGAGTTTTCCTCTAAATCTTGCCCATTCTCTCAAAGTTTCATGGTTCTAGCTTCATGTTATCCTCTCGAATTATTCTATTGGTCAGATATTCTTTTCTTACCCATCCGGAGTATATCAGGAGTCTTTTCCCGTTTCTTCTCACCGGAGGCCATCATTCCAGAAGAATACTTCATCCTCACATTTCAGCTATCGTTACCCAAGTATCCCGGCGCATCTGTCAAGTATTCTTTATCAGCTCGTAATCTCTTTTTTCTTTTGCATCTAAATTCCCTCTAGCATATTTGTTCTTCTAATTCTTCCCGGCGATTAATTCTCTTTCATCAGTCATTTTCTAATTCTTACGGTGGTTCGTTCAAGATTCTTTTTCCTTGATTATCATATTAATTCATTCATTCTTTCCAATCCTACCGGTGGCTCATGAAGACCTTCCCAATTTTGCGCTATATCTCCCGGTAATCCTTTCCAACGGGAATAAGTTGTATGCAATCCTTTGCGTCTCATCAATTTAATTGATGGAGGTTAAGCATAACATAATTCTTATTCTTCTTTCATCAAGTTGATTAATTCCTTCCTTTCAGAGATTGATCATGATGAATAATCTCTCGGTTCTAAGCTAATCATCTTTTCTTTTCCGGAGTTTCAAGCTTTTTCTAGCTTGTCTCGTCATGAAGCTCCATCTATATCACTTAAAGGCTCATCTTATTCTTTCATCCTTCATTCTATCTCATCATCCTTTTGTCACCGGAGTTCTTCCTGGTGGTTCTTCATGATTTAATTCATTCTTCAAGAGTTCATCAAGATTCTTGTTGGAGGAGCACAAATATCTTTTCCTCTTGTGTCTTGAAGTGCAATTAATTCTCCGTATTCTTCTGAAGTGGAGTTTTGCATTTCTTCCTTCTTCTCAGCTTTTCAGACATTGGTTGTGGTATAATTTCACCTCAAGTTTTGAGTCGTTTTTGATAAGTCCACAACAAGCTTATTATTTCGTTGTTGATTTTCTCAACAACTCCATTCAATCCTTCCTTCTAAGTTCTTTTCATTCAATTCTTTCAATTCTTCCAGAGGCATTGCATTGTTCATCTCGTCAAGTGCCATCTCATTGGGTGAAGTTCATGTTCTAATCCTTCCATTTTTAGTCAGAGTGTTGCCGAAATTCTTTTATTCATTCCTTTTCTATCTTGTTCTAACCGGAGTGGTTTCAGAGTCTATCTTGTTTCCATGAGCATTTGATTCTCATCATATTCGCCGTTCATCTTTTCAAACCGAGTGCTCTCTTGCGTTCTTACTTCACCTCTTCCGCTGTCTCTTCCGTCTCGTTCCTAAGATCTCGGGACGAGATCTCTTGTTAGTGGAGGAGAGTTGTAACGCCCCGAATCCGATGCGCCTGGTGTCTTCCAGCTATTCGTCGTTGTTGCCATGTCATTTGCTTGCGTGTTGTATTTTGCCATGTCATCATCTGCATTTCATCTGCATGTTTTTCAAAACTTGCATCCGTTTGGGTTCCGCCGGTTATCTCCGTTGTCCGTTCCGAGCCCAACCACACTCGCACGCACCCGTCGCCCCTCTCAGACCTTGTTTCGTGAGCGGGAGAAAAACATTCTCGGAATGGGCCGAGATCTGCCCAGTGGCCCTGGTATATCACCGGTAGACCACCCATCAAATTTCGTTCCATTTGGAGGTCGTTTGATGTCCCAACGGTTAACTGTGTAGCCCAAAACCCCTCTCTCTTTGCAGCCCAGCCCCTCTTAACCACAGCCCATGAGCCCATCCAAACCCCCTCCATGCTCTCGGTCGTTCGATCGTGGGCGAAAACCGCACCCCATTTGGACTCTCCTAGCTCACTGTAGCTATAAATATGCCCTCCCCATCCAAATTCACGGATGAACCCTAACCCTAACCCTAGCCTATCCCCTTCTGCGCCGCCGGACATATCCGTCCACGCCGGACGCTTTGCGCCGCCGCCCCAGACCAGTGGCCGCCCGCCATGTGGCCCGCCTCCGCCTCCCGCGCCGCCGGCCCGCTCGGCCCGGAGCAGGCCCACCGAGCCCATCAGGCGCCACCCCGCGCCCGCACGACCTCGCCGCCGCCTTCGCAGGAACCCCGCCGGCGGC
>NC_041391.1:292643164-292645790 GCF_002162155.2 Triticum dicoccoides | reverse complement strand
CCGCGCCTGTTCCTCCCGCCGGCGACCGGAGCCGCCGCGCCCTCCGCCGTGGCCGCGCGCCTCCGCCGGCGCCTCGCCTCCAACCAGTCGCCTGCGCCCGCCGCCGGCCGGATCCGGTTCGGGGCTATCTCCCTGGTGCTTCCTCGACCTCGCCGGAGGCTCCCTCGGCTCCAACTCCGGCAAGCCGCCGCCTGCCTTGAAATCCGCACCAGATCCAGATCCAGACGAGGTTGACCCCGATTTCCCCCAAGTCCCGTAGAATTTTATGTTCTGGTGCTCCGTTCATCATGACATAACTTGTTGCATACTGCTCTGTTTTATGTGTGTAACTAGATCATGACGGCGCGCGTTGCTGCGCCCGTCCATTTTTGCTATAAAATGGTAGGAATTTTTACAAGTATACAAAGACATGAAACATGGAAGTCATATAGGATTTGTACAAATATGTTGAGACATGAAACATGCAAGTTAGATTTGCAATTTGGCGCGCGTTGCTATGTATTGTGAAGTTGGTTCAAGTCTTATGGACAGTCAATGGACAAATGATCTGTATAAGTCCTTCACCATCATTTTCAAGTGTGACCTACTCGTCGTCATCTTATCCTGAACTTTGCATGTGTAGATTTCGTTGTACAAACATGTGACAACCTGCTTTGACTTCCTTCTAGCTGCATGTACACATATTTTTAAAAAGGTTTCATATTTAAATATGATTGTAATAATCGTTTACATATAGTATTTTGTTATCATAGCACACATGAACTCTTGAAGAATCGGGGCATAGTAGGACTACAAAACTAACTACCTATTGGTTTACATGATATTTATTAATTATTAACACAAAAATGAAACAATATTTCTTAATGTTCACAACTTATATAATCAGAATAACTCACATTATAAATAATTTCCACCAAATATATTCTAAGATCTTTACTGGATGTATATACAGAGTAATTCTCATCATAAAAATAGAGAATATGGCGTGGCATTTGGTAACACAACCAGGGAGTGCAGGTCAGCTTCATTAGCCAAAGCTACGTGCAGATTCTCAATCTTTCAGCTTACCCCGCGCACCTTGTCTATAGTATATATCAGAGCTTCAACCCAATACTTTGATTTTTCTCCAACCTAGATAAATAATTAGGAAAGAAAAATTACCTTCTTGTGTTTGTTTTTAGTTGTCATAAAAAGTCCAGAGTTTTCCTTGAGCTCATATGACATCCTAACCAATTATCCTAATTCCTGTGGTTAACAGTTTAACACCGGGTTTTTCATGTTCCCAGCCGTGGAGATGCACAGACTGTAACCATCCCCGATTTATCTCACCAGAGGCAGGTTCTTGGCAAATACAATATTTGAAGGAAACAATAAGAATATGGCCACTGAATTCAACACCCTCAAATAATAATACAATAACATCTCGGTTGGAAGGTTGATGTATGCCAAATAGAGTTGGGGCAACTAAAACCTTGACATCAGACGGTCCAAAACATCATAATTTAAAAATCGTCCTATGTCTCTCGGATGGAACTCGGAACTAATGTGAGATCTCATCTGACAGGAAAACGACTGTAATGAGAAAAAGCAAGAAACTAAACATCCAAGTTTCAGATTGATCCAGAAGTCAATCAGGAAATGTGCTGACCTAAGTGAGTAAGATGCAACAAGAACCATGGTCCCAAGCACAACAAGGAGAGGAACACCACATGCAAAAACCAGTGCAACGGCGGCGACCAACGACGGCGGAGTGACCCACAATATTTTGATTCGATTCATAGTGTGATGTGGACGAATCAATGCCTTGTATATTTCTTTTTCGCAGTTTTCACTTGCTAAATAACCTGCTAGATAGGATGCAATTATTTAAAACAGTTATAGAGAGTAACATCATATCATACGATTTAAAAGTATTGAGATTAGGCATAAATTAAGTTAAACGAGGTATATGAGCAAACTCATCATAAATTGTCTGTTGGCCATTGGATACCGACAAATTCAGATGGAAAAGGGTAAGAAACCAAACAATATGTGCTTGAATTCATCTTGTACAGAACCTGAATTTTTTTAGTGGGCACAAAGAACAACATCAGTAAACAAAATAAATGTCTGTTGGCCATTGGATACCGACAAATTCAGATGGAAAAGGGTAAGAAACCAAATAGTATGTGTTTGAATTCATCTTGTACAGAACCTGCATTTTTTTAGTGGGCACAAAGAACAACATCAGTAAACAAAACAAATTCCAAAGATGGAGGAAGAATTAGGGGAAGATGAGATGTAGGGAGGGAGAATTGGACCGAATTGGGGACATGAGAATCACCCATCGTTGCTTGATAATGATTTTTGGAAGTGGGGAGAATGGGGAACGAGTAGGGGCACGTTTGGGATTATATAGGCATGTATAAGTTGAATGAAAATTAATCACCGATTGTAACTGACCGACAATAACCAATCCGCGAATTGACTGGTAATAATGGCTGATTAAACTCTCAACGAATCATCATCGGATTGGCAATAGAACTTCAAAGGATGCATGCATTGCCGCCAGACAATCCTGTCGCACTGTGCAACCGAAAGGATCGAGCGGACCCCCCTGCCCCATTGCCCGGCGAGGCGCTTTCCG
>NC_041391.1:292552735-292643022 GCF_002162155.2 Triticum dicoccoides | reverse complement strand
CAGGCCGGTCGCATCTGGAGAGAGCCGCCGGGCAAAGGGATCGGAGCGGCACACGATTCTCCCGATCTAGATAATGCATCTTTTTGGGGAAAATGGAATGCTGGTACAGGCCGGGAAGAGGGCAAAGGCCCATTAGGCCGAAGTTTACCACAGAGATGAAAAAATGCGACCAGAGCAGTGACCCATAACTGTTCGCGCTTGCTTACAACGAACTGAGGCTCATTAGGGGCGATCGGGAGAAAATCTGACGGCCATAAATGCATTGAACTAAGGATCCAACGACTGAAAACGCTAATGGATTGAGAGGGCAGGAAAAGGGTTTAGTTATAATGTATCTAAATATGTCAAAATGTTCACTGTGAGATGCTCTTCATTCCATTCCATTGTGCCATGCTTGTTTGAGTTCATATTGATGACCTAATCATCGTTGCAAGAGTGCTATATGATGTTAACTGTTGTCTGTTAACAGAACTTGGTGATTTGTCTTTTTTGTTGCATTTTGTGTGTGCATCCTATGAGCTTGATGTCTACATGAGTTTTGAGCTACATCACGCCATCTTCACAGTGGTGCAATCCATGTAATTTTGTGAGTCTTGTAGTGAGTGCATCGAGCTTGTGAAGTAGGGTACTTGCTGTTACTGTTTTGCTAGGCTGAAACTGCTATATCATGATGCTATGTAAACCTGCTGCTACAAGTCATTCTATGCACAATCTGGAGATGTTCACTAAATATGTTTTGTTATACATGTCATGCTCTATTCATCCATGCCCCTGGTTGCATTTATAGCCTGCTGTAGCTTGTTTTTATATTTCTCTCAAATTGCTAAATAATGTTGCTGTTAGCCTGTTAGCATTAAGTTCAGTTTTGCCATGTGTTTTGCTAGTGATCCATGGATCCAATGGACTTGCTCTTGCCATGCTTAGCTTTATAAATGTGTCTTCTTACTGTTGGTTGACTTCACATACCATGAAATTCTCTATGGAGATTTGTACAAGCTCACCAACATGCCTACTTATCGTTGTTCCTGCCATGCACTGTTATTCTGAATCCATCATATTACTTGCCATGTTTGTATGGATGCTACCATGTTTTATGTTGATCTTTGGAATAAGTTCAGTAAGGGAGTTTTGTTCTTTGTCTTTAGTGTTAGCATGCCACGCCTTTGTTTGCCATGATAAGTTCCTGTAGAATGTTGTTTGATAGCTCTAAACATTGCAACCTGATGTAATATCTGCCATGCATAGTGATTTCTGCTAAGTCTGTGACCTGTTATTATTTGCAATCTTGCCATGTCCTTTTAAGCATGTTATAGTGTTTTCTCGAGATAGCTCAGTGTTCATTTTTGTCATGCTTTACCTTTACATCATTTCCATGCCTTTTGTTTTCCCGTTGAGGTGTTGTAGCATACTGTTTTGATGCTTGCTAGATGCTTAGTTGCTGTTTTGGACAGCTTGTCCTTTAAACTTGTTTCATGTGTATGTGTTGAACCGTTTCTCCGTTTTGAGTGTGCTCTATATGAAACTTAATTAGATTTGCATGTAGTTTCATCTTGTCATGTTGAATCCTTGTTTTTAGAGTGTTTGCTTGATGTTTGTATGCATTTTGCATCAATGCCATGTTTGACTTGTTTTGCTCATATCTTGTAGGCCGTAGCTCCGAACTAAATGAAATTTATATGAAACTTGACTAGAATTTCATGTAGATCATCTTGGTGCATCTTAAATTTCTGTTTAACAACTTGAACATAAGGTTTATTCAGATCTGGACCAATTTTGAAATTTGCATGTGAGGATTTACCGGATTTGTTATATGTTGTTTCCGGCCTCATTTAAACTGGCTTTGATGTGTTGCTCTGGTATGCATCATCTCTTACCATGAGTAGCATCATGTAGCCTTTGTCATGCATCATGCTTGGTTGAGAATCATGCCATGTCTATGTGTTGTGTGTTTACCTTGTTGTTTGCTTCTTTCCGGTTGTGCTCCTTCTCGGTAGTTCCTGTTTCGTTGCGATTGTGAGGATTCGTTCGTCTACGCTTGGTTCGTCTTCGTGGCTTCATCTTCTTCATGGACTCGTTCTTCTTCCTAGCGGGATTTCAGGCAAGATGACCGTCACCTTAGAACTCACTACTATCATTGCTATGCTAGTTGCTTCATTCTATCGCTATGCTGCGCTACCTACCACTTGCTCTTCAAGCCTCCCAAACCGCCATGTCAGCCTCTAACGTTTTCACCCTTCCTAACAAACCATTGCTTGGCTATGTTACCACTTTGCTCAGCCCCTCTTATACCGTTGTTAGTAGCAGGTGAAGTCGAAGATTACTCCATGGTGGACAGGATTATGTTGGGATATCACAATATCTCTTATTTAATTAATGCACCTGTATACTTGGTAAAGGGTGGAAGGCTCGGCCTTATGCCTGGTGTTTTGTTCCACTCTTGCCGCCCTAGTTTCCGTCATACCGGTGTTATGTTCCTTGATTTTGCGTTCCTTACGCGGTTGGGTGATTTATGGGACCCCCTTGACAGTTCGCTTTGAATAAAACTCCTCCAGCAAGGCCCAACCTTGGTTTTACCATTTGCCTACCTAAGCCTTTTTCCCTTGGGTTTTCGGAGCCCGAGGGTCATCTTTATTTAACCCCCCCCCCCGCGCTAGTGTTCCTTTGAGTGTTGGTCCGAACCGAGTAGACTGCGGGGCCACCTCCGGGAAACTTGAGGGCTGGTTTTACTCGTAGGATGTCTCATCCGGCGTGCCCTGAGAACGAGATATGTGCAGCTCCTATCGATATTTGTCGGCACATCGGGCGACTTTGCTGGTCTTGTTTTACCATTGTCGAAATGTCTTGTAAATAGGGATTCTGAGACTGATCGGGTCTTCCTGGGAGAAGGAATATCCTTCGTTGACCGTGAGAGCTTGTGATGGGCTAAGTTGGGACACCCCTACAGGGTATAAAATTTCGAGAGCCGTGCCCACGGTTATGTGGCAGATGGGATTTTGTTAATATCCGGTTGTAGAGAACTTGACACTTGACTTAATTAAAACGCATCAACCGCGTGTGTAGCCGTGATGGTCTCTTTTCGGTGGATTCCGGGAAGTGAACACGGTTTTTGGGTTATGTATGAACGTAAGTAGTTTCAGGATCACTTCTTGATCACTTCTAGCTTCTCGACCGTTCCTTTGCTTCTCTTCTCGCTCTTATTTGCGTATGTTAGCCACCATATATGCTTAGTCGCTGCTGCAACCTCACCACTTATCCTTTCATTTCCTATTAAGCTTTGCTAGTCTTGATACCCATGGTTATGGGATTGCTGAGTCCTCGTGGCTCATAGATTACTACAACAACAGTTGCAGCTATAGGTTATGCGATGATCTTAACGCGAGAGCGAGGTTACTTGTTTTGGAGTTCTTCTTCTGCTTCTTCTTCGATCAGGGGATAGGTTCCCGGTCGGCAGCCTGGGCTAGCAGGGTGGATGTCGTTCAGTTTCTGTTTGTGTTTCATCCGTAGTTGGATGTTGATCTTTTGTATGATGTATTGATGTATTCTTGCGGAATTTGTATGCCTTGTATGTATCCCCATCCATTATGTAATGTTGATGTAATGATATCCACCTTGCAAAAGAGTCTCCAATATGCGCTTCTATCCTTAGTGGGACGTTCAAGTTCCTTTAGGATAGGGTCGCATATTTGGCATGACAATGGTGCCCTATTTAACGTGAATGCAGCCGTCTCTAAAGCATAACCCCAAAACGATAGCGGTAAATCAGTAAGAGACATCATAGATCGCACCATATCTATTAAAGTACGATTATAACGTTCGGACACACCATTACGCTGTGGTGTTCCGGGTGGCGTGAGTTGCGAAACTATTCCGCATTGTTTCAAGTGAAGACCAAACTCGTAACTCAAATATTCTCCTCCACGATCAGATCGTAGAAACTTTATTTTCTTGTTATGATGATTTTCCACTTCACTCTGAAATTCTTTGAACTTTTCAAATGTTCAGACTTATGTTTTATTAAGTAGATATACCCATATCTGCTCAAATCATCTGTGAAGGTGAGAAAATAACGATACCCGCCGCGAGCCTCAATATTCTTCGGACCACATACATTAGTACGTATGATTTCCAACAAGTCTGTTGCTCGCTCCATTGTTCCGGAGAACGGCTTTTAGTCATCTTGCCCATGAGGCATGGTTCGCAAGTACCAAGTGATTCATAATCAAGTGATTCCAAAAGTCCATCAGTATGGAGTTTCTTCATGCGCTTTACACAAATATGACCCAAACGGCAGCGCCACAAATAAGTTGCACTATCATTATCAACTCTGCATCTTTTGGCTTCAGCATTATGAATATGGTTATTACTACTATCGAGATTCAACACAAATAGACCATTCTTTAAGGGTGTATGACCATAAAAGATATTACTCATATAAATAGAACAACCATTATTCTCAGATTTAAATGAATAACCGTCTCGCATCAAACAAGATCCAAATATAATGTTCATGCTCAATGCTGGCACCAAATAAAAATTATTTAGGTCTAAAAGTAATCCCGAAGGTAGATGTAGAGGTAGCGTGCCGACGACGATCACATCGACTTTGGAACCATTTCCCACGCGCATCGTCACATCGTCCTTAGCCAATCTTTGCTTAATTCGTAGTCCCTGTTTCGAGTTGCAAATATTAGCAACAGAACTAGTATCAAATACCCAGGTGCTACTGTGAGCTTTAGTAAGGTACACATCAATAACATGTATATCACATATACCTTTGTTCACTTGCCATCCTTCTTATCTGCCAAATACTTGGGGCAGTTCCGCTTCGAGTGACCAGTCTATTTGCATTAGAAGCACTCAGACTCAGGCTTAGGTCCATACGTGGGTTTCTTCTCCTGAGCATCAACTTGTTTTGCTATTCTTCTTGAAGTTCCCTTTCTTCCCTTTACCCATTTTCTTGAAACTGGTGGTCTTGTTGACCATCAACACTTGATGCTCCTTCTTGATTTCTACCTCCGCAGCCTTTAGCATCGCGAAGAGCTCGGGAATTGTATTATCCATCCCTTGCATATTATAGTTCATCACAAAGCTCTTGTAGTATGGTGACAGTGATTGAAGAATTCTGTCAATGACACTATCATCCGGAAGATTAACTCCCAGTTGAATCAAGTGATTATTATATCCAGTCATTTTGAGTATATGTTCACTGGTAGAACTGTTCTCCTCCATCTTACAGCTGTAGAACTTATTGGAGACTTCATATCTCTCAATCCGAGCATTTGCTTGAAATATTAACTTCAACTCCTGGAACATCTCATATGCTCCATGACATTCAAAACGTCGTTGAAGTCCCGGTTCTAAGCCGTAAATCATGGCACATTGAACTATCGAGTAGTCATCAGCTTTACTCTGCCAGACGTTCTTAACGTCATCAACAGCATCTGCGGTAGGCCTGGCACCCAGTGGTGCTTCCAGGACGTAATTCTTCTATGCAGCAATGAGGATAATCCTCAAGTTACGGACCCAGTCCGTGTAATTTCTACCATCATCTTTCAACTTAGCTTTCTCAAGGAACGCATTAAAATTCAACGGAACAACAGTATGGGCCATCTATCTACAACAACATAGACAAGCACAATACTATCAGGTACTAAGTTCATGATAAATTAAAGTTCAATTAATCATATTACTTAAGAACTCCCACTTAGATAGACATCCCTCTAATCATCTAAGTGATCATGTGATCCAAATCAACTAAACCATGTCCGATCATCATGTGAAATGGAGTAGCTTTCAATGGTGAACATCACTATGTTGATCATATCTACTATATGATTCACGCTCGAGCTTTCAGTCTTAGTGTTCCGAGGCCATATCTGCATATGCTAGGCTCGTGAAGTTTAACCCGAGTATTTCTGCGTGTGCAAAACTGGCTTGCACCCGTTGTATGTGAACGTAGAGCTTATCACACCCGATCATCACATGGTGTCTCGGCACGACGAACTTTGGCAATGGTGCATACTCAGGGAGAACACTTGTCCCTTGAAATTTAGTGAGAGATCATCTTATAATGCTACCGTCAACCAAAGCAGAATAAGATGCATAAAGGATAAACATCACATGCAATCAATATAAGTGATATGATATGGCCATCATCATCTTGTTCCTTTGATCTCCATATCTAAAGCACCGTCATGATCACCATCGTCACCTCCTTGACACCTTGATCTCCATCGAAGCATCGTTGTCGTCTCACCATCTATTGCTACTACGACTATTGCTACCGCTTAGTGATAAAGTAAAGCAATTACAGGGCGATTGCATTGCATACAATAAAGCGACAACCATATGGCTCATTCCAGTTGCCGATAACTTTGCTACAAAACATGATCATCTCATACAATAAAAATTAGCATCATGTCTTGACCATATCAAATCACAACATGCCCTGCAAAAACAAGTTAGACGTCCTCTACTTTGTTGTTGCAAGTTTTACGTGGCTGCTACGGGCTGAGCAAAAACCGTTCTTACCTACGCATCAAAACCACAACGATATTTCGTCAAGTTAGTGATGTTTTAACCTTCAACAAGGACCGGGCATAGTCACACCTAATTCAGCTAAAGTTGGAGAAACTGACACCCACAAGCCACCTATGTGCGAAGCACGTTGGTAGAACCAGTCTCGTGTAAGCGTACACGTAATGTCGGTCTAGGCCGCTTCATCCAACAATACCGCCAAATCAAAGTATATGACATGCTGGTAAGCAGTATGACTAGTATCGCCCACAACTCACTTGTGTTCTACTCATGCATATAACATCTACGCATAAACCTGGCTTGGATGCCACTGTTGGGGAACGTAGTAATTTCAAAAAAATTCCTACGCACACGCAAGATCATGGTGACGCATAGAAACGAGAGGGCAGAGTGTTGTCTACGTACCCTCGTAGACCGTAAGCAGAAGCGTTAAGAAAACGCGGTTGATGTAGTCGTACGTCTTCACGATCAACAGATCCCAGCACCAAAGGTATGACACCTCCGCGGACTGCACATGTTCAGCTCGGCGATGTCCCACAAACTCACGATCCAGTAGAGCTACGCAGGAGAGTTCTGTCAGTACGACGGCGTGATAACAGTGATGATGATGATACCGACGTAGGGCTTCGCCTAAGCACCGCTACAATTACCGAGGTGGATTATGGTGGAGGGGGGCACCGCACACGGCTAAAGATCAACTAATCAACTTGTGTGTCAATGGGGTGCCCCCTCCCCCGTATATAAAGGAGTGGAGGAGGGGGAGGGTCCGGCCCTCCTAGGCGCCCCCCAAGGGGAGTCCTACTCTACTGGGAGTAGGATTCCCCCCCTCCCTAGTTGACTAGGAGAGAAGGAATGGGAAGGAGGGAGGAAGGAAAGGGGGGCCGCCCCCTTCCCAATTCGGATTGGGCTTGGGGGGGCGTGCCCCCTCCTTTGCTCCTTTCCCCTCTTTTCCACTAAGGCCCAATAAGGCCCATATACCTCCCGGGGGGGGGGTGCGGTAACCTCCCGGTGCTCCGGTATATTCCCGATCTCACTCGGAACCATAATGATTTCCAAATATAGTCGTCTAATATATCAATCTTTATGTCTCGACCATTTCGAGACTCCTCGTCATGTCGGTGATCATATCCGGGAGTTCGAACTACCTTCGGTACATCAAAAGACATAAACTCATAATACCGATCGTCACCGAACATTAAGCGTGCAGACCCTACGGGTTCGAGAACTATGTAGACATGACCGAGACACGTCTCCGGTCAATAACCAATAGCGGAACCTGGATGCTCATATTGGTTCCTACATATTCTATGAAGATCTTTATCGGTCAAACCGCATAGCAGCATACGTTGTTCCCTTTGTCTATGTTACTTGCCCGAGATTCGATCGTCGGTATCTCAATAGCTATCTCAATCTCTTTACCGGAAAGTCTATTTACTCGTTCCGTAATGCATCATCCCACGACTAACTCATTAATCACATTGCTTGCAAGGCTTATAGTGATGTGCATTACCGAGAGTGCCCAGAGATATCTCTCCGAAAATCGGAGTGATAAATCCTAATCTCGACCTATGCCAACTCAACAAGTACCATCGGAGACACCTATAGAGCACCTTTATAATCACCCAGTTACATTGTGACGTTTGGTAGCTTCCTCCAGTAATCGGGAGTTGCATAATCTCATAGTTATAGGAACATGTATAAGTCATGAAGAAAGCAATAGCAATAAACTAAAACGATCAAGTGCTAAGCTAACGGAATGGGTCAAGTCAATCACATCCTCCTCCTAATGATCTGGTCCCGTTCATCAAATGACAACTCATGTCTATGGCTAGGAAACTTAACCATCTTTGATCAACGAGCTAGTCAAGTAGAGGCATACTAGTGACACTCTGTTTGTCTATGTATTCACACATGTATTATGTTTCTGGTTAATACAATTCTAGCATGAATAATAAATATTTATCATGAAATAAGGAAATAAATAATAACTTTATTATTGCCCCTAGGGAATATTTCCTTCACCGAGGCCTCATGAGATGCTAACGCCATGCACCGAGCCTCGTCAGATGCCAGCGCGAGCTATGCGAACCGCTGGTACGTGGTGCCCGCATTGAGCGGGCCGAAGGGCATATAGATGTAGTTGCAAGGGAAGCCCCCACTCCAGCCAAAGTGCGATGGCTAGAAGAGGTCTTGAGAAGCATGTCGGCATTCTGGGAACGGGGGTCCCTAGACTTGCCTGCCTGCGGCCTGCGGCGTGGCTCAAAGGAGGCCCAGCACAGCCCATCTTCATCAACACAAACTCAAGACCCTCGCAAGGGGCCAAGCCTCGTGGGGCGGACGACAAGGAGCTTCCTCAGGCATGGCCTCGTCAGCCTGGCTCACGAGGAGGCAGAGAGTTCAAGGCGGGGTACCTCGCGAGGTGCCCATGACGCAAGCCATGACGACCAAGGGCGCCAGTCGGGCGCCAGCCCGCGCAGTGTCCTTCTTTCCTCTTTGGTGCAAAGGGAGCAAGCGCAGGCGAGAGCATCAAGCAAAGGCATCCATTTCGGTGCAACAAGACCAAGACCAGCCCAATGGCAGGGAAGAAGTCATTGTGGAGCCCAAGCAGGCATCACCACCAGAGCCTTTGACAGGCGAGGACCAAATTTAGTCAGGATAAGTGTACCCGCCGTTCCCCTTCAAAATGGCCAATTGTTGGCGCCCTTCCCGCTCAATATTTGGGAATTGGCCCAGGGCCTTTGCCTATAAATAGGACTAGCCACCCCCAGGGTAGAGGTATCTTGACCTGATCTAGCAATCTGGATCCTCACCAAGACACCAGTAGATAGAGCGATTGAACTCCTCCTAGCAGTTCGTCGCACCAGCCAAGAACAGACCCTCACGAGGCTGTTCTTCCTTGTATTGTTCATCATCAGCCCAAGAGGCAATCCACCACACCACACACTGGAGTAGGGTATTACACCACAATGGTGGCCTGAACCAGTATAAAATCTTTTGTCTCTTGTGTTGTTCTGTTCGGTAGTTTAGATCCTAGCGATTCGGCGAGGAGCAGGCAGGCAGAGGGTTAAATCTCTGCACGCACCCCAGTGTTCGAACCTCAAGGGTCTGCCGGAACCCGAAATCTAACATTTGGCGCGCTAGGTAGGGGTGCGCCGGAATCTGCCTTCCGTCGTCTCGTTCTTCTCCGACCATCGCATCCATGTCTGACGCTCGTCGGGCTCGCGCCGAGCACCGAGCCGCCCTCGCTTCCCACGTCGCCCAGACGGCTCCCGTCAGCAGGCGCCCTCATCGTTCCCCATCACCTGCCGTCAACGCCGCCACCGGCCCGGCGGGGAACCAACAGCAAGCGTCGTCCCAGCATCCATCCATGAGGCGGGACGGCTGCACTGCCACACCCTCGCTCACCCCCGCTGGTTCTTCGTCACGCGCGCCCCGTGCAGCCATGGAGGCCCGATCTGCGCTCATCGCGGCAAACGAGCTCCTGCGCTACCGCCCCATCGACGACGTCTACGAAGAGTGGCTCGACCGAGTCGCCGAGCTCGTCCGCGCCGCCGGGGGCTCCCCCGCGCCGTCCTTCTCGCTGCACCGTGCCCCGTCCTGCGCGGGGAATGAAGCTCCTGGGGCGCCTCAGCCGCCTCCTCCTCAAGAAGGCACCCTGGCCCCAAGGCACGCGGCCCCTGGGCGGAACCCGCTCCGTCAGGCGCCAGCGCGACAAGAGCAGAGCTGCCAAGAAGTCCCTCTCCCTCGAGAAGCTGCCCAAGCGCTCCCTGCTCTAGCACATCAAGACCCTGCGCTGCCCCCAGCTGCGGCGCATGGGGGCCCGCAGGACCAAGCCCTTCGTCGCCCAAGGCCCCCTGTGGCCACAGCGGGCTGTCGCGCCTTCACCTCCGAGCTGCGCAGTGTCGCGTGGCCCGGCAAGTTCACGCCAGACCTGCCTCCTCGCTACGACGGCACGACTGACGCTGCAGAGTTCCTCCAGCTCTACGAGCTGGGCATCGAGGTTGCCAACGGAGACGAGAAGGTCATGGCAAACTGGTTTCCCATGGTGCTCAAGGACGAGGCCCGCACCTGGCTCCTGAATCTGGCCCCAGGCATGATCTCCTCCTGGGATGAGATGCGCACCCGCTTCATCGCCAACTTCCAGGGTACTCGCGACCGGCCACCCGCCGTGAGCGACATGCGCCGTATCAAGCAGCAACCAGGGGAAACCCTGCAGAAGTACATCCAGCGTTTCAACAACACGCGCCTCAAGATTCCCAAGGTGACGGAGGAGGCCATCATCTCAGCCTTCTCTGACGGCGTGCGTGACGTCAAGATGAAGGAGGAGCTGGTGATGCATGAAGACCTGTGCACCTCCTTGGAGCTGTTCAACTTGGTGACCAAGTGCGCCAGGTCTGAGGAGGGACGCCTCTCCCTCCTGAGTTGCCTGCCGCGGACCCAGAAGAGAAGAAGCCCAAGGCCAAGGACGTGAAGCGCAAGGGGGCTGCCGTGCTCATGGCAGAGCCAGACACCAAGCGAGGCAGAGATCAGCCCGAATCCTCCAAGGTCAGTCGGTACTGCGTGTACCATGACCTCCACACCCACAACACCAATGAATGCCAAGAGCTCCGGGCCGTGCGTGAAGGAAGGGTCGGCAGACGTCCCGACCGTAGTGACCGGGGCTACGACCGAGGAGGAGGAAGGAACGCAGGACATTGGGAAGACCGCGGCCCACGCCAAGGGTGGCGTGACCAACCTCGCGAGGATCGCTGGTAGGACCCGCCTCGCGAGGGAGGCTGGAGGGATCAGCCTTGCGAGGATCGCCCGTAAGGGAATGCAGGCCTCCCTCCACTGCCGCTGCAGCCAAGGAGAAATGAAGACTGTCATCAGGACGAGGAGGCTGGGGGCTTCCAGGAACCACGTGCAATCGCCTGCATCCTGGGTGGAGCTCAAGCCCCAGCCTCTCAACGCATCTTCAAGCAGTTCGCACGTGAAGTGAATGCAGTCCTCCCCAAGCTCGAAGCCACGCGCCCTCTCAGGTGGTCAGCATGCGCCATCACGTTCAGCTCAGCGGATCAGCTCAAGTGCGCGGCAACAGCCGGAGTCCTCCCGATGCTTTGTTCCCCAATCATCAGCAACGTGCTAGTCACCAGGACCCTCATTGACGGCGGGGCAGGGCTCAACGTCCTGTCCGTGGAAACATTCAACAATCTCCAAGTACCCTACAACCAGCTTCAGCCAACCAAGCCTTTCTCCGAAGTCACTGACGGCTCCACGGTCCCGATTGGGCAGGTCCTCCTTCCTGTCACCTTTGGGGCACGCGACAACTACCGCACCGAGCTCATCGACTTCGACGTCGCCCACATCCGCCTGCCGTACAACGCCATCCTCGGGTACCCGGCGCTAGCCAAGTTCATGGCCATAACCCACCATGGCTACAACGTCTTCAAGATGCCAGGAAGTGGCAGGGTCATCACGGTGCCCTGCGCAGAGAGAGACACAGTGTGCTCCCTGGAGCGAGCCTTTCAGGCTGCATCACTGGAAGACCCGGACCACGGAAGTAGGGGGCTTCCCGAGGCCGCCCCCAAGAAGAAGAAGACATCGTCCGGCCCAGCCCCTCAGGAGGCAGGCCCCTCAGGGCCCGCACCTGCTTTAGGGGGAACCTCCTTCCATCTCATAGGGAAGCGCGCCCGGTGTCCTCCTCAGGTAGGGCTCGGGGGCTCTCCCCTGGAGGGCCGCCGACCTCGCCAAGGTCATGAGGGAGGCGCTTGGGCACCACGTGGAGGCGTGTTTCGAAGCACGTTTCCCTCAAGAAGGAGCAAGGCAAGGAGGGCCAGACCCTCAGGAGTTCGTCAGCAAGGCCATTCAGGAGCTACAGGAGTCAAGGGTCATGAGAGGCAGCCACCGCTTACCCGCTGTGGCCCCCATCCAGGCGAGGATGGTGGCGATTTCCTCGTAGACGTGGATGTGCAGGTCGACGGTTTCTTGCATGGCGAGGCGCTGTGCGGCGAGCGCGACCTCAAGGTGCACATTCTTTGTCGTGACCTCCGGCACCTGCAGGGCCACCATGGCTTGAAAGAGTTTGTCACCATGGAGGCCGATGAGGGTGGTAGGCAATGGGAAGCCTGGGCACGCGGGATGGAGCAGTACGGCAAGGTCGTCCGCGCGCTTCTTGATGGCGGTGAACTTGCGGATGGAGTGGACCATCATGTCGTCCATGCGAGAGGCGAAGCCGGCGTCGGCGAGGGCTACGACGCTGTCGGTCGCTAGCACCATCTAGAAATGTTGTACGGTGCGGGGCCGCAGGCTGGCGTCTTGGATGATTTGGCACAGCCGACTACCACTCGCGTCTATCGCCTGCATAGGTGCTTGTGGCTTCTGGTCACTTTGTCTTGGATTGGAGTGAGCAGTGTTGCGCAAAGACTAGGAGTAGATGGATTGGAGTGGTGGGGCTTTTTTATATGAGAGTCCAAACTCTGTTGCATTCACATCATGCTGGCTCTATTCTGCTTCTCCAATTAATTCCCTTTGCATGCTAATTGAGGATGCATCATTGACCGTTCAACGTCTCGGGAACCGCTACCCTCTCCCTCCTTGGCATTCCAGTTGTATCATTGTACTAAATGCGTGTCACAAGACGTTCCCGTCGACGAAGAGGTGCCTATGGTGACTTAATAATTTCTAGATGATATGCCGGCTCAGTCTTTTGGAGGTGCTCATAAGGGTAGGGTGTGCGTGTGTGCGTTCATAGGGGTGAGTGTATGCGCATGTATATGAGCACTTGCATCTGTACTGTGTTAAAAAACGTAAATGCGTGTCAAAAAGAGACTAGTCAGTACTAGTATACTCAATATTGTGCACCGCGACCAAGGCGGAGAGGAAAACGAGAGAACTGCGTATTTATTTATGGTGTAGATTCACTCATTTTGCTCCATATGTACTACTCATTTAGGGTGTAGTCTAGTCACTTGTTGAAATCTCTAGAAAGGCAAATACTCCTTCCCGGTTTACAGGGCTATACTAGCAAGTAGTGTACTACAATAGCAGGCTCAAATAGCAATTTTGTCTCATGCAAGATCCTGGCTATATGCGTGCTCCAAGGCTCCGCACCACACCCCACCCCTACACAAAGACTGCCAGGCGAGCGTTCGCAACTGCCATGTTTGGGTTGCGCTTGGCTCCTCGCCTCTTCGAGAAGACGAACAATGATGTTACTACTACTTCTACAGTATCGAATCCACTGCTGCATGTCCATCCACCGCGTGCGGGAGGGATAGCTTGTTGTAATATAAGCAAAAGCCTGTACTCGTTTGCGAGCCACCGCGCGCATGGGCGAGGGAGAAGGCGTGTAGTAGTAAAATCAAGCTTCTCCTTGTTGTATGAGTTGACGTGACACATCATACCATAGGCCCCACATGCTTGCCTCTAAACTTGGCTGAAAGACCCGCAGTGTAAAATATATTTGCTGCACCCTCTAACATTTACCCCACCAAAAATTAAAATATATATTCCTGTCTTTACCAGATGAGCGTGGAAACTACAATCACCAGGATGACAGGTAGGACCAGAAGATTATTTTAATCAAAAAAATGCTTCGAGACGGCCTCATAGCATGGAGCCGAACCCAATGATTTTAAGCTTACAGGCACGGTACACGCTATCCTAGACTACTCTACACATGAAATTGCCACACGAGCGTCCGGGCTGCACTTAGCTCTTGGCCTCTTCGAGAAGTAGAACAATGATGGAGTACTACTGCAGTGGAGGAGTACTACAGTATGCTTCTGGCCATCTGACTTTGAATGAACTGCTGCATGTCCACCGTGTGCAGGAGGGAGTGCGTGTAGCGAAAGCTTCTCCTAGTCCTGCCAACCACCACGCTCATGGGCGAGGGAGGGACGCGGCTTCATTGACTTACTGCTCCTGTCTTTCCGTGTATGACAGGTGGGCCCAACAGGTGGGTGGCCCACCTGTCATACAGCCAAAGGCAGGTGCAGTTAAGGCACCGGAGCGAGGGACAGGGTGTTGTAGTAATCAAACTTCTCGTTGTTGTACGAGTTGACGCGACACATCAAAGCACTGCACTTGATATATTTCAATAATTTGTGTTTACCGATGCATTAATTACAACACATGCATGCTTGCCATGACTCTCCTTTTGATACTTGCATGTGTTGATTTAATGCACCTTGAAGTAGTATGAATATGTGACGGTAAAGCTTTGTAATGCCCCGGCCCTAAAGCAAGAGATGGTTGTGCATGAGGAGGGCGATATCATGCAGACGGAACAGGACCCAACGATGGAGCTCTCTATGGTCTCGATGGACCTCACCTTGCTCCACTGCCCCTTGTGCCTCCACCCCTTGAAGCCTCTAGTGTATGAGATTCGAATACACCTCGTCTGTTCGGCTGATCGAGCAAGGTGCAGGTTTCTTGATTGGTGTGTTGTTTGATTGATTTGTGCAGTGCAAGGGAGGGCACCTGGCCTGCACGAACTGCCGCATCAAGCGCCCCGGAAAACAGCGGTAGTGCCAGAAGTGCGAGCGCGGCAGCGGCTTCGACGTACGGAACACGGCGGTGGACGCCGTCCTCTCCTCGGTGAGGGTGGAGTGCCACACGAAGGCTGTGGGCTCTTGGTCACTTACCACAAGCTCGCTGATCACCAGAGCGTGTGTCCGCTCACGCCCTGCAAATGCCCCGTGACCGTCTGCGGCTACGAAGGCCCACCGCCGGTGCTCTCCCACCACATCAGCATCGTGCATCCCATGCCCAAGCACAGGATCTAGTACGGCAAGGTGCTCCAACTGCAAGTGCCACTGTTAGAGCCACGGCTCTTGCTGTTCGCGGAGGAGGACGGCCGCGTGTTTTCTTAGTCGGCGGCGTGATCGACATCAGCACGCCCATCGCTGTGTCGGTCGTCTGCATCAGAGCAGGGGCGTCCCCACTGCCGCACTACGTGGCCAAGCTGTGGGCGAACGGCCCACCGGGGGAGCCCAAAGGCAGGACCGACGCCGTCAAGGTGGAAATGGAGGTGACAAGCAGCAAGGATCACGGCGACGTCCCCGTGCAGGAGCTGACCTTCTTCACATTTCCACCCAAGCTGCTAGCCGGGGCTAAGCTGGTGTCCCTCCACATTCAGATTGACAAGCTCACATCCTAAATGATTCTACAGTGCCTTCTATTTATCTTAGTAATATGCTAATATAGGGGTTAGCTCGGTCTACTTTAGCTTAAGAGATGGTGGGTTGTGGTGGCGATGCAGCAATTGCTTCGACATCATATCAGAAGTTAAAGTAATTTCCAACATTTGAACGGATATTTTGTGTGTGTTGGATATAAAGTTCCTTTGGGTAAGAAGTATAACAGCTTATATGCTTGTTTGTTCAGGAAGTGTTTCATACTTGTGCGAGTTGACACGACACATCAAAGTAGTACTACCTCTGTCCTGGTTTATTAGTCCCCTTTGTAATTTGTGCGAAATTTTGACCAAAGATTTAACTAATAACATATTAGTGCATGTCAACAAAAATTATATCGTTGGATTCGTATTTGAATATAGTTTTCAAAGATATAATTTTTGATGACATGCATGAATATTTTTTAGTTAAATTTATGGTCAAAGTTTAGCATAGATTACAATGGGGACCAATAAACCAGGACGGAGGTAGTACTACTAGTAGTACTCCCTCCGATCCTAATTTCTCTGCGCATAAGTCGAGGCGCAGATACCAAGGAGGGCCTGGATGTGTCTATACTTGGACAACTCACCCGACTACACACTAGGCAGACGAAGCTCGTGTTGTGTTGGTGTCGTGTGCGGCTCGCATATTAACCAAAACCTCGCGCCTCTAGCTTAGCCTCTGCATTTTAAACTTCTCAATCTCAAGGCCAAGGAGCAACGTGAAACCTATGATAGAGCCAGTCGGATCTACAGATGCATGTGTGAGAGAGGACAAGTGTGTGCGTACACCTCTTCTCTTCCTGTATAACGTACTAAAGTCAGAGTACAAGTGTATGTGGGTGGCATCGACCTAGGGAGCTAGAGATGGTGCGTGCGAGAAGTCCCGAGAGATAGGTGTAATGCGTCTGAAAAAAAGACTAGTCTATAGCTCGCCACGAGGCTATTCCTGTCGAACGCCCCAATAACCGTAAGATATGTATCCGACGGTGCCAGTTATTGCATGTACACAACAGTAGAAAAAGAACTACCATGGCATATGCTACACCACGTCCGAGAACATGTGCCCACGTTACGCCATTCGGGAATAGTGCCGCACTTCAAAACTAGAACCGTCAATAAATTTTGAGCTTGCGTCTTGTCACATTCCAAATTACTACTACCATGCTATATTTAATTACAAACTTGTTCACACCGATCACAACCTAAATGGTTTCCCACTTAGGAGCGTATTAGTACTCGGTTATAAATACTACTATGCCTAGATGACTGCACATTCCTCCTCGACTCCTCATCCACAAAAACAAACAAGTCATTCAGCATCCTTCCCTTGCATCTGCCATGGCCAGCGTGAGTTCTGGGTCGAGAGATTACTACCAGGGAGAGGCGAGCATGGAAGCGGAAGCACGAGAGGTGTCCCACCTCGCCACGAAAGCAGCCGGCATGTCCCGCCGTACGAAAGTAGTAGCACAGAGGTCCTGTGCATTGTTGAAGACGACCGTCATCATCATCAAGAAACTTATGGACGAGAATGGTATGCTCCGCATCGAGCGCCAAAGGCTGGTGGAGGAATCCGCGGATGCTCTCAAGCAACGTCTTGGGGACACGACAGAGCTCATTGCCGCTCACCGCGGAGACTAGTTCCTGTGGCCTACAGCAATGCAGCAATGAAGTAGAGGTCAGCGAGCTAGATCGTTGTCTTCCTTCTTCTTTTGCCCTTGTGTATTTTGGGCGTAGCCGCATGTGGCTTTTTAATTATGTCCCTAATTATGTAAGACATTTATTATCCACTTTCGTCATCCTTATACATCAGTCTTGCTATAAGTCGCAGTATATGCTATATAGGTCCGTCAGATCTTACATCAAGATGCATGCAAAATTTTCCTTTCAGATTTTCTTTTTTCTCTCTTAAATCTTAGTCGAGTGAGACATAGCCACGCCATTAAACAGAGGCTCGGGTGCCATTAATGGAGACCTTGGGAGAGAGGTGGACGACAGATGGAGGTGAAAGGGCTCTCCTCCTGATAAGAACGTGCAGGGGTCTGATGGTACGCCTCCCGTACTCAAATAGCTACCCTACACAGCGCCTCCTAGCTAATAAAAAAAGGGACACGTGGCGACACGTAAATGGTAAATAAAACGCCCACGGTTTAAATAATACTTGTGTTTCCGATTGTAACGTGACAACACTTGTTCCAAAATGACTTTGTTGATTGTTAATGTGTGTGGCTTCGCAAATCGGACAGCAAAATTACCACAACATGTTGGTGCCACGTCATGACACCAAGCAAAGTTTCATGATTTTCATGCGTGTTTTGGATTTATAGGAATTAAAAAACCAAGTTTCTCAATGTTTCTAGCCGAGCCATGACGCCCAGATGTTTAAATTTCATTCCCATTTCTTGCATGGGACCTAGAAATTTACCCGAGGACAAACATGTGATTTTTGAACCAACTTTGGTGCACTGGAGCATGTGCTTGTATTTCAAATTTGAATTATGCACACAAAGGTGACACGTTCCCTCTTAGAACCACGAGCCTTCTTGAGAGAAGCTCTGGTTTGCAAGAAGCTTATACCAAAACTTGTTCCTATTCGGCCAATTTTTTTACCACAACATGGTAGTACCATGACATGACACCATGCCAAGTCTCATGATTTTCAGGCATGTTTTGGATTTACAAGAATTTTAAAACCAAGTTTCTCAATGTTCTCGGCCGAGCCACGATGCCCAGATGTTTGAATATCATTCCCATTTCTTGCATGGGACCTAGAAATTCACCCAAGGACACACATGTGATTTTTCAACCAACTTTGGTGCACAGGAGCATGTGCTTGTAGTTCAAATTTGAATTATGCACATTAAATGACCAGAAACTCAATTAATGTATCAAAAGGCCAAACGAACCCGAAATAATTCCAAAATTTAACAGGGCACTCATGTAGTTCTATGTTGCCTCTGTAAAGAAACTCAAGGGGGCAAGCGTATATCGTTTCGCACTCAAAGGTGGCACGTTCCCTCTCAGAACCACGAGCCTTCTTGAGAGAAGCTCCAGTTTGCAAGAAGCTTATACCAAAACTTGTTCCAAATCGGCCCAATTTTTTACCACGGCATGTTAATGCGATGACATGACACCATGCCAAATTTCATGATTTCCAGGCAAGTTTTGGATTTACATGAATTTAAAACCAAGTTTCTCGATGTTCTCGGCCGAGTCACGACGCCCAGATGTTTGAATTTCATTCTGATTTCTTGCATGGGGCCTAGAAATTCAACCAAGGACACACATGTGATTTTTGAACCAACTTTGGTGCACTGGAGCATGTGCTTGCAGTTCAAATTTGGATTATGCACATTAAATGTCCAGAAACTCAATTAATGTATAAAAAGGCCAAACGAACCCGGAATAATTCCAACATTTAATAGGGCACTCATATAGTTCTATGTTGCCTCTGTAAAGAAAATCAGGGGGGAGGCAGCGTAGATCATTTCGCACACAAAGGTGACACGTTCCCTCTCGGAACTACGGGGCTTGTTAAGAGAATCTCCGGTTTTGCAAGAAGCTTATACCAAAACTTGTCCCAATTCAGCCAAAAATTATACGTATGAAAATAGGGTTTAGATTATCCCGATCATCTCGCTACCTAGACCAATGTACTATGATTTGAATTCAACATAAAATGGATACAAATATTTGAATTGGAGATCGTATGGTACATGTAGTTCATAGTGAAATATGATTACTTCTATATGCATGTTTTTTGTTATCAAGGTAATATTTAAATGATTGTATAACTTGACAACAATCATATTCAAATAAGGAAAATTGATTCAAATTTAGTCCATATGGTACATGACAATATATATGTTCATAGGGTTGAGTAAAATGTTCATATATGATGGAAGATCAAAATTTATGACTACATCCATTATAAACCGCAAGGTCACCTAACAATATATTCGAATTCAACATAACGTGGATTCAAAAATTGAAATTCGAGATCCTGGCATTTTTAATCATATAAAAAGGGACATTACTCTTTCTTTTGGTGGGAATTGATTTTTTTTTGTTGTTGTTGAGGGAAGTGCGAATCAATTTGGTACTGTACAGGGTAATCTTGTTCTCCCGATTTTTTTACATTTTTCTTGTAGTTTTTTCAATGGCATTTATAGCAATATAGTAAAAGGGGACATGACTCTCTTGTGTCTTGTATGAATTATTTTTTGTACACGTTATGTTTGTTCTACCGAACAAGGAATCTGCGCCTTGTTATCCCGAAATTTCAAGCTCGAGTATCTTTTGTCTCAACTGCTTTGAAACTCAAGCCTCTTCATCCCGCGCCGCACCTTGTTATCCCGAAATTTCGACGCGCGCGAAAACTCCCTCCTCATCCAAAATCGGTCCCGCAGCCCAGACACACGAAATCCCCCTTCTACCCCTTAGTCGGAAATACCGGCTCGACGTTGCGGTGTCAAAATTGGTGGGGTATGCTGGTAACTTACCCTACATTTCGGACAAGCGCGTACCTAAGCCATGGTTCCCCCCTACCTTCCCCTTTGTCCCCCCATTCATACACCGAGGCCGCCAAAACCCTCGAAACCCCACGCTCCTCCCTCGGCCTCCCGGCCACTGCCTAGCTGAAGACTCTTCCCGACAACGTCATCCACCACAACAGCTCGTCGTTCGTCATCCAGCGCAACTGATGAGGATCCATCATCTATCTCGTCGTCCCACCGGATCAGCTGCCCCATCGTCCACCTCCAAGGAGCTGCCCCGACATTCACCTCGTCTATCGCACCACCTCCATCCCCATAGCATCGTCTTGACCTGCCCCACCGGAACCGCAGCACCCTCACCAATTCCTCCGATGAAGCCGAGGCTAACTCGGCGCCACCAAGGAGGTTCTTCACTCATAGCTGCATTTTATCTTTTATTTGAACACAAGGGGCTGCCGGTGCTTGATACCGAGCAGCCATGGCGGGTCTCGTTCGCGCTGCGGCTCTGTTCTTGTTGTCAGTTGCGCTGCTGCACTGCTCTTGCTTTCATTCATGCTGCTGCTCTACTCTGTTATTGCTGTCGGTTGTGCTGCTGCTCCACTCTTGCTCTCGTTCATGCTGTTGCTCTGCTCTTGCTCTCGCTCGTGCTGCTGCTGCTGCTGCACAACCTCCAGCAGCTACAGGAGTTGCTGCTTTAGCACTCGCTCGCAGTGTTGTTGCACGAGTTGCTCTCTGCTATTGCGTTCCCTGCTCGAGCGTCTGCTGATTTAGATCACTGCTTCTCTGCTACTAGTGCTCGAACGCCCTAAACATCTATTGCAATGCTCTGCTACTAGTTCAATCAGTTTCGACAGTAAAATTTAGTTTCGATTGTAAAGTTCAGTTTCTTCAGTTAAGTTCAGAGTGAACAGTATTTACAGCATCTGTCAGAGCGGTCGTGGCACGGCTGATGCATTTTACATCTAGCACTTGTTGATGATGTATTTTACATCATCTATTGCAGATGATATTAGAGTCCCACTTCAGATTAACATTATCTGTCTTGTCCTGCTTCAGCCTCGCTGTCGTACACCTCACCAGAGCTACTCCAATGATGGAACTATCCATCATAGCGGAGCAGTACCCTCAGTGCCATTTCCAGAAGCCTCAGATCTTCTTCCCACCTCCGACAGTCACACCAGCATCACCATCCTCCACGTCCAACCCAATGATGCTGAGGTCTACAAGGCTATGCCAAAGAGGTTGTACACTCATCGCATCACTTTCTTACTCTGCATTCATGTCGATCCCTCAGGGATCCTTTGCTATGGAACTACTATGGTACTACTATTCATGCATTTGGTTAGAAGGAGTGGAGCAATGCAAAACTGGAGGATTTTTTTCCTTTGGTGTCTTTTTCAAAGAAAAAGCGTAGGAATTTTAATATCCACTTGGACGTCCTTTCAAATTAATATGCATGAAGAATAGAACTAATTGCATTGTTGGCATAATAAGATTCTTATTTTTTTTCATTTTCACGTGGTTTGACTTTAATTTGAAAATGGTTCTCCATTCCTGTGTTCTTCCAATTCATGTGAACCAAACACCCAGGTTGACAGAAATCCTATGTTTCCAGATGCTCTGTTTTACACGTGCATTCCTATCCTATTCCTGTGTTTTTCTTGTCCCTACGTTTATAGAATCCTCCAATTCTAAGGAGCCCTTACAGATTTACTTCATTTTCATATAGGCGTCAAAGAAAACTCTATGTGTTATGTCATGCTCCTGCCATGCCATCATCCACCCCACCTGAGGTGCACCATCGACAGAAGCATTCACTTTAGCAGAGATTCCCCCTGCAGACTTTCTTTCGCCGCCTCAGATCATCTTCGCTGTTGCCGGCAGCCACGCCAACTGCATTACCATCATTGAATAAGTAGATGAACTTGAGGACTACACAGTTCCGGAAGAGAGGTCACAGTCTTTCATGGTTGCTTACACTATACATCGGTTATTATTACCTGCTACTTTATTGTTCAAACTTGAGTTTTAAAATGCCCGTGGGACTCATATCAAGGCAGCAACGAATAGTATATGTCTACTATCTGGTTCATCAGGGGTCTTCTATGTGGTTTATGTTGGGTGGGCAACAAACAATAGATGATCCATTGTCTATCTTTTTAAACTGAAGCTGTAACCTACCTGCTAGCATTAGTTTTGGATCTATCCACTTGTTTGCTACCATCAGTCTTGATTTCTTCATGCACCCCTTAGGCCTTACAAAATATAACTATTTTTTTATTATGCATGTCAGTTATTGTACACAATCGTATTGAACATGTAGTGAAAAAGAGAAGACCGTTGCGTGGGAATATAATGTCATGCAGACGCCACTCCATGGTGGGCGAAGTGCCCCCCTCCCGCCATTCCAGATTGTATTCCAGAGGAAGATAACTGTTCAGGTGGGGATTCAAAGGGAGCCGACCACTCCTATTTACCACTTGAGGTGTTTTCTCTAACCTGGCATGCTGATGTTGGTCGCATTGCTTACATTATACATCTTATATGTCACCAGCTTAGTTTAGATTTGCTTTGTGTGAATGCCACCTGTTTGGTTTCTATATCATACTCCCACCGTTCCTAAATTTTTGTCTTTTTAGATATTTCAACAAGTGACTACATACCGAGCAAAATGAGTGAATCTACACTCTAAAATATGTCTATATACATCCGTATGTGGTAGTCCATTTGAAATCTCTAAAAAGACAAATATTTAGGAATGGGGGGAGTATATGGGAATTATGCAATGCCATCTTCTTTAGCCAGGCATCATATACGTGAATCATGCAATGCCATCCTGTTTAGCCAATCGTCGTATATGTGAATTGTATAGTGCCATATTATTTTTCATAATGTATTCCATTTGTCAACAATGTTTATACATTCATCTACTCTTCCTGTGCATCAGCCATTTGAGTCGGTCATGGGAAAATCTGGAGTGAAAACAAGGTCTTCTGAGTAGTCAGTGCTACCTGTCGATGCAGATTTCTGGCTGGTTACAGATAGCTCCCCAGAGGAGGATTCAGAGATAGATGACCAGTCGTATCCCCCCCGAGGTGCATGCTCTAACTTGGTAGGGTTATATTGCTCATATCATGCATATGGTGTCTTGCATTGCCATGCCATCTGCTTAGATTGGACATGCTTTGTGTGAATGCCTCCTGTTTGCTTTCTATATCAGATATGTGAATTATGCAATTTCATGTTTTCATCCAGTTATCATATATGTGAATTATGCACCGCCATGTAGTCAGGCATCATATATCTGAATTATCTCATGCCATCTTTTTTTCATTACGTATTCCATTTGTCGACAATCTATGTATATTGGACTACTCTTCATGTGTATCAGCCATTTGAGCCGGTTATGGAAAATTCTGGAGTGAAAACAAGGTCTTCAAAGCAGGCAATGGTACCTGTTGAAGCATATATCTCGGTGGTTACAGGGAGATCCTCAGAGGAGGATTCAGAGACAGATGACCGGTCCTATATCCCACCTGAGGTGTATGCTCTAAGTTGCAATGTTTATATTTCTTATATCATGCATATGGTGTCTTGCATTGCTTAGTTTAGACATCATATGCACAATATTGAGTTCCATCTGCTTAGTTTAGAGATCATACATGCGAGTGCTAACTGCTTAGTATATGAATCAATCATCTCAATTATATCATGCCATCCTGTATACTTAGACAACATGTATGTGAATTATTTCATCCGAACCTATTTTAGAAAGACATCATATAGTTTTGTCATGTCATCCTGTTTAGATACTCATCATATGTTGAATTATTCCATTAATCCTGTTAAGTTATCCATCATATATCTGAAACTGTGTCATGCTATCATGTTTAGTTAGGCATCATATATGTGAAATTGTGTCATGTTGTCCTAATTGGTTAGACAACATATATGTGAATTACCACATCTGTCTATCATACATTGTCTATAAGTTCAATTTCTTTTCTTGTTTATAAGCCATTTGAATTGGAGGGGGTGATGGCAGTATCAAAGGGAGAAAAAACCCGTTCTTCACAAAAGACAGTGCTACCTGTCGATGCAGATAGAACCATGGTTGTACTGGCCCAGAAACTAGCCCCACCACACATAATCGAGACTCTTCTAGATTGCACACTTACACCGTTGGGCAGAGAACCAGCTACAACCCATCTAACCCCAACCCCAATGAATAGTAACCCACTTCTAGTTGACAAAGCACCATGTCCACCACAAAGTACCCCCACACGAGCAGTTTGTAAAGCAACTACAATGCCCAAAGCACGAAGACCACCACAACGAACCCAAACTCCACGTTTAAAGCAGAAGAGCAATTGTTCTCAGGTTAGATTCCGCAGATATGGTCCATACTCCTTTGCTGTTGCATCACTGTATTTACTCATACCAACTACCTTCGAATTTGAAGGATCCAACTGAAAGTCCAATGCCACAACAGGTATGTTTTAAACCTATTTCTTTAACTGGATTGTTGTTCTAATTTCTTGCTCTATGTTGATTTTAGTTCAGTTGTATAAACAATTATGTTCTCATGTGATGCACATTACAAGTGTTGCCAATGTTGTGTAGTTTCTCACACTTATATTCTGTCTATGCTGCTGTGTCTTAAAAATATATGAGTTGAACTGTGTCTCTATCTTGATTTGGACACATAAACTAGAATGATATGGACAATACAATGACCATAGTACATAGATATATGTTTGTTTCATGCTGTTAGCCTGCCCACCTTATTACTGAACCGGTTTACCAAAATGAGTTTCGTATACTACATGCTAAACATGTGATGTGTCTGCTTGTTTCTCTTGTAATATGCGAACAAAATATTGGAGAAGAGCAACCCACAATGCAATGGTAGAGAAAGTAATGCAGATAAGGTTCAAGATAGTGAGACAACCCTGTTGGTCTCCAAGAAAGGTGATAAAAACGATCCTGTAGACAGTGAGAAAACCCCACAGTCCTGTGTTGATGTAGTGTTCGAGTTACTGGCCAATACCGCTGGCACAAGCTCTTCGAACTCATTGCCTGAATCACTTCGGCTTCTTCAGTCTTAGTTACAAGCTGAAAGGCATCAGTCAGCTGTGCTGCGGCAAGAAGCCGAAGGACTGAGGAAGTCCCTGCAGAATTCAAATGCATACTTTCTTGTGCAGCAGCAAGTGCTGGAGGATTTAAGCACCAAACAAGAGAAAGTTAATAAGCTTTCTAAGCATCTTGCCAGCATTATGGGTACCCAGGATATTGTTTCTTGAGCTCTTCTGAAGTGGTTTCAGTTCTGGACTTGTTTTGCTGTGGCGTTTATTTGCACTCGTTGCCAACTTTGACAACCAGTTTATATGATATGCTTCTTTGTTCCCAATATTTGCACTGGTGGCGAACTTTGATGCCCAGTGGATGTAATATGTGTAATGGCCGTGATAGCCTAGCGTAAGTTGCTTGCTTACTTATTTCCTTGTTGTCTTGTTTATTTGTTTGCTTGTAGTCATTGCAGTTCTTTTTCCGCGGTTTGCTAGTGGCCGCAATAACCTATTTTTTAAAACTAGGCCACAATTAGCATGGGCTACATATCTACTATAGTTACCATGGGCGTCCTACGGGCCGTATGAACAATGGGCCTTCTAAGGGCTATAGAAACAATGGGCCTTCTATGGGCCGTAGAAATAATGGGCCTTCTACGGGCCGTATGATCGATCGGCCAAACATGGGCCAATAACAGATTGCATTATGGGTCGTAAACGGGCTAGATTTGGAATCATCCGTTCATGGGCCGACAATAACGGGTCGTCGTTAATCCCCCGTATTTGATGACGCTATGAAAACGGCCCAATGGATTAATAGGCTACAGATGGGCCGATTGTAACCACGGGCTGAATTTGGCCCACAAGTAGAAAAGGCCAGTGACGGGCCATAAGTAACCGAATGCTAGAAATGAGCTCAAGAATAAATGGGCCCTGAGAAGGCCGAAAGATAACACGGGTTGGAAAGGGACCAATGGAATAATGGGCCGTTAATGGGTATAAAGTTGTACACTATTCATTGCGGGCCAGATTCACCACGGGCTGTTAATGGGCCAAGAGTTACAAATGGCCTCGTATGGGCCGAAAGACATCATGGCCCATACATGGGCCGGAAGTTACAACGGGCTGGAATCATATTGGACGGCCCAAATGAAGCTACTGGGCTTAATTCCGATAGGCCGTAACGGGCCGTGAGTTAGTGGGCCGTAACTGGGCTATATACGAACATGCCATTAACAGGCTTTCTATGGGTCGGCCCGTTACCTTTTGACCAAGTCAAACATGCCGGCCTTTTCACCGGAATGGGCCTCTGTTGGGCCGTGCCACGTGCCGATGTATCATAGGTGCCTCTTTTCCAATGAATGGATGACATCTGTCCCAACGGTGAGCCAACACGTGTTTCCTCCGGCCAATGAGAATTTTACACATGGAAAATCCTCGTTGGTCCAGGCTGTTAGCGGGTTATCAGATCCAAAACCAGACCCGATAGCTTAACGGTGACCCCTTATGGTGGATGCCACGTGTCGATCACCCTTGATGAAAGCACTTCCATGATGTGGCATTTATCGTCATGGAAGTGGACACTTTCGTGATGATAATTTTGGTCATGTCATGGAACACTTTTACGACAGCGCAGGTATGACTATCTTGATTCTGTCATAAAATCGTCATGGATGTACATGCATGACAGAAAACATGACCTACTGTGACAAACACGTATCATCACGGAAGTGTATTTTTTGGTAGTGCACACACTCCGCAGCCATGTCGAGCGACAGCGAGGACGATAGTTCAGCCAGCAGTCTGGCGCCTGATGATAGGTCAACATCAGAATCATCTCGCTCGTCTTCCATGAGTTCGGCTTCGAGCCCAGACCTTGATTATATTCGGTTCATGGAAGGGATGCCGCCTCCGGAGTCGTCAGACGACAACCAAATGTACGAGGAGCCGTCGGAGGACGGAGAAGAGGATGACGATGATGAGGAGGAGGAATGGTCGAACAAGGAGGTGGACGACGACGACATCAACGATGATGACGACAGCGGCAGCGATGAAAAGACAACCTTCAGCAGCAAGAAGCATCCTCGCCAAGACGATGTCGCGGGGCCATCCAACAACAACAACAAGAAGAAGAAGGACTAAATTAAGCAGACTGTACATATCTCTGTTTCCGGTCGCTCATATTAATTTGTTATCTGTGTTTATCCTATCAATCTCATCACAGACGGTTAGTAATAAGTATTCAATAGAGATCGTCTATATTATCGCCCACAGGTTAGTTTGTTGAACTGTGTGCCCTGACGAGTACACAATTCACAAAAAAAGTCCGTATGGGCTGTCTATAATGATCGCACACAATTCTGATTACCGACCTGTTTGCCGGGTATCACACACATCTTGTTACGCCGAATCTTTTGTGTTCACCTCGATCATCGCAAACAGTTCATTGGAGTGAACTATATGACGTATATCGCGCACACATTGATATGGCTGCCCGTTTCTGTTGTTCTATCTAATCGCAAACAGTTCGTATGGATCAACCGTATACCTTGCATCACACACGCAACTAAAATCTGAACCATGCTTGATGCATCCTCCATTGCAAACGGTTTGCACCTTTTTGACGGTTATTTTACACCACCGTTTGCGATTATTGCATCGCACATAGTTTCGTCGAAGGGTCTCTGATCGTAGTGTCGCGTTAGCAGCATCCTGCAGTAGTGATAGTAGTAACTTAGCAAGATCAATATGTAGGAAAATCATAGGCATTGGATCGGCGATTTGTTGGATGATATTCATCATGTGATAGTTACAACCTAGGGTGATACGGCACTAGCTTCAGTTCATAAATATAATGTAGGCATGTATTCTGTAAATAGTCATACGTGCTTATGGAAAGAACTTGCATGACATCTTTTGTCCTACCCTCTCGTGGTAGCGGGGTCCTATTGGAAACTAAGGGATATTAAGGCCTCCTTTCAATAGAGAACCGGAACAAAGCATTAACACATGGTGAATACATGAACTCCTCAAACTACGGCCATCACTGGAAAGTGTCCCGACTATTGTCACTCTGGGGTTGCCGGATCATAAAACATAGTAGGTGACTATAACTTGCAAGATCGGATCTAGAACATAGATATAATGGTGATAACATAAACAGTTCAGATCTGAAATCATGGCACCCGGGCCCAAAGTGACAAGCATTAAGCATGGCAAAGTCATAGCAACACAATCTCAAAACATAATGGATACTAGGGACTAGGCCCTGAAAAAACTAACTCGATTACATGATGAATCTCATCCGACTCCTCACTGGCCAATGAGCCTACGAATGAATTACTCACTCCCGGTGGGGAGCATCATGGAATTGGCTATGGAGAAGGGTTGGTGATGACAAAGATCGAAGGCCCCCCTCTCCGGAGCCCTGAACAGACTCCAGATCTGGCCTCCCGATGAACAATAAGATTCGGCGGTGGCTCCGTCTCAAGAAACGCGATAATTCTTTCTCCCTGATCTTTTCCTGGAAATATGTGATTTTATAGCGTCAGTTTTAGGGTCTGCTGGACCGCCAGGTGGGGACAACCCACCTGGGCATGCCTGGAGGGGTGGAGGGCCCTGGTGGGTTGTGCCCACCCAGGTGCCCCCTCCGGTGGTTCTTGGCTCCAGTAATTCTCTTTTGTTGTACAAAAAATCCTCACAAAGTTTCGTTCCAATCCAAGAACTTTTTTTCTGAAAACAACGTCAGTTTGGGTTAGTTTCATTCAAATCATGCAAATTAGAGTCCAAAATAAGAGGAAAAGCGTTAGGAAAAGTAGATACGACAGAGACGTATCAGTAGTCTCGATCACACCTCCTGCGTATGGCCTCCAGAGTCCATCTTGATCATGAATGAGGGCCCATCAGCCCAACCCGAAGAGATGGGTTGACTAGGTTAGCACCCCTAATCCAGGACACCGTCACTTGGCATCCAACAGCGACAACAACATCATGTGTGGTCTCGTTCTTGACAGGCTTAGAATCCACCAACTATGGGGTGGTCTTGGTGGGTTCTGTGTGAGGCTCGAAGGTCACCCCCCAACTCAGTAGTGTGGCAAGGGAAAATGGGAGGAGACCCATGGAGGAGCTCCGCAATGGGGCTAGCAGTAGGGCCACACAGGCGGTGGCGACACATAGCTGAAGGCGTAGGCACTGTACTTGGCGCGGAGCACCAGGTGCAGGAGGCGACAGCAACAGGGAGAGGAAGGAGGGCGCGCTGGCGGCCTAGAAACATCGACAACATGCAGAGCAGAGAGATGGCGTAGAGTGGGAGGTTGGTGGTGATGCTGTGCAAGGTCGCAGCCGCGGCGGTGGTGCCCATGGGCGCCAGTGGCCGGAGGTAGGGGAGATGGGCACGAGGGCCTCAACAAGGAGATGAAGGAAAAGACGGGCGCTGCAACTACAATCGAGCGGAGCTGCAGAGGAGGCCGGAGATGGCTGGGTGGAGCCCCTACTCGCCCATGTAGCAAGAACGTGGCCACACAAAGAGGCAAAGGTATCCAGCAGAGGATGGGCACATGGGGCAGGCGGAAGGAGAGGATGGCGGAAGGCATTGGGAGCGGCTGGGGCGGCACGGTCGCCAATGAATGGGAGTGCGACAGCCGGAGGGGTCGCCAGTGGGAGTGATACGTCTCCAACGTATCTATAATTTTTTATTGTTCCATGATATTATATTATCTGTTTTGGATGTTTTATATGCATTAATATGCTATCTTATATTATTTTTGGGACTAACTTATTAACCCAGAGCCCTGTGCCAGTTTCTGTTTTTTTTCTTGTTTTTGAGTTTCCCAGAAAAGGAATATCAATTGGAGTCCAAACGGAGTAAAATTTTACGATGATTTTTCTTGGACCAGAAGACACCTACGAGACTTGGAGATGAAGTCAGAGACCCACGAGGCAATGACAAGCCGCAGGGGCATACGTCTCCAACGTATCTATAATTTTTGATGTATTCATGCCATGTTTATAATATTTCTACATGATTTTGGTATGATTTGATTAGAACTAACCCACACTGACACTGTTTTAAACAGAACTACAGTGGTGTTGTTTTTGTGCAGAAATAAAAGTTCCCGGAATGCGCTGAAAAAGGACGGACATTTTTTCTAGAAAATATAAAAAATACTGGAAGGAAGAGTTACCAGAGGGGAGTCCTGTGGGCCCCACGAGGGTGGAGGGTGCGCCCACCCCCCTAGGGCGTGCCCCTATGCCTCGTGGACTTCCTTTGGGGCCCCCTGACTTGTTCTGGATGCCAACCTCTCCTATAAATCCCCAAACCTCCAAAAAATAACCTAGATCAGGAGTTCTGCCACTGCCAGCCTCTGTAGCCACCAAAAACAAATCGGGACCCTGTTCCGGCACCCTGCCGGCGGAGGGATCCATCACTGGTGGCCATCTTCATCATCCTGGTGCTCTCCATGACGAGGAGGGAGTAGTTCACCCTCGGGGCTGAGGGTATGTACCAGTAGCTATGTGTTTGATCTCTCTCTCTCTCTCTCTCGTTGGATTTCGGGTTCCGGCAGACCCTTGAGGTTCGAACTCTAGGGTGCGCGCGGAGATTCAACCCTCTGCCAGCTCGCTCCTCGCCGAATCACTAGGACCTAAACTACCAAACTAAACAGCACAAGAGACACAAGATTTATACTGGTTCAGGCCACCATTGTGGTGTAATACCCTACTCCAGTGTGTGGTGTGGTGGATTGCCTCTTGGGCTTGATGATGAACAATACAAAGCAGAACAGCCTCACGAGGGTCTGTTCTCGGCTGGTGCGATGAACTGCTAGGAGGGGTTCAATCGCTCTATCTACTAGTTTCTTGATGAGGATCCAGATGCCTCTACCCTGGGGTGGCTAGTCCTATTTATAGGCAATGGCCCTGGGCCTCTTCCCAAATATTGAGCGGGAAGGGCCCCAACCATTGGCCATTTTGAAGGGGAACATCGGGTACACTTATCCTGACTAAAGTTGGTCCTCGCCTGGCAAAGACTCTGGTGATGACGCCGGCTTGGGCTCCACAATGACTTCCTTCTGGCTGTTGGGATGGTCTTGGTCTTGTTGCACCGAAATGGACGCCTTTGCTTGATGCTCTCGCCTGCGCTTGCTCCCTTTGCACCAAAGAGGAAAGGAGGACATTGCGCGGGCTGGCACCCGACTGGCGCCCTTGGTCGTCACGGCTTGCGTCATGGGCACCTCGCGAGGTACCCCGCCTTGAACTCTCCGCCCCCTCATGAGCCAGCCTGACGAGGCCGTGCCTGAGGAAGCTCCTTGTCGTCCGCCCCGCGAGGCTTGGCCCCTCGCGAGGGTCTTGAGCTTGTGTTGATGAAGATGGGCTGTGCTGGGCCTCCTTTGAGCCACGCCGCAGGCCGCAGGCAGGCAAGTCTGGGGACCCCCGTTCCAAGAACGCCGACAGTAGCCCCCGGGCCCACGGCGTGCCCAAACTTGGCCGAGCAGAGAGGCGAAAGGGCAAGTGCGAAGCGTCACGGGCCCTAACATCCTGCGGCCTTGGGCGGCGCGTGGCGGTTGATTGGACGTGGGCGGCACTGTTTTCCCACGCTTCCTTATTTCGTGCCGTGCTTGGTAGACCTGCTACTGCACACAGTCGTTCCCCTTTCCACTGCTTGAGCGCTCCCTGTCCTTTCTTCTCTGGAACTCCAGCTCCCGCATCCAATCCAACCTCGAACCTTCCCCCATTCCCTTCCTGTCGTCATGGCCCCGCCGAGGAAGGGAAAAAGGAAGAAGCCCGTGTCGCCGCCTCGCTCGTTGTCGACGGTGGCCCCCGCCGTCGATTGGCCGGTCATAATCAACCAAGAAGGCCTGGGCAAGATCCTCTCGGCCCTGGCCACCATCTTCAATGAGTGCGGGAGGACGACGGCCTGGCCCGCGTCTCGCTTCTCTGTCGACAGGATTCCCACCGAGGTCCGGTATTTTGCCGACGCCCTGTGGGCGGGATTGGTTCCCCCCTTCTCTGATTTCTTCAACGCTGTGCTTTCCCATTATCAGATCCATATGATGCATCTGGGTCCTGAATCCATCACCCTTCTCGCGGTATTTGCCTTCGTTTGCGAGGCAATGACGGGCATCCTTCCTTCGGTTGCCTTGCTGCGCCACTTCTTCTCTCTGCGCCTTGTCGACCCCACCCAATGCTCGGGGTGCGTGAGCTTCATTGTTGCGCCTGAGACGGCGGCTTCTGGGATTGACTTCAGTCTTCCTCCGCCCGCGCCTGGGTTTCGCGAGCGGTGGCTATATGTGGATGTAGGGGTGCCCAGCCCCCTGCTGACGGAGCCATCTTCGCCTGCTGTCCCCAACTCAGGCTGGGGCCAGGTGACGTTCGCGAGCCCCCGACTCGCCTTTGTCTGGCACCGCTTCGAGTTTCTGAGGAAGCTGGGCGTGACGGCGCCCAAGGTGGTGAAGGAGTTCTTGCTATGACGCGTCGCCCCTCTCCAGCGCCTCTCTCATCGAATGTGGTCCTACAGCGGGCGCGGGGACCGTATGCGGCTCCAGGAAGGGGACCTGATGCCTGAAGCTCTGAGGAAGGTGCTCTTGGTCTTGACTGGGGATCCTTCCCCCAGCGACATTCGTCAAGGGGGGCCCTGCTGTACCTCTGCTCGAACAGAGGTGACTTTCTGAGGCAGATGCCCGTCTTCGATGAATGGGGGCCATGCCCTGCTGGCCTCCAGGGGCCTCGCGAGAACCCAGTGGTGGTGGTTGCCCTCACAGCCGACCGGGGCGGCTCTTCCTCAAGTGGTGGTGCAGGGAGGCATGAGCCTCCGGAGGCCGAGGGTGTCCTTGCCGAGGCGACAGCACTGGGCGGCGCTCATGAGGGAGCGGCTCCCGAGGCCCATGCTTCCGCAGTTGAAGGTGGCGAAAGGCCGCTCACAGTGCCTGAGGCTGAGGCTCCCAAGGCCCTGGCCATTCTTCTTGGTGAGGCGACCAGTAGCGCGCATCAGGCAGACGCCCCCGACGCGAGTCGCCTCGATGCTTCCTCCTCGTCGCAGGCGGACCCCTGCGTTCAACTCTTGGGTCGCTTCCGCGTGGACTTTGAGGCCCTACGGAAGAGGCGGGAGGCCCTGGGCAACAACTACCCTTGCCTCCTGCTGAAGCGTAGGAAGTACTATGCCATCAACGAGTAAGCCATCCCCCCTTCCTCCTCCTGATTCCTTCGTTGCTCGTTCTGATCCTTGCCTTGCAGGGCCCTTCCTTTCGAGCTCATGGGGGTGGATGAGGAGCCATCCCCCTCGCCTCCACCTCTTTCGTCGTCTTCGACCATCCCGAGAAGCCGCGCCCTCGTGGTGAGGCCGGTTGGCGAGACGAGCCATCCTGAAACGCAACTTGGCCCTGCGCTCCCCGCGGTCTTCCTTCGCGGGCCTTCCCGTGGCATAGCCAGCCTGCCGTGGGCTTCTCGTCTGGCTGTGGACTGCGATTGGCTGGGGTACTCCCGGCGCTCTTTACTTGGAGATGGGCTGGCTTTAGGTCGGGCCTTCGGTAGGGCGCGCCCGGTCATCTCAAGGGCGCCAGCCCCCAGCCTCCTGCCTGGGAGGGGAGTGCTGATCCGCGCCCCAAGGAGCTTGGTTGGGGCGGATGATGGTGTGGAGGACATACTCGAGCGCGCCCGGGAGTGTCGCGCTCTTTGCCAAGGGTTCCTCCGGAGGGCGGCTGACGCGGTGAGCCTGCTTGGTGAGGAACTTGCTGATGAGGACGCGCGCCTTGAGGCTGAGGGCCTTCGGCTGGTTGTGGAGAGGCGCGAGCTGGAGGCGGCTGCCGCCCTTGCACTCCGTCGGTGCGATCTTGATGATGATGCCAAGGGGTCGCTGGCGGCCTCTCGGGAGGCCCGTTCCCAGGCCGTCAAAGAAGCCCGGGATGCTGACCAGCGGTGAGAGGCCACGGAGGAGCGGGCACAGGAACTCTTGGCCCGGTGCCACTCACTGGAGGAGCAGGTGGAGCTACGCGAGGCGGCCCTTGCGTCGATGAAGGTGGCCTCTGGCGACCCAGCGGAGCTCCAGAAGCCGAGGAGGCGTTGATGCTGGAAGCCGCCGAATGCGCGCGCGAGCACGAGCGCCTGGAGACGAGGGAACGCTGGGTGACACGGGCGGAGGACGACGTCGCTGCGCGGGAAGCTCGTGCCGCGAAGGAGGTCGGACGTCGGGTGGCGGCGGCGCGCCTGAATCTCGAGCGCGAGCTCAAGGAGAGGCTGGAGTTGGTCCGGACCAAGGCTGAAGGTAGGACCAACGCCCTCAGGGCCAAACTGGAGGAAGCAACGAGGCAGGCCGATGCCTTGCGGGTCACACTTGAGGCAGCATAGGGGGAGTCAGCTACTTCCCATGCCGAGGTGCTTCTTCTTCGCCGACAAGTGGTGGAGGCCGAGGCTGTCGCTCGCCAAAACGCGGACGAGATGCGTCAGTGGCGGCTCTTGGAGCATGAGCACGCCCCCATGCTCTCCACGCTTCGAGAGAGGGCCAACACGGCCTTGGGTATCATCTGCGAGGCGGCCGTTGGCGAGCCACGTGCTATCAACTACGCCGGAAACCTTCAGTTCTTCACCGACATCGTGATGCAGCTAGAGGCACGGTCGGTTCGTGCCAACAGGTTGGTGGAGGAGAGGAGTCGAGCATTGCTCGGGCGCGCCTTCTCCCGCGTCTTCAGCCACCTATGGAACATGGATCCTCACTTCGACTTTGACGCTGCCATCGCCCCAGTCCCCTAGGCCGTCCAAGACGACCTGGCGTATTGGGTGGAAGACAACGTGGACGCCCTTGTCAGGGCCATCGCTTCAGACAACGACGGCGTGATCGTGGCTGCAGACGAGGGCTGCGTGGTGAACGGCCCTGACGCCGCTGGCGGCAACGTGGAGGGCGATGGCGAGGCCAGCGACGCCAGCGACAGCTCGGGTGGCGCTCCTGAGGATGCATTGGGGGATTTATCTGACTGATAGCACACCATTCCTGTTTCCTTATCCTACACGAATAGAACTCAGGATTTTGTCCCGATGGGTGTGAGAGCATTTTGGGAGGGGGTGCCCCTCATGTAAAGCCAATGTTTAAGCGCACTAGTCAATGCTACGTTGCTCATAGGCCCGTGCCAAGTGGTTGGCTAGGTGATGAGCCGGCTGGTTAGTTTACCTTCGTCCTGCGCGGGTCCTGAGATAATTTGTGGGAGGCTGTGGTGCCTCGAACGCCTCCTGATTGAATCCGTAGGACCTGTAGTGAAGAAACCTCTCGAGGGGGTATGACGACGGCAGTCTGGACTACACGCGAGCTAGGCCAGACCCGGCTCGCGAGGGGCTCGCGAGGGGAGGCAGCTGAGGCGAGGTTGTAACTGAACGCGAGAGATTGCTCGAACGAGACTAAGCACCCCATCCCCAACACACGCAAATTTCAAATTCGAGTTCAACTTAAATCCAGCGGGGGAAAGCAACAACCAAGGGAAAAGCAATGAAAGCAAACAAAAGGCCGTGTCCGGCAGCTAGTGTAGTCTTGGACGTCTTCTCACCAGCGCAGAGCTAAGTGCTGCCACTGGGCGTGGGAGGGAGCCCCAGGGCCTGAGGCCGGCACCCCTGAGACTCCGCGGCGTGTACAGCCCCACTCATTATTACGTGAGAGTGTCACGGGGTGGCGAGCTTCACAAGCAATGGGCCTTCTTCACAGGTACCGGCCTTGCTTCATATCACCAGACGAGGGCCCCGCCTTGCGCCACACTCTAGTGCCATCAACGATGACCGGAAACCAGGACGCCGCTGATGGGGTAGAGCGGTCACCAGCGGTTCCCCCGACGACCACGGGTCCTCCGCCAGGGGCAGGCCCTGAGGCACCTCCCCAGCGGAGGGCCTACCTCCTGGGAACGCCTTGCTCCGAACGCTGCGGTGGTGATGTCGGATCTCGACCCCTCTCCTGCTGCCCCTGACGCCCTCCTTCTGAGGGGTAAGAGGCTGCTGGGGCGGGGCAACTGCTCGTCGTGGCGACCTGCACCTCCTGCGACCCATGATTAGTGTATGCCTGCTCCTGAGCGATTAGTGGTACCCGATAATCGTCGCTCCCAGCGTGGCCGGCGGGGCCATACCGGGGTTCCTGGAAGAGCTCAGCCTCTGCCGCCTCGTCCCCCCAGCTTGGGCTGAGGAGCGAGCCTTGTTCGCCCTCGCGCGGGTGCCCTTGATCCATCATGTGGGGCACGTACTCTTCCACGGCCGTCACGCCGAAGGCTGCGCCGTAGGGCTCCGCGTGCCATGCAGCTCTGCTTGACGTGCCAGCCTGGTGATGGTAACGCGGCGGCCCACGGGGGCTGTGGGTCACGACGAGTCCTTCTTCACTGACGGGGAGCGGAGCTGGTGCCGCGGCCGGCCCTGTGCTGACGGCTTCGCTGGTGTTGGAGTAGCTTTGGAGCCCGCAGTTGCACGTGCGGCCCCAGCTTGGCCTTCCATCAGTCTGCACTGCAGCAGCTCTCGGGCCACCGTGAGTGCGGCCCTTGAGTTCGCCTGCTCCCGGCGGGTGTACGGCGCCGTTGCCGCGGTGTGGTTGGAGACCCTCGCTGCCGACTGCGTCTGCCGCGGTGTTAGGGCCGTCGAGGTCTCTCCACGTCGCTCGCGACCCACAGCACCCTGCGGACCGCGAGCTGCCTGGGGCATGGGGTCGCCCGGGGCAAGCGGCTCTGCGCGGGCGGGCCAAGCCGCCTAAGGATCTGGGTTGCCCGCCTGGTCGCCGGACATGGTGATGACGATGCGACGGGGCGCCAGGCGGCAGAAGGCAGATCCCGGCACACCCCTACCTGGCATGCCAAATGTCGGATTTAGGGTTCCGGCAGACCCTTGAGGTTCGAACTCTGGGGTGCGCGCGGAGATTCAACCCTCTGCCAGCTCGCTCCTCGCCGAATCGCTAGGACCTAAACTACCAAACTAAACATCACAAGAGACACAAGATTTATACTGGTTCAGGCCACCATTGTGGTGTAATACCCTACTCCATTGTGTGGTGTGGTGGATTGCCTCTTGGGCTTGATGATGAACAATACAAAGCAGAACAGCCTCGCGAGGGTCTTTTCTTGGCTGGTGCGATGAACTGCTAGGAGGGGTTCAATCGCTCTATCTACTGGTTTCTTGATGAGGATCCATATGCCTCTACCCTGGGGGTGGCTAGTCCTATTTATAGGCAAAGGCCCTGGGCCTCTTCCCAAATATTGAGCGGGAAGGGCGCCAACAATTGGCCATTTTGAAGGGGAACATTGGGTACACTTATCCTGACTAAAGTTGGTCCTCGCCTGGCAAAGACTCTGGTGATGACGCCGGCTTGGGCTCCACAATGACTTCCTTCTGGCCGTTGGGCTGGTCTTGGTCTTGTTGCACCGAAATGGACGCCTTTGCTTGATGCTCTCGCCTGCGCTTCCTCCCTTTGCACCAAAGAGGAAAGGAGGACACTGCGCGGGCTGGCGCCCTACTGGCGCCCTTGGTCGTCACGGCTTGCGTCATGGGCACCTCGCGAGGTACCCTGCCTTGAACTCTCCGCCCCCTCACGAGCCAGCCTGACGAGGCCGTGCCTAAGGAAGCTCCTTGTCGTCCGCCCCGTGAGGCTTGGCCCCTCGCGAGGATCTTGAGCTTGTGTTGATGAAGATGGGCTGTGCTGGCCCCCCTTTGAGCCACGCCGCAGGCCGCAGGCCGCAGGCAGGCAAGTCTGGGGACCCTCGTTCCCAGAACGCCGACATCTCTCTCTCATGTTCTTAATATGGCACGATCTTGATGTATCGTGAGCTTTGCTATTATAGTTGCATCTTATGATGTTTCTCTCCCTCTACTCTCTTGTGATGGATTGAGTTTTCCCTTTGAAGTTATCTTATCAGATTGAGTCTTTAAGGATTTGAGAACACTTGATGTATGTCTTGCATGGGATACCCGTGGTGACAATGGGGTATTCTATTGATTCACTTGATGTATGTTTTGTTGATCAACTTGTGGGTTCCGTGACCTTGGGAATCTATGCATAGGGATTGGCACACATTTTCGTCTTGACTCTCTGTTAGAAACTTTGGGGCACTCTTTGAAGTTCTTTGTGTTGGTTGAATAGATGAATCTGAGATTGTGTGATGCATATCGTATAATCATAGCCGCGGATACTTGAGGTGACATTGGAGTATCTTGGTGACATTAGGGTTTTGGTTGATTTGTGTCTTAAGATGTTATTTTACTACAAACTCTAGGGTTGTTTGTGACACTTATAGGAATAGCCCAATGGATTGATCGGAAAGAATAACTTCGAGGTGGTTTCATACCCTACAATAGTCTCTTCGTTTGTTCTCCGCTATTAGTGACTTTGGACTGACTCTTTGTTGCATGTTGAGGGATAGTTATATGATCTAATTATGTTATCCTTGTTGAGAGAACTTGCACTAGTGAAAGTATGAACCCTAGGCCTTGTTTCCTAGCATTGCAATACCATTTATGCTCACTTTTATCATTAGTTACCTTGCTGTTTTTATATTTTCAGATTACCAAAACCTATATCTACCATCCATATTGCACTTGTATCACCATCTCTTCGCCGAACTAGTGCACCTATACAATTTACCATTGTATTGAGTGTGCTGGGGACACAAGTGACTCTTTGTTTGGTTGCAGGGTTGTTTGAGAGAGACCATCTTCATCCTACGCCTCCCACGGATTGATAAACCTTAGGTCATCCACTTGAGGGAAATTTGCTACTGTCCTACAAACCTCTGCACTTGGAGGCCCAACAACGTCTACAAGAAGAAGGTTGTGTAGTAGACATCAAGCTCTTTTCTGGCGCCGTTGCCAGGGAGGTTAGTTGTCATGCCAAATATGCGATACTATCCTAAAGAGACTTGAAGGTCCCACCAAGGATAGAACTGCATATTGATACGCTTTTGCAAGGTGGATATCATTACATCAACATTACATAATAGATGGGGATACATACAAAAGGCATACAATGCCACACGAATACAACATCACAATACATGAGAGCATCATCCAACTACAGATGAAAACACAAACAGAAACTCAATGACATCCACCCTGCTAGCCCAGGCTGCCGACCTGGAACCTATCCCCTGATCGAAGAAGAAGCAGAAGAAGAACTCCAAAACAAGTAAACATCGCTCTCGCGTCAAGATCATCGCATAACCTGTACCTGCAACTATTGTTGTATTAATCTGTGAGCCACGAGGACTCAGCAATCCCATAACCATGGGTATCAAGACTAGCAAAGCTTAATGGGTAAGGAAAGGGTAAAGTGGTGAGGTTTCAGCAGCGAGTAAGCATATATGGTGGCTAACATACACAAATAAGAGCGAGAAGAGAAGCAACGGAACGGTCGTGAAGCTAGCAATGATCAAGAGGTGATCCTGAACTCCTACTTACGTCAAACATAACCCAAAACCGTGTTCACTTCCCGGACTCCGCCGAAAAGAGACCATCACGGCTACACACGCGGTTGATGCGTTTTAATTCAGATCTGGTGTCAAGTTATCTACAACCGGACATTAACAAATTCCCATCTGCCACATAACCGCGGGCACGTCTTTCGAAAGATAATACCCTGCAGGGGTGTCCCAACTTAGCCCATGATAAGCTCTCGCGAACAACGAAGGATATACCTTCTCCCAGGAAGACCCGATCAGTCTCGGAATCCCGGTATACAAGACATTTCGACAATGGTAAAACAAGATCAGCAAAGCCTCCTGATGTGCCGACAAATCCCGATAGGAGCTGCACATATCTCGTTCTCAGGGCACACCGGATAAGCGAAGCGTACAGGTACCAACGTAACCCAAGTTGCCAAGGGACGGTCCCGCACGGTGCTCTAGTTTGGACCAACACTCGGAGGAGCACTGGCCCGGGGGGGGGGGTAAATAAAGATGACCCTCGTGCTCCGGAAACCCAAGGGAAAAAGGGCTAGGTGAGCCAAATGGTAAAACCAAGGTTGGGCCTTGCTGGAGGAGTTTTATTCAAAGCAAACTGTCAAGGGGGTCCCATAAATCACCCAACCGCGTAAGGAATGCAAAATCCGGGAACATAACACCGGTATGATGGAAACTAGGGCAGCAAGAGTGGAACAAAACACCAGGCATAAGGCCAAGCCTTCCACCCTTTACCAAGTATATAGATGCATTAATTAAATAAGAGATATTGTGATATCCCAACACTATGCTGTCCATCATGGAGCAATCTTCAACTTCACCTGCAACTAACAACACTATAAGAGGGGCTGACCAAAAGCGGTAACATAGCCAAGCAACGGTTTGCTAGGAAGGGTGACAAAGGTTAGAGGCTGACATGGCAATTTGGGAGGCTTGAAGAGCAAATGATAGGTAGCCCAGCATAGCGATAGAACAAAGAAACTAGCATATTAATGATAGTAGTGAGATCCAAGGTGACGGTCATCTTGCCTGAAATCCCACTAGGAAGAAGAACGAGTCCATGAAGAAGACGAACGGGAGTAGTCGAACGAATTCTCACAACCGCGACATTACCGAAACTAAGAAGCAACACCGGAAAGAAACAAACAACATGGTAAATGCACAAACATAAACATGGCATGATGCACAAACAAGTATGATGCATGTCCGGTTTAATAAGGCATGGCATGGCATAGTGCAACAAACAATACTACAAGTTAAGTGGAGCTCAATATGCAACGAGTTGCATATTGACAAAACACCACATGCAATTATTTAGTTTGATCTCGCTATAAGCTACTCAACAATATTAAATGTTGTTAAACATGGCAAGAGGTGAGGCATAAGTAAACTAACTATTTAGGCAAGTTTAAATGAGGCCGGAAACAACAAACAACAATTTCGGAAAATCCTCATGTGCATATTTTAGATTTGGTACTGTTCTGCCCTAAAACATATTTTAGTGTTGTTAAACATGCAAAGTAAGTGCACCAAGTTAAACTAGGCATTTTTCCACCCCATTTACATATAAAGAACATTAAATTTTGAGTTACAGTTATTAAGTTATGAAATAAATCATTTTAACATGGCATTAGCAAATTAAATGCAAACAGCATTTTAAACATTTTAAACATGGGTGCAAGCAGCATATTATGAAACTAGATGAAATTCTAAGCATTTTACATATATAAGTTGTTTTAATCCGATGCACAGTTGTGGAATTATTAAATGTATGATCATGAGTTTTTTTTTTGCAAAACAGTAAATCACTGGATAATGCTAAATTCGCAGACTGAAAAAAAAACAGGAACTGGGCCACATCTCGAGCGGACTGGGCTACAAGAACTTGAGGCTCACCATGGGCTCTTGGCCCGGCTGGTGGGGAGGAGGCCAAGCAGGCCGGATCTGGCGCGGCTGGGCCTTGGCCAGCAGGCGAAGGGGAGGAAGCCCAGGTGCGTGCGGTTGGTCATGGGAATTGACGCGGTCAACGCGAGCGAGGCGCTCATCCACCTCATACAGGGGCGAAGTAGAGGAGGCAAACAGGGTACCGGCGCTGGAGGTCACCGCGGGGTTGCCCTGCTCGATGCAGGGCACTGCGATGCAGGGGACTTGGCACGGTGACGCAGAAGCTTGACGGCAGAGGCGAGCGGCGCTGGCGAGGCGGCGGTGGCTCTGGGAACTTGAATCGGAGGCAGCGAGGAGAGCTGAGGAGGCCGGCGTCGTTCTTGGGCTGGTGGGGCGGCCCTTGCAGGAGAAACACGACGACGACGCGGTTAGCGGCAGCAGCAGGAGGTAACGAGAAACAGAGAGGAAACACGCTGAGGAGGACCTGCGGGTCGGAGCGGCTGGCGCAGCGACGACGGAGGACGACGAGGGCGCGAAGGTTGAGGCAGGGGGATCAGGATCGAGCTTTCCTTGATTTGGAGCGCGGAGGGAGCGGGGGACGCTCGGCTGCGGGCTCGGGAAGCTCGGGGGAGAGGGCAGCCGGATTCGTTCGGGAACGGGAAGGGGCGGCGACGGAGGAGCTCTGCTCTGGCGAGCTTGTTCTGGCGACGATGAATGGCGGGGACGAGGCGAGGTGGAGGAGTACGGGGATTTGTCCAGGTGGGATCTGGATCGATCCCGAGGAAGGAGGAGACTTGTTCGAGCGCTCCGGTTGGGCTGGATCGATGGATTGGACAACGCTGAAAACTAGGGAGATGGTCGGGTCGGCTGGATCGGGAGGGATCCTGAGGAAAACGAAGTGGCGGCGGCGATAGGATAGGGGAGGAATGGATGGGACAGGGCTAGGGTTAGACTATATATAGGGAAATAAAACTAGGTTAGGACCTTTTGATTTAAATCGGACGGTCGAGATAATTAGGTTGGGGGAGTCCAAATAAGAAAACAGAGATGTTTAATAGATGTTTGGGGATGATCCGGATCCATCGGTAACGACAGAGCGGGTTGGGTTCGAAGCAGTTTTGGACACACATACAAGGGGTCAAGAGAGGTCAACGAGGACAAAGGCCTGACAAAATGACAACAGAGGCAAAGAGAGAAAGGGCAACTGGGATCGGCTACGAGTTTTATGAAAACATGCAGATGCAATGCGCATGATGCTATGAGATGAGATGCATGACATGAACAAAATGCTAAACAAAAGACAAAACCCAACCACGAAGGAAATAACATATCACATCTCCAGAAAAGGCAAGAGTTGGAGTTACGAATATGGAAAGTTGTATCTAGGGCGTTACAACACTCCACCACTACGAGAGGATCTCGTCCCGAGATCTAGGATGGCACCGGAGAGAAACGGAAGAGGAAGATAAGAGGTAAAACTAAGTTGCTTCTTCGACAAATAAGTGAAACCAAAGAACCTTGAGAGGTTGAACAAATTGAAAGAAAGAGTACAATGGAGATGAACAAGATTGCAAACACTCCGTTAGCAAAGAGAAACAAGGAATATTTCAAGAACCTTGTAGGTTGAAAGACATAAGAGAAGGGTTTAATGGACAAGATAGAATTCGAAACCACTCCGGTTAAAACAAGATGAGAGAGGAAGAATTCGGACAGCACTCCGGTTGAACATGGAAGGAATAGAACATGAACTTGACAAGATGAGAGTATACTTGATGAAAACAACAACACACTGCCTCCGGAACTATTGAAAGAATGGCACAAAGGATAAGAAAGATTTCAGACAGCACTCCGGCTGAAAAGAGATGCAAGACTTGATAAGATGAAAAGAACTTGAAGAGATGACACAACACTCCGGTTAAATGGATAAGCAATAAAAGAACATAATCCTCACAATTCCAGATGATGAGTGAAAAGAGCAACATCACAATGTCTCCGGAAGAAAGAATAGAAGATAGATCATTCGAATAACAGAATGGAGTAGAAAATGCCAACTTCTGCCACAAATGAGCTTGGAAAGCATCCTTGCAAAGAAGAATTGAACGGAGTTGTTGAAAAATCAACAACGAAAAGCACAAGCTTGTTGTGGGCTTATGGAAAACATCTCGAGACTATGAGGTGACAACCGGCCACTAATGGAAACCATTGGTTTGATTGAGAGCACCAAAGAGATGAACACTTCTTCCACCAAGAGGATAAAGAGCAAGCTTGGGTCATGCATAATCACCACAAATAGCAAGAACCCTTAAGGAAAGGCTTTAGGTGAAATCTGACACAAGATAACTCCAACGAAGAAGTTTATTGGTCGAAAAGATCTCTTGAACGAAGAGAAAATGATGGATTAAAAATACCTCATTCCTGACAACATATGAATCATGAAACATGAAGGAAATTGTCAAGAGTGACATAACACCACCTCAAAAGATAAGATAGAAAGAATTGCACTTTGGAATGCAAGATGAAGAATGCTTGAACTCCTCAAAACAAAACGTGTGTTGAACACCATGTTTATTTTAGAGTATAGCTTGGCGGGTCATAACTTCAAGAGAAATCTTGAAGAACAATTGAAAAATGAAAGGAATCCTTGATGAACCACCATGTAGAGCCTCCATGAAGAACTCCGGTAATAAAAGGATAATGAAAAGAAAAAGAAGTTGAAAACACAAGGTGAAGCCTTGCAATGATTTAGATGGAGCTTCGCGACGATAATGCGGAAAACTTGGAACTCCGGAAAAGAAAAGATGAACACTAGAACCGAGAATTACTTCATCATGAACAATCTCCGGAAGAAAAGAATTAATCACCTCGAGGAAATAAGAATAAGATTTATTGTATGCTTATCCTTCATCAAATTAAATTGATGACAAGCAATGGATTTGGCATACTACTTATTCCCGTAGAAAGGATTAAAAGAGATATAGCGCGAATTTGAGAAGGTATTGATGGAACCACCGGTGGGATTTGGAAACAACGAATATTTGATATGATAATGAAGGAAGTGAAATCTTGAACGAACCACCATAAGAATTGAAAATGAAAGTAGCAAAGGCACAATTCACCGGGAAGAATTGGAAAACGAATGAAGATACTTGAGGGGATTTAGATACATGAGAATGAAGAGATCATGAACTGATTAGAGGGTATTTGAACGATGCACCGGTAAGATTTGGAGAACGATAGCTACACGCTGAGAATGAAGAATTTTGACATGATGGCCTTCGGAGGAAAGAAATGGAAACAACTCATGAAATGCTCTGGATGGTAAGAAAAGAATTGTCACAATCAAAACAATTATGAGGATAGCATGAAGCTAGAACCATGAATCTTCAAGAGAATGGACCAAGATTTAAGAGAAACTCTTCTTCGGTCTTCACATGTTGAGAATGATGATGAGAACCACCATGACAATTGTTGAGGCACTCCGGAATGAAAATTGGAAAGGTTGAACCAACGATGAAAAGAATTTGAAAGATCTTGGAGAAAGACATATGACTGATGATAACCCATTCTTACGTCAAACTTTGAAAAGAATTTTAGAAGCTCCAGGATAATTAGAAGAGTCAGATAAGATCCTGGGAAAAGACCTGTGGGTTAGGGCCCACTCAAACGAAAACACTGTTGAACAATTTTAAAGAGAGATTGCACCGGTTGAATTAAATGGCTTGAATGAGATAACAACCTCGAAATATCTTGAACATACTGAGAATGGAAACACAAGTCTTGTGAGATATCTTCAGCACTGCAGAACAAATGAATAGGAAGAGGTGAATGATTAAGAGGTGCATCGGCATGAGAAAGCATTAGAAACGAGGAAAGGAATATGATGAATATTGAAAGCTTGAAATGGATCCACTGGAGAAGAAACAAGAATGAAGGATGATGAACTTGAAACTGTTGAGCATCTTCATGGGAAATCACCGGATAAGAACATTGAAAGAAAAGAATGAAGAGACTTCCCACAAAATAAAAGGATACATGATTAAGAAATCTGAGTCCTTGAAGAAAAGGGTGGGAGGGCAGGAAAAACAAAGACAACTTGGGATGGATGAAACAAACACCGGTGAGGAAACTTAGAGTTGATCTTGCGGACGTTGAAAATGATCGGATCCACTTGAAGAGAAGCACGCCGGTTTGGAAAAGAATTGACATGACAATCTCGATAAACAAGAAGGATTAGCACTCTCATAGAAATATGAGAACACCGCTTGAAAGGTATGGAATCAACACTTGACATTGAAGCAACTCAAATACCACAACTCAAAACAAAACAAAGGATTGGCTTGCAGAAATAAGCCGGAACAAATACATATGATAGAGATTTACCCAATCCCATATCATGCATCTGTCGGAACGATATCCTAGGAGATACTTGAATTCCCACCTATAAACTCCCGAAACTTTCTGGTATGCAATCTGGTGTTGGGGATACAGGGGAAGCAATATATCTCACGCAAACTAACAATCCCTACATCCAGCTGTATCCATCTGTCAACACATAACCAAGAAAACTTCGGAAATCGTGTACCTCAACCTTCGAAAAGCATCCGTTATACGAGCTATGGCAATACTCCCGAACTCCCCAGTACTGGGTGGCGTCGAGGTTATCTCACCAACAACTGCATAAAATAGATTTTCGATGTCGGCAAAACTCAGGTATTCCAGAACTGCAACGATAAAATTGTGACGACAACACCTCGGAGCTCAACTCCCCGGGACACTTCCACAACCCCTAAATGTCAGGAGGCACCAAGAACAATGTCCTTGTCACAAAACCATCGGAACGATTCCAAGATACCCGTGTGATCCTAAAAAAATTTAGTGAAATTTGAGAAGAGGAAAGTCAAAACATCTACGTCAGAAGACCTCACCAGAGCGACGAAGGGGGCTGAGGAGTAAAAAGAATCCTACTCTCCGTTATATATAATCCTAAGACTCAAAATAGTTTTCTTCTAGACTCAAAAACGACCAACAATCAAGGGGGCTCGTATGGTCGGTCGAGGCTCTGATACCAACTTGTCACGCCCAATATGTGATACTATCCTAAAGAGACTCGAAGGTCCCACCAAGGATAGAACCGCATATTGATACACTTTTGCAAGGTGGATATCATTACATCAACATTACATAATAGATGGGGATACATACAAAAGGCATACAATGCCACACGAATACAACATCACAATACATGAGAGCATCATCCAACTACGGATGAAAACACAAACAGAAACTCAACGACATCCACCCTGCTAGCCCAGGCTGCCGACCTGGAACCTATCCCCTGATCGAAGAAGAAGCAGAAGAAGAACTCCAAAACAACTAAACATCGCTCTCGCGTCAAGATCATCGCATAACCTATACCTGCAACTATTGTTGTAGTAATCTATGAGCCACGAGGACTCAGCAATCCCATAACCATGGGTATCAAGACCAAAGCTTAACGGGTAAGGAAAGGGTAAAGTGGTGAGGTTGCAACAACGACTAAGCATATATGGTGGCTAACATACGTAAATAAGAGCGAGAAGAGAAGTAACGGAATGGTCGTGAAGCTAGCAATGATCAAGAGGTGATCTTGAACTCCTACTTACATCAAACATAACCCAAAACTGTGTTCACTTCCCGGACTCCGCCGAAAAGAGACCATCACGGCTACACACGCGGTTGATGCGTTTTAATTCGGATCTGGTGTCAAGTTATCTACAACCAGACATTAACAAATTCCCATCTGCCACATAACCGCGGGCACGGTTTCGAAAGATAATACTCTGCAGGGGTGTCCCAACTTAGCCCATGATAAGCTGTCGCGATCAACGAAGGATATACCTTCTCCCAGGAAGACCCGATCAGTCTCAGAATCCCGGTTTACAAGACATTTCGACAATGGTAAAACAAGACCAGCAAAGCCGCCCGATGTGCCGACAAATCTCGATAGGAGCTGCACATATATCGTTCTCAGGGCACACCGGATAAGCGAAGCATACATGTACCAACATAACCCAAGTTGCCAAGGGACGGTCCCGCACGGTGCTCTAGTTTGGACCAACACTCGGAGGAGCACAGGCCCCGGGGGGGGGGGGTAAATAAAGATGACCCTCGGTCTCCGGAAACCCAAGGGAAAAAGGGCTAGGTGAGGCAAATGGTAAAACCAAGGTTTGGCCTTGCTGGAGGAGTTTTATTCAAAGCGAACTGTCAAGGGGGTCCCATAAATCACCCAACCGCATAAGGAACGCAAAATCCGGGAACATAACACCGGTATGACGGAAACTAGGGCGGCAAGAGTGGAACAAAACACCAGGCATAAGGCCGAGCCTTTCACCCTTTACCAAGTATATAGATGCATTAATTAAATAAGAGATATTGTGATATCCCAACATAATCTTGTCCATCATGGAGCAATCATCAACTTCACCTGCAACTAACAACGCTATAAGAGGGGCTGAGCAAAAGCGGTAACATAGCCAAGCAACGGTTTGCTAGGAAGGGTGACAAAGGTTAGAGGCTGACATGGCAATTTGGGAGGCCTTAAGAGCAAATGATAGGTAACATAGCATAGCGATAGAACGAAGCAACTAGCATAGCAATGATAGTAGTGAGATCCAAGGTGACGGTCATCTTGCCTGAAATCCCACTAGGAAGAAGAACGAGTCCATGAAGAAGACGAACAGGAGTAGTCGAACGAATTCTCACAACCGCAACATTATCGGAACTAAGAAGCAACACCGGAAAGAAACAAACAACATGGTAAATGCACAAACATAAACATGGCATGATGCACAAACAAGTATGATGCATGTCCGGTTTAATAAGGCATGGCATGGCAAAGTGCAAGAAACAATACTACAAGTTAAGTGGAGCTCAATATGCAACGAGTTGCATATTGACAAAACACCACATGCAATTATTTAGTTTGATCTCGTTATAAGCTACTCAACAATATTAAATGTTGTTAAACATGACAAGAGGTGAGGCATAAGTAAACTAACTATTTAGGCAAGTTTAAATGAGGCCGGAAACAACAAACAACAATTTCGGAAAATCCTCATGTGCATATTTTAGATTTGGTACTGTTCTGCCCTAAAACATATTTTAGTGTTGTTAAACATGCAAAGTAAGTGCACCATGTTAAACTAGGCATTTTCCACCCCATTTACATATAAAGAACATTAAATTCGGAGTTACGGTTATTAAGTTATGAAATAAATCATTTTAACATGGCATTTAGCAAATTAAATGCAAACAACATTTTAAACATTTTAAACATGGGTGCAAGCAGCATATTATGAAACTAGATGAAATTCTAAGCATTTTGCATATATAAGTTGTTTTAATCCGATGCACGGTTGTGGAGTTATTAAATGTATGATCATGAGGTTTTTTTGCAAAACAATAAATCACTGGATAATGCTAAGTTCGCAGACTAAAAAAAACAGGAACTGGGCCACATCTCGAGCGGACTGGGCTACAGGAACTTGAGGCTCACCATGGGCTCTTGGCCCGGCTGGTGGGGAGGAGGCCAGGCAGGCCGGATCTGGCGCGGCTGAACCTTGGCCAGCAGGCGAAGGGGAGGCAGCCCAGGTGCGTGCGGTTGGTCGTGGGAATTGATGCGGTCAACACGAGCGAGGCGCTCGTCCACCTCGTACAGGGGCGAAGCAGAGGAGGCAACCAGGGCACCGGCGCTAGAGGTCAACGCGGGGTTGTCCCGCTCGATGCAGGGCACTGCGATGCAGGGGACTTGGCACGGCGACGCAGAAGCTTGACGGCGGATGCGAGCAACGTTGGCGAGGCGGTGGTGGCTCCGGGAACTTGAATCGGAGGCAGCGAGGAGAGCTGAGGAGGCCGACATCGTTCTTGGGCTGGTGGGGCGGCCCTTGCAGGAGAAACACGACGACGACGTGGTTAGCGACAGGAGCAGGAGGTAATGAGAAACAGAGAGGAGACACGCTGAGGAGGACCTGCGGGTCGGAGCAGCTGGCGCGCCGACGACGGAGGATGACGAGGGGGCGATGGTTGAGGCAGGGGGCTCGGGATCGAGCTCTCCTCGATTTGGAGCGCGGAGGGAGCGGGAGACACTCGGCTGCGGGCTCGGGAAGCTCGGGGGCGAGGGCAGCCGGTTCCGTTCGGGAACGGGAAGGGTCTGCGACGGAGGAGCTCTGCTCCGGCGAGCTGGTTCTGGCGACGATGAATGGCGGGGACGAGGCGAGGTGGAGGAGCACGGGGATTTGGCCAGGTGGGATCTGGATCGATCCCGAGGAAGGAGGAGACTTGTTCGAGCGCTCCGGTTGGGCTGGATCGATGGATTGGACAGCGCTGAAAACTAGGGAGATGGTCGGGTCGGCTGGATCGGGAGGGATCCTGAGGAAAATGAAGTGGAGGCGGCGATAGGATAGGGGAGGAATGGATGGGACAGGGCTAGGGTTAGACTATATATAGGGAAATAAAACTAGGTTAGGACCTTTCGATTTAAATCGGACGGTCGAGAAAATTAGGTTGGGGAGTCCAAATAAGAAAACGGAGATGTTTAATAGATGTTTGGAGATGATCCGGATCCATCGGTAACGAAAGAGCGGGTCAGGTACGGAGCAGTTTTGGACACGCACACGAGGGGTCAAGAGAGGTCAACAAGGACAAGGGCCTGACAAAATGACAACAGAGGCAAAGAGAGAAAGGGCAACTGGGAACGGCTACGAGTTTTATGAAAACATGCAGATGCAATGCACATGATGCTATGAGATGAGATGCATGACATGAACAAAATGTTAAACAAAAGAAAAAACCCAACCACGAAGGAAATAACATATCACATCTCCAGAAAAGGCAAGAGTTGGAGTTACGAATATGGAAAGTTGTATCCGGGGCGTTACATTAGTGCTTGAAGGTATATCTTTAGATATTGCAATCGAATCTTTTAGATTCTTGTTTTATCACTAGTTAGTTTATGAAAGAAAACTACAAAAAGAAAATGGAATTGAGAGTGCCTCATATGCTGCATCTTTTTAATGTCTTTCATGAAAATAAGGTAATTGTGCCAAAGTGTTAGAAGAAGAATGCAATAAAATGTTTGGCATACAATATTTGAATGATGAGCAAGATTGCAATGTTGTTAGTGTGAACTCTTTGAATATCCATAGTACTAATGATGATTGCACTAGTAGTGATAAAAATGTCTCTTATAAGCATGTAAATTTTTGTGGAGTTCATAGAGCTTGCAAGCATACACCAAATAGGGAAGAGGTTTCCCTGTATCCTCCTATTCTTTCTTATGATGAATCAGGTAATGAGGAGGAGCTTTCTATTCAACCAATTTCATTAATAAGGAGCTCAAAAAAAGAGGATTAAACCCACACATAATGTGAAGAAGAAAAATAAAAGACGGAGAAGCAAAGGGAAAAAGGTATCCCTCCCAAATGATGTTGCTCCTATTACTCATTTTGATGATGACAATTGCTATACTGTTGGTGCTATCCATACTATTAATGATGAGAGTGATTATGCTTATGCTATGCAAAGGCCCAAGCTTAGGGATGCTATGTTTGATGAGAATGACATGTTTGAGAATTTATTTGCTGCAATTAATGTTTGTCCCAAGCTTGGGGATGCTATGTTTTATGAAGATGATATTTTTAACCTCCCAAGTTCTGATATGCAAATTTATTATGATGATAGCGTGCCTCCTATTTATGATGATTATATTGATGAAAGGGGGTTTGGAAGAGTGTTAACTTTAGTAAGTAATGATCCCACTATTTTGGCGAGTGTTGAATCTTATTGTGACAATTATGAAAGTTGATTTGGAGAGGTCATGACTTTATTTAGTAATGATTCCACTATCTTGGAAGAGGTTTCAATTGATTATGATGAGAACAAAGTTGCTACTTATGATGATTATTGTGATGACACTTATGCCATAAAAAGCAGTGATGATTATATTTATAAAACTTGTCATGATTATGATTACCATTTTTCTGAACATTACTCTTTTAATGTGGAAACAATTTATAGTATTCGAGTTTCTTATGATACTCCCACTATTCCGATTGAGAATAATTTTGCTTATGTGGAGAGTAATAAAATTTATATGCTTGTGCATCATGAAAATAGTGCTTTATGTGATAGTTATATTGTTGAATTCATTTATGATGCTACTGAAATTTATTATGGAGGAACATATGCTTGTAGGAATTGCAATAATATCAAGTTTCCTCTCTCTATGTGTTGAAAATCTTGAAGCTATGCTTGTTTTACTTTCCTATGCTAGTTGATCCTTGTTCCCATAAGTTGTTTGCTCACAAAATCCCTATGCATAGGAAGTGGGTTAGGCTTAAATGTGCTAGTTATATTCTTCATGATGCTCTCTTTATGTTTCAAATCTTATCTTTTATGTGAGCATCATTGAAATCATCATGCCTAGCTAGAAAGCCATTAAAGAAAAGCGCTTGTTGGGAGACAATCCAATATTTACCCCTACTGTTTTTGTGTGTCCACATGATTAAGCTACTATAGTAATCATATTTTATAGCTTTTGTTTCAATAAAGTGCCAAGTAGAACCTTTGGGAAGACTTGGGTGAAAGTTAATGTGATCTTGCTGTAAAAAACAGAAACTTTGCGCTCACGAGATTAGCTTTCATTTTTTACAGAAGAGTGCTTTTAAGATGATTCTTTTTGCAGAAGATTAATAGATTCCTCACGTCCACCAGTTTATTTCAGAATTTTTGGAGTTACAGAAGTATTCGAGAGTTACAGATTACTACAGACTATTCTGTTTTTCACAGATTCTGTTTTCTATGTGTTGTTTGCTTATTTTGATGAATCTATGAGTAGTATCGGAGGGTATGAACCGTAGAGAAGTTGGAATACAGTAGATATTACACCTATAAGAATTTAGAATGAGTTCACAACAGTACCAAAAGTGGTGATTTATTTTCTTATACTAACGGAGCTTACGAGTTTTCTGTTGAGTTTTGTGTTGCGAAGTTTTCATGTTTTGGGTAAAGATTTGATGGATATGGAATAAGGAGTGGCAAGAGCCTAATCTTGGGGATGCCCAAGGCACCCCAAGGCAATATTAAAGGACAACGAAGAGCCTAAGCTTGGGGATACCCTGGATGGCATCCCCTCTTTCGTCTAGGTTCATCGGTAACTTTACTTGGAGCTATATTTTTATTCACCAGATGATATATGTTTTGCTTGGAGCGTCATTTTATTTTCTTTTGTTTTGCTTGCTGTTTGAATAAAATACCAAGATCTGAAATTCTTAAATGTTAGAGTCCTCACATAGTTACATAATTATTCAACTACTCATTGATCTTCACTTATATCTTTTGGAGTAGTTTGTCATTGGCTCTAGTGCTTCACTTATATCTTTTTAGCACGACGGTGGTTTTATTTTCAAGAAATTGATGAACTCTCATGCTAAACTTATATTATTTGAGAGTCTTAAACAACATGGTAATTTTCCTAGGTTATGAATTTAGTCCTAATATGATAGGCATCCAAGAGGGCTATAATAAAAACTTTCATATAAAGTGCATTGAATACTATGAGAAGTTTGATTCTTTATGATTGTTTTGATATGAAGATGGTGATATTAGAGACATGCTAGTGGAGTAATTGTGAATTTGAGAGATACTTGTGTTAAAGTTCATGATTCCCGTAGCATGCACGTATGGTGAACCGTTATGTGATGAAGTTGGAGCATGATTTATTTATTGATTGTCATCCTTATGAGTGGAGGTCTGGATCGCGAGATGGTTAACTCCTACCAACCCTTCCCCTAGGAGCATGCACGTAGTACTTTGTTTCGATGACTAACAGATTTTTGCAGTAGGTATGTGAGTTCTTTATGACTAATGTTGAGTCCATGGATTATACGCACTCTCACCGTTCCACCATTGCTAGCCTCTCTAGTATCGTGCATCTTTCGCTGGTACTATACACCCACCATATACCTTCCTCAAAACAGCCACCATACCTACCTATTATGGCATTTCCATAGCTATTCTGAGATATATTGTCATGCAACTTTCCGCCATTCGTTTTATTATGACACGCATCACTATTATCATATTACTTTGCATGGTCATGTAGTTGACATCGTATTTGTGGCAAAGCCACCGTTCATAATTCTTTCATACATGTCATTCTTGATTCATTGCACTTCCTGGTACACCATCGGAGGCATTCATATAGAGTCATATTTTGTTCTAAGTATCGAGTTGTAATTCTTCAGTTGTAAGTAAATAAAAGTGTGATGATCTTCATTATTAGAGCATTGTCCCATGTGAGGAAAGGATGATGGAGACTATGATTCCCCCACAAGTCGGAATGAGACTCTGGACGAAAAAAATAAATAAAAAAAAGAGGCCAAAAAAAGGAGAAGGCCCAAAAAAACAAAAAAAAAACGAGAGAAAAAGAGAGAAGGGGCAATCCTACTATCCTTTTACCACACTTGTGCTTCAAAGTAGCACCATGATCTTCATGATAGAGAGTCTCCTATGTTGTCACTTTCATATAATAGTGGGAATTTTTCATTGTAGAACTTGGCTTGTATATTCCAATGATGGGCTTCCTCAAATTGCCCTAGGTCTTTGTGAGCAAGTGAGTTGGATGCACACCCACTTAGTTTCTTTTTGAGCTTTCATACACTTATAGCTCTAGTGCATCCATTGCATGGAAATCCCTACTCACTTACATTGATGTCTATTGATGGGCATATCCATAGCCCGTTGATACGCCTAGTTGATGTGAGACTATCTTCTCCTTTTTGTCTTCTCCACAACCACCATATTCTATTGGATTCCACCTATAGTGCTATGTCCATGGCTCACGCTCATGTATTGCGTGAAGATTGAAAAAGTTTGAAGAACATCAAAAGTATGAAACAATTTCTTGGCTGAAACCGGGGTTGTGCATGATTTAAATATTTTGTGTGATGAAGATAGAGCATAGACAGAATATATGATTTTGTAGGGATAACTTTCTTTGGCCATGTTATTTTGATAAGACATGATTGCTTTGTTAGTATGCTTGAAGTGTTATTGTTTTTATATCAATATTAAACTTGTGTCTTCAATCTTTCGGATCTGAATTTATTGCCACAATAAAGAGAGATTACATTGATAAATATGTTAGGTAGCATTCTACATCAAAAAAAATCTGTTTTTATCATTTACCTACTCGAGGACGAGCAGGAATTAAGCTTGGGGATGCTGATACGTCTCCAACGTATCTATAATTTTTGATGTATTCATGCCATGTTTATAATATTTCTACATGATTTTGGTATGATTTGATTAGAACTAACTCAGACTGACGCTGTTTTCAGCAGAACTACCGTGGTGTTGCTTTTGTGCGGAAATAAATGTTCTAGGAATGCGCTGAAAAATCGATGGTGATTTTTTCTGGAAAATATAAAAAATACTGAAGGGAAGAGTTACCGGAGGGGAGTCCCGTGGGCCCCACGAGGGTGGAGGGCGCGCCCACCCCCCTAGGGCACGCCCCTGTGCCTCGTGGACTTCCTGTGGGCCCCCCTGACATGTTCTCAATGCCAACCTCTCCTATAAATCCCCAAAGCTCCAAAAAATAACCTAGATCTGGAGTTCCGTCGCCGCAAGCCTCTGTAACCACCAAAAACAAATCAGGACCCTGTTCCGGCACCCTATCGGAGGGAGGATCCATCACCGGTGGCCATCTTCATCATCCCGGCGCTCTCCATGGTGAGGAGGGAGTAGTTCACCTTCGGGGCTGAGGGTATGTACCAGTATCTATGTGTTTGATCTCTCTCTCTCTCTCTCTCTCTCTCGTGTTCTTGATATGGCACGATCTCGATGTATCGCGAGCTTTGCTATTATAGTTGGTTCTTATGATGTTTCTCCCCCTCTACTCTCTTGTGATGGATTGAGTTTTCCCTTTGAAGTTATCTTATCAGATTGAGTCTTTAAGGATTTGAGAACACTTGATGTATGTCTTGCATGGGATGCCCGTGGTGACAATGGGGTGTTCTATTGATTCACTCGATGTATGTTTTGGTGATCAACTTGTGGGTTCCGTGACCTTGGGAATCTATGCATAGGGGTTGGCACACGTTTTCGTCTTGACTCTCCTATAGAAACTTTGGTGCACTCTTTGAAGTTCTTTGTGTTGGTTGAATAGATGAATCTGAGATTGTGTGATGCATATCGTATAATCATACCCATGGATATTTGAGGTGACATTGGAGTATCTAGGTGACATTAGGGTTTTGGTTGATTTGTGTCTTAAGGTGTTATTTTACTATGAACTCTAGGGATGTTTGTGACACTTATAGGAATAGCCCAATGGATTGACCGGAAAGAATAACTTTGAGTTGGTTTCGTACCCTACAATAGTCTCTTCGTTTGTTCTCCGCTATTAGTGACTTTGGAGTGACTGTTTGTTGCATGTTGAGGGATAGTTATATGATCTAATTATGTTATCCTTGTTGAGAGAACTTGCACTAGTGAAAGTATGAACCCTAGGCTTTGTTTCCTAGCATTGCAATAGCAATTATGCTCACTTTTATCATTAGTTACCTTGCTGTTTTTATATTTTCAGATTACAAAAACCAATATCTACCATCCATATTGCACTTGTATCACCATCTCTTCGCCGAACTAGTGTGCCTATACAATTTACCATTGTATTGGGTGTGTTGGGGACACAAGAGACTCTTTGTTATTTGGTTGTAGCCTTGTTTGAGAGAGACCATCTTCATCCTACGCCTCCCATGGATTGATAAACCTTAGGTCATCCACTTGAGGGAAATTTGTTACTGTCCTACAAACCTCTGCACTTGGAGGCCCATCAATGTCTACAAGAATAAGGTTGTGTATTAGACATCAGTGCGCGCCCTAGGGGGGCAGCCCCATGGCTTTTGGCCCCCCCAGGAGTCCACTAACCTCCCTCTTAGATCTATAAATCCTCAAATATTCCATTATCAACAGAAGCATCCACGAAAATACTTTCCGCTGCCGCAACCTTCTGTTCCCATGAGATCCAATCTTGCGGCCTTTTTTGGCGACCAGCCGGAGGGGGATTTGATCATGGAGGGCATCTACATCAACCCTATTGCCCTTCCGATGAAGCATGAGTAGTTTACCTCAGACCTACGGGTCCATAGCTAGTAGCTAGATGGCTTCTTCTCTCTCTATGATCTTCAGTACCACGTTCTCCTCGAGGTTCTTGGAGTTCTATCCGAAGTAATATTCTTTTGCGGTGTGTTTGTTGAGATCCGATGAATTGTGGATTTATGATTAGATTATCTATGAACATTATTGGAATCTCCTCTGAATTCTTATATGCATGATTTGAGATCTATGTATTTCTCTTTGAATTATCGGTTTGGTTTGGCCAACTAGATTTGTATTTCTTGAAATGGGAGAGGTGCTTAGTTTTGGGTTCAATCTTGTCGTGTCCTCACCCAAATACATAGTAGGGGTAGCGAGATACGCATTGTATTGTTGCCATCAAGGATAAAAAGATGGGGTTTTCATCATATTGCTTGAGTTTATCCCTCTACATCATGTCATCTTACTTAAGGCGTTACTCTATTCTTTATGAACTTAATACTCTAGATGCATGCTAGATGGCGGTCGATGTGTGGAGTAATAGTGGTAGATGCAAAATCGTTTCGGTCTACTTGACATGGACGTTGAAAGTGCTAGTATCGACTAGAGGGGGGGTGAATAGGAGATTTTTATGAAAGTCTTCAAAACATGGAAGTTTCGAAGACAAACAGTAGAAATGACCTAATTGATATGCAGCGGAAGATAAACTACAATAAGCAAACCATAGTCAAGTATGCAATGATGTGAAAGTACAGGACTAATAGTAGCTAAGTAGTAAGGATCATGATGGAAGATAGTATGAAGCCAATCAACAATAGTAGTCAAGCAATGAAGTCAAACAGGTATGACAGATAGGCTATGACTTCACGAAGACAAACTCTAAGTAAAGGAAGGGAGAGGATAGAACCAGTCACTTATTAAAGACACAGGATTTGTTGGATCAGTTCCAGTTGTTGTGACATTTGTACGTCTGGTTAGGGAGGCTGAGATTTAACTCAGAAGACCGTGTCTTCACCTTATTCCCCTTGAGCTAAGGACACATAGTCCTCGCCCAATCACTCTGGTAAGTCTTCAAGGTAGACTTCCGAACCTTCACAGACTTCGTTCACCGGTGATCCACAATGACTCTTGGATGCTCAGAACGCGACGCCTAACCGGCTGGAGGATTCACAGTCCTCAAGTGTAATAAGTCTTCAGGTCACACAGACAGAAAGACTTCAGTGATGCCAACACTCTTTGGCTCTGGGTGTTTGGGGCTTTGTCCTCGCAAGGATTTCTCTCTCTCAAAGGCTTCGAGGTGGGTTGCTCTCAAACGACAAAAGCCGTGCACTAACTCTGAGCAGCCACCAATTTATGGTGTAGGGGGTGGGCTATTTATAGCCACAAGGCAACCCGACCTGATATGTCCGAAATGACCCTGGGTCACTAAGGAACTGACACGTGTTCCAACGGTCAGATTTCAAACACACACGACAACTTTACTTGGGCTACAAGCAAAGCTGACTCATCCAGCTCTGGATAAGATTTGCTCTCATTGTCTTCGCTCGAAGACATAGGATTTGGGTTGAGCATCACTTCAGTCATTCCGACTTAGTTCACTTGGACCCCACTTAACAGTATGGTGGTCCCTATGACTCAACAAAGAAGAAAAGGAAACAATGAAACAACACAGTCTTCGCGCTCCATAGTCCTCACTCAATGTCTTCTCATGTCATAGTCTTCAATATGAATATCTTCACATACCACCATTGTCGTCAATGTCTTCATACATTTTTAGGGGTCATCTCCGGTAGGTAAACCGAATCAATGAGGGACACTACCTGCGTTATCCTGCAATTCTCACAAATGCATTAGTCCCTCAGCCAACTTTGTCGTCAATATTCCAAAACCAACTAGGGGTGGCACTAGATGAACTTACAATCTCCCCCTTTTTGGTGATTGATGACAAACTGGTTGAAGTTTTCAACGGGGATAAAGTATGTCAAATTGTAAAGGATAGGGTATTGTCTTCATAAGTAGCAAGGACTCCCCCTGATGATGTGCATATAAGTAATTTGCTTTTGGAATGCAAATGCACATGGCAGGTTGTACTTGTGGAGATCCTCTTCAACTTATGAAGATAATTCATCATGCATGAAATGATATAGCAAATAGAATGACATGCATAATGAAAAATGGACGTCTGCAGAATGATCTAAGTGCGGAAGTTATCATCGCATCACAGTAAAGCAAATAAGTGGCGGACGACCATCGAGTTTAAGTGTTACAACTCAAAGAACCAAATGTTTCAAAAGCGAGAGTTGCAAATACGAGGCAAAATATAAAGCAACCGCCCATATGAACCCGCTTGAAGACTATCAAACTCATATGCTTCTCCCCCTTTTGTCAGTAAGGACCAAAAAGGTTTGAAGACATAGAGCATCTACTCATCCTCATGAGTAGGTGAAGCAACAGGGTTGTCGTTGTTGTTTGGCGGTGCAGACGTACTTGGTGAAGTGTCAATGCGTACAGAAGTAGGGGGCGGTGAAGTAGCATCATCTTCATCATCGATCACTCTGGCATTCACAGTTGCCGCGGAGGAAGAATAGTTAGAGTCTTCAAGGGATGGAGTTCGACGTAGGACAGCAGTCCATGGAGGAGTGGAGTCAAACTTGAATCTTTCAGTGAAGCCATCGTCTTGAAGATTTGCTTCAGCACTAAGCAGCGTCAAACTCTTCCATGATCGCCGACAAGTCTCGTGAGTGACAAATGCATTCTTGGTGGCAAGATTTCGAATGCGATTGACATCCACGAAGAGGCTTTGCATCTGTCTCTTGAACCAAAAGTGATGCTTATCTTGTTTCTGATGAAGTGCCACAAGAAGTTCTCGGTCATTGAGAACATGAGAGTGCTTCTGAGGCCTTTGGGCAATGGTGCTTTCAGTAGCTTCAGTTTGCGCACGATGAGGCAAACGAGTGTTCCCAGCCATTGGATAGATTCGAGTTACTGCTTGGACTCCTTCTATGGGTTGAGTGAAGCTTTGGTGCTCGACATTTTGAAGACAAAGAGGCTTCTCGGTAGGCTCAGAGTATATGGCTTCAACTGACATATCAACCTCTGGTAGAAAGATCAGATGATTGCGAGCAGAGGGCTGATAGTTGACAGAGGAGTGTCGCTTGATGAGGCGCATGACCCATGGAGCATAGAATTTCAGGCCAAAAAGGTCAGATCCAGACGCAGCAAGTTGCCTAATGAAGGATTCTTGGGAATTGAAGCTGATGCCATTGAGGATGTAAAAGACCAATGTCTTCATGGCTCCTTCAAGTTTGGCCACTGATGAATGTCCTTTGATAGGCCATAGAGTTCGCCTGATGATGGGATATATTGCGCGAGGCAGATACTCAAGGTCATCAACAAAGAACTCCGTTGGGTATTCAGCGTCAGATGGCAAAGGCTTCATCATGCTCAACATCTGGCTCATGTTGGGTTCTGGCTTATGGAAGATGCTCTCCAGTGCATTGCAGTGTAGTTGACAATCAGGTTCATATAGCTCTCCGGGAGTGGGTAGGCCTGTAAGCTCAATGACATCAAGAGCTTTGGCTTCATGATGAACATTTCCTGTCAGCCACTCAAGAACCCATGTCTTGATATCCCTGTTGTAGCCGCGAATGTGGAGGGTAGCATAGAATTGAAGCAAAAGTTCCTCATTCCAATGTTCTTTGTCTGTCACAAAGCTGAGCAGACCTGCAGCACGAAAGCAGTCAAGTGCTTCTTCAAGGCATGGCAGTCCTGCAATGGCTTCAGTGTCGAGGCGCATATGAGGGAAAATGCGCTCTTGATCATACAGAACGCAGGAGTAATAGCTTCTCTGCTGATAGCTCCAAAAATGATCGGATGATATTCTTGGCTTCGAGTAAGGGTTCTTTGCGGTGTCAAAGAAGGTGTTGTGGCTTTTGAAGCCATTTGCATTGAAGGACCCTGTAGAGTGTCCAGTACCTGGGAACCTTGGTAGTCTTGGCTTTGGTTTCTGGACCTGAGGCCTATGCTCAACATGATAATCAAACTGAGGACCAGAGGCAGTAGGCGGAGGAACTAGAACGGGCCATCGGACAGTGGTTAGCTGACCATGATTGTATGCTTGCTCAATTGTATAAGGCCTTGGTGGCGGAACAGGAGCAGTGGCAACTACGGAGGCTTCAGGCTGCACAACAGGTGCTTCGGGAGCAGTTGTCTCATTGGCTTCTGGCACACTCGTTGGTGCAAGCTCCACATTAGCTTCAGCCATGACTACGTCATTGGCTTCATTTGCGTTGGTGGTGGCAGCTTCAAGATTTTCAACCTCCACTTGGTGAGTTGGAGGGTCGGGCACTGGCACGTTCACATCAGGAACAACTTCTTCAATAATGGGGGGAGTAGGGACACGTACGTCTTCTTGTCTTTCATCGGCTGATGCAGCCGGATTGTCTTCGGTAGCTTGGGCTTCAGACACGGAGACATTCACAGTTGGAGTGGCTTCAGGAAACACTTGGCGTGCAACAGGTTGGTGATGCACTTCTCCTTCTGGAACGCTCGAAAGAGGGACTTGAGGCCTTTGTCCTTTGCGAAGCCTGCATAATGCTGGCAACGCTTTTGGAGATGGAGTTGGCTGGGCCTCAAAGTCTTCTTCTTCTTCTTACACAGGTGGTGTAACTTGTGGTTGTTGTTGGGGAGTACTTGGGGAGTCTTGTTGCTGTGGGTGATCAGCCCACTATGGATCCTGAGTAATTGGCGTCAGAGGACGACCAATGCTGATGAGTTCGCTGTTCGTGAGAACAGGCGATGATACCAGGTTGTGTTCGATCTGAGGAAGAACTTCATCATCTTCAACATTGTCATCATGGCCAATGTCTTCAGCAGCGGTGGGTTCAACTGCTGGAATGTCTTCAGCTTCATGAGCCTCTGTGGTAGTAGGCTCATGAACTATCATCCGTCGTTCTTGGTGTTCAGTTGCAGGGCGAACCATTGAGATAGGTTCAACAACTAAGGGCTCTGTGGGAGCAGCCCGATTCTTCTTGGTTTTGCGCTTCTTCTTGGAGGGAGCAGCATCAGAGGCTTCGGTATTTTTCCTTTTTCTGGCTTCAGCCTCGGTAGCCCTCGTCTTCTTCTGTTCTGAAGAGGTTGACATGACCTTTGGCTTCGAGCCAGTCATGCTGCTTGGGAAGATTATGCGAGGTGCTTCCTGCCCTGAAGGTGCAGATTGAGCGGCTGATGACTTCTTCTTCTTTGCAGCCATTCTGGGGTCAATGCGAGGATGGCCAAGAGACTTGCGCTTCTCAGCCTCATTGTAGGCCATCACTCACTTGTCAGCCAACCTCTTCAGACGCTCACGAGAGCCCTGAGCTTCTTTGCACTTCTTGAGAAAGGCTTCTTTAAGCTCATGCAGCATGACCTTGAAGTTTCTGACATCTTGCATCCTGAGCTTTGCTACATGCTTCTTGAACTGAGCTTTCTCATAATCAATCTTGTGCTTCAGCTCAACGATGCGCTGAGCGAGAGCTAGCTCAGAAGCAATGGCCCCATTGAAGGAGACGCTGAGGCCAATAGGAAGCTGCAGATCTTCAAAGCTGAGATTTGGGGTATCAAACCACTCATCAATGAAGTTATGGATGATTGCCACATCAAAGAGAGGCAAGTTATTGAAGATCTCTGCTTCTTCCTTGCTCTTGATCAGTTGCTCAAGGGCATCATCTGCAAGATCTTCATCGCTGGACAGATCAATGGGTTCTTCTCGCAGAATGGCAGCAGGAGTCAAGGTTTGATCAGTATGCTTGACGATTTCCTTTTTGTTCTCCGTCCTCTTGGAGATACGTGATAGATCTTCAGACTGCACACTGTCTTTAGGAGGTGCATTCGCCAGTGGCTTCGCACCTGAAGCTTTTGGAGGAGCAGCTGAACTTGAAGCCTTAGCCCTCTTTAGCTTCTGCGGCTTTGGAGGAGGAGCTGGGGCTTCATTAGTGTCAGCATCATTATCAGAATGATCTACTTTGGCACCTTGGACCAAGATGTAGGTGATTAGGCCATCAAGGTTGGAGAAGGGGCCGATGACATTGGGTTCTACATCACGTGAGCCGTCAGCACGGGGAGTAGAGGGACCAGGGTTGAAGTCTAATCCCAATGACTTCTTGTTTTCCTTGGCCAATGCCTTTGCGTGCTGGAAGTTGCGCTTGAAGAGAGTATCGTCACGACACCAAAGCAATGATGATGGGTCGGCATTCTCAGGCTGAGGTCCACGGACCATACAAGGATAGAAACCCTGTGCAATAGCTTCAGCTCTGTTCTTGGGTTGAAGGCCTCGATAGAGAATATCACCCCAAGGACTTTTGATAGCATTCTTCTCTGCATATTCCTGGGTCACGAACTTGTACTTGAACCATTCTTCGGCCAAATAGCATCGAATCCATTGGATCCGTGTCTTGTGTTGATGATAATTCTCTTCAGGATCTGTCTTATAAAGCTCTGCTAGGTCATCAGGCAGATCTTTTGATGTTCCCCCACGACGCTGTCTGCCACCCTTCCTTACTGATTTTTCTGTAGCCATGAACTTCAAACTGAATGGCTTCAATACGTTCATAGGCTTCAAAGACTTTCACTTGCTGGTCAAACAGGAACTGGCTTTGGGAGAGTTAATGTGATGCTGTAAGTATTCTGCAAATGAATGCAGACTATGAGAACCAAGGGATTCTCCCACGGACATGTACCTGTGACAGCATTAGAGATGCGAGGGAAGGGGAAGAGGTCATATGCATTCTCAGAAGATTTTGAAGATAAATCAGTTTGAAGACATTGACCTCATGATGCGAAGACATTCACTTATATGTTGAGAGTTGATTCCAGATTTGTACGAATCTGTGAATAAGTACAAGTGAGGAATCAAACTAGATATGAAGTTGAAGTGAATTGACTAGGCAGTATGAGATGCAGACATAATAGATCTAACATTGTGTAGGCAGAAACCACTTTTGGTAGATAGGATGAATCTTTGAAGATAAAAAAGACAGTAAAAATAGAGTTATATTTACCACACGAAGAACTGCTAGATGGGATGAACAGGAGACCGAGCAGTTCAATCCACCGTGCCCTAACTTGGCGACGGAGGACACCTACGGCGACGGCGGAGAGGACGATGTCCGCGGCCGACGTGAGGACGGCGTCGGAGAAGTCGCGGCAGCTAAGCGCTTCGTCGCCAGCGTCGTCGAGAGCTAGCAATGGTGCTAGGGTTTTGACGAGGTGGAGAGGTGGAAGAAGGTTTTCTTTACCGCAGGGGACATGTATTTTTAAGGAAGTGTGCGACACAGCGCAATTACGCAGGTGCCCCTGGCGGTTCACATCTGAGGGGCACGTGGCAAGCATGCAACATACTCAGAGTTGTCCCACGTTCCCACGCCCGCCAGGCATGTCGGATGGTTGTTCCGGCTTCTCCGGATTTCAACAATAAAGATGAGTCATTTAAAAAGACTTAATGTTTGTCTCTGTGTCTTCTGCTGACTAGGATGCATAGAAGACATTTGACCGTTTCAATAGAATGCATATGATTTGGACAGATAGAGTTTGAGATAGAAAGCATAGAGAGATTAGGGTCCAATCACATTCACTTAGTTCAAAAGATTCAAATAAGAAGACATAGCTATAAGTGAATGCTGTAGAGGACAAAACACTAGTATATATATATATCAGATAGCAATCTCATCATAATGAATAAAATCATGAAGATAAATTGAAACTGAAGACAAACCAAATGCGAAGTCATTGCAAAAATAACGCCATGAGTGAAACACTTCAAACAGAGAAATTTGGTGGTGGCGTTACCCACCGTATAGGAAGTATTAGACCCAGACACGGCGCACAATTATCGTGGCGCTCCGAAGTCAAATTCCATGTTAATGTATTCACACTCAGAATGTAAGTCTTCATTAATTGAAGACATACTTTACTTAGTGTGTTGCACATCTAAGTCATCAACATGCATAAGTGTTAGGATGTGTGCCTGATCACAGGACATTTGTGGATTCCAAGATATTTAGCTCACACCGTAACTTGCAAAACCTTTTCTCATCCAAGGGCTTTGTGAAGATATCTGCCAGTTGCTCTTCAGTGTTGACATGAATGATGTCAATATCCTTCTTCATGACATGATCTCTGAGAAAGTGATGACGAATTTCAATGTGCTTTGTCTTTGAGTGCTGGACTGGATTGTTGGCTATCTTGATGGCACTTTCATTGTCGCAGAAAAGAGGTACTTGTTTCAGATTGATGCCATAGTCCTTGAGAGTTTGCTTCATCCATAGAAGCTGAGCGCAACAAGATCCAGCAGCAATGTATTCAGATTCAGTAGTTGAGAGTGATACATTGTTCTGCTTCTTTGGAGACCAACAGACAAGTGATCGACCCAGAAAGTGACATGTGCCTGATGTAGACTTGCGATCCACCTTGTCACCAGCATAATCAGCATCTGAGAATCCAACCAAATCAAATTTTGAGCCCTTTGGATACCATAATCCGAGTGTTGGGGTGTAAGCCAAATATCGAAGAATTCGCTTCACAGCTAAGTGATGCGATTCCTTTGGTGCCGCTTGGAATCGAGCACACATGCAAACACTAAGCATAATATCTGTCCTAGATGCACATAGATAAAGTAAAGAACCAATCATGGAGAAGTATACCTTTTGATCGAACTCTTTACCATTATCGTCGGGACCAAGATGGTGTTTGGCTGGCATTGGCGTCGTGTAACCTTTGCAGTCTTCCATTCCAAACTTCTTCAGACAATCTTTGAGGTATTTTTCTTGAGATATGAAGATGTCATTCCTTTGCTGATGAATTTGAAGACCAAGGAAGAACTTCAGCTCACCCATCATGGACATCTGATATTGCTCTTGCATCATGTATCCAAACTCATCACTATACTTCTGGTTAGTGCAGCCGAAGATAATGTCATCCACATATATTTGGCACACAAACAGTTCACCATCATATGTTTTCATGAAGAGTGTGGGATCGAGGGATCCAGGTTTGAAGCCTTTGCTCTTCAGGAAGTCTTTGATCGTATCATACCATGCGCGAGGAGCTTGTTTGAGGCCATACAGTCCTTTGTTTAGCTTGTACACCATATCAGGATGTTTTGGATCTTCAAAACCAGGTGGTTGAGCGACATATACTTCTTCTTCAATCTTGCCGTTGGGAAATGCACTCTTCACATCCATTTGATATAGCAAGATGTTGTGGTGGTTAGCATAGGCTAGCAGTATGCGAATAGCTTCAAGCCTAGCAATAGGAGCAAATGTTTCATCAAAGTCAATTCCTTCTACTTAAGTATATCCTTGAGCCACAAGACGTGCTTTGTTTCTGATGACTTGACCATGCTCATCTTGCTTGTTTCGATATATCCATTTTGTTCCAATAATGTTATGCTTGCGAGGGTCAGGTCGCTTGACAAGTTCCCAAACATTGTTCAGCTTGAACTATTGAAGTTCTTCTGGCATAGCTTGAATCCATTCAGGTTCCATAAAGGCTTCAACAACTTTCTTGGGTTCTGATATTGATACAAACGAAAAATGCCCACAGAAATTTGCTAACTGTGTTGCTCTTGAGCGAGTAAGTGGACCAGGTGCATTGATGCTATCAATTATCTTCTCAATTTGTACTTCATTTGCAACTCGAGGATGAACTGGACGAAGACTTTGCTCTTGCTGATCATTTTCATCATTGGGAGGATTGTGTTCGGTCTGAGCATTGTCTTCAGGTTGGTTAGGTGCAGAAGGCATGATTTCACCGGTTCCCATCAACTTGATAGATTCACTGGGCGGAGCTTCATCTAGTGTACTTGGCAGGAGTTCTCTTTGTGAACCATTTGTTTCATCAAATCGCACGTTCACAGTTTCGACGGTTTTGTACAGATAGAGGTTGAAGACTCTGTAGGAGTGCGAGTCCTTTCCATAGCCAAGCATGAAGCCTTCGTGAGCTTTAGGTGCAAATTTTGACTTGTGATGGGGATCCTTGATCCAGCACCTAGCTCTGAATACTCTGAAGTAGCTGACAGTTGGCTTCTTGCCAGTAAGGAGCTCATAGGATGTTTTGTTCAGAAGCTTATGGATGTACACACGGTTGATGATGTGACATGCTGTGTCAATAGCTTCAGGCCAGAACTTTCTTGGTGTCTTGTACTCGTCGAGCATTGTTCGAGCCATCTCAATGAGGGTTCTGTTCTTGCATTCAACGATGCCGTTTTGCTGAGGTGTGTATGGAGCAGGGAAATGAGTGATTCCCATTGTATCCAGATAAAGATCAAGTCCGGTGTTCTTGAATTCAGTGCCATTGTCACTTCTGATATGCTTGATCTTCATGCCATAATTGTTCATTGCTCGATTGGTGAAGCGTCTGAAGACGTCTTGCACTTCAGTCTTGTAGAGAATTATGTGCACCCATGTATATGTTGAGTAGTCATCAACAATGACGAAGCCATAGAGGCAAGCAGTTGTTGTGAGGGTTGAGTAGTGAGTAGGTCCAAATAAGTCCATGTGTAACAGCTCGAAGGGTTGAGATGTCGTCATGATTGTCTTCGAGGGATGCTTGGCCCTTGTCATCTTTCCAGCTTCGCAGGCACCACACAGATGATCCTTCTTGAACTTGACACCCTCGATGCCTATGACATGCTTCTTCTTGACGAGTGTGTGTAAGTTCCTCATGCCAGCATGCCCCAGCCTCCGATGCCAGAGCCAGCATTCTGAAGCTTTTGCGAGAAGACATACGGCAAGCTGTGGACCTGCTGAGAAATCTACCATGTATAGATCATCTTTTCGATACCCTTCAAAGACTAGAGACTTGTCAGATTCCATTAGTACAAGGCAACGATATTTTCCGAATAGCACAATCATGTTCAAGTCACAAAACATTGAGACAGACATTAAGTTGAAACCAAGGGATTCAACAAGCATCACTTTATCCATGTGTTGATCCTTTGAGATTGCAACTCTACCTAGACCCAATACCTTGCTTTTACTAGTGTCAGCAAATGTGATGTGACTCTTGTCGGATGGACGTAAGGTTGAGTCCATGAGAAGACTTCGATCACCAGTCATATGATTTGTGCATCTGCTGTCCATAATCCATTCTGAAGCTTTTGGTGACATACCCTACAGTGCAGTTAGGAGGATAGGCTTCACAAAGAGTGTTGTGAAGCATAAGAATTTGACACACACAAGGATTGTCACAGCTTAGATCAAGGTTAGCACTCATAGTATGACTGGTAAGAGATTCAGATGTGAAATATATAGTAAGACATTTTATCATGCATCCTTAATGTGTTTTAGGTCCCCAGCAATAGCATCGGACGCCTTTGATTGCAGGCTGGAGACCTTTCTCTGCAAAGTAAAGTTAATTCTTCTTTGCCACCCACATTTTCAGGGGTGGCTTAGAAGCAATGAGTCTAAGTGCAGCATCTGAGAATTTTGGCTTTGGAGCCCTAGCAAATAGCCTTGCAAGAGATGAATGATACTCATATGAATAAGAAGAAAAGTTCTTAGTTCTATGAACATAGCGGTTTGAAGACACACGCTCATATTCATAAGTCTGAGTATGATTTCCCTGCAAAACATTGGCGTTAGGGTGACTCAGGTGAGTCCTGTATCTGTATGAAGCCTTTGGGCCATATGAATCCATAGGTCTGGGGTTTGTCTTCTTCCTTGGTGGTGTCATGACGACATTCACAGGAAGATTCTCAATGCACTGCTTAGGTACCCAGATCTTCGTCATAGGTGGTCCATTCCTGCAGTTAGTACCAATATACCTGGCAAACACTTCACCATTCTGATTCTTGAACAGCTTATAGTTTGCATCAAAGGATTCATCAATGACAATAGGATTAGCACAGGTAAAGCCAGATAAAGTGGATGGATCTACTGAAGGTTCCTTTGCAGTAACCCATGTGGTTTTGGGATACTGCTCAGGCTTCCAGTAGGAGCCATCAACATTCATTTTCCTCTCGAACCCAACACCCTCTTTTCGAGGGTTTCGGTTCAGAATCTGCTTTTTGAGAACATCGCACAGTGTCTGATATCCTTTCAGACTTTTATACATCCCTGTTTCAAGCAATGTCTTCAACCTAGCATTTTCATCATCAACAGTGGTGGTATCCTCCGCAGAGGGGTTAGTTACCACATCAGTAGTTGAAGACAATGCAACAGTAGCAGCAGTGGAACATTCAGCAACAGATGTAGCGTTATCATGCTCAAAGCATTTTAGACATGGTGGTTCAAATCCATCCTAAGCGGGACTGATCTGTTGAGCAAGTAATGAATCATGCTCCTTCTGAAGATCTTCATAATCCACTCTTATCTTTTCAAGATCTTGCTTTCTTTGAAGACATTCAGAAGAAAGCTTCTCGTGATCAGACAAGAGAGCATTATGTTGATCTTGAAGGACGTCAAACTTGGAATGAAGTCTCTGAAGACTCTCAGCCAATGCTTTCGACTGATCCATTTCTTCACCCAACATATCATCGCTCTTACTAAGCATGTCTTGAACCCTTTCCAAGACTCTTTGTTGTTTAGTGGCAAGGGAAGCAAGCTTGACATAACTGGGGCCAAATTCATCACCTGACTCATCATCACTAGTTTCAGAGAGGTAGCATTCAGTTACCTTATCACCCCTTGCCATGAGGCATGGTGAAGATGATGGCGATTCAGGTGCAAAGGTCATCTCCTTAAGAGACTCCTTGTAGTCCTCAAACCAAGGATCATGACGAGTACGATCACCTTCATAGACCTCAGAAAGCCGGTCCCAGATTAGCTTCACGTGATTGAGGTGCATAACATTCCTGAACTAATTTCAGGACAGATGGGAGCAGATGACATCGTTCGCCGTAAGGTTCAGTAGAGTGTACTTGCGAATGTCATCGGCCTCAGCCATCTTGCATAGATCAGTAAGGCCAATCTCAGTGACGGTCCACAGTTTGCTATCCATTGCCATGAGTCGCTTCTTCATCATGGCCTTCCATCGGGGATACTCATGACCGTCAAAGGTGGGGCAAGATATGTTCCTCAATCCTGCAGTCGACATAGCTAAAATTCCAGGTGGTTAAACCGAATCACACAGAACAGGGAGTACCTTGCTCTGATACCAATTGAAAGTGCTAGTATCGACTAGAGGGGGGGGGGGTGAACAGGCGATTTTTATGAAAGTCTTCAAAACGTGGAAGTTTCAAAGACAAACAGTAGAAATGACCTAATTGATATGCAGAGGAAGATAAATTACAATAAGCAAATCATAGTCAAGTATGCAATGATGTGAAAGTACAGGACTAATAGTGGATGGAAGATAGTATGAAGCCAATCAACAATAGTAGTCAAGCAATGAAGTCAAACAGGTATGGCAGATAGGCTATGACTTCACGAAGACAAACTCTAAGTAAAGGAAGGGAGAGGATAGAACCATTCACTTGTTGAAGACACAGGATTTGTTGGACCAGTTCCAGTTGCTGTGACAACTGTACGTCTGGTTAGGGAGGCTGAGATTTAACTTAGAAGACCGTGTCTTCACCTTATTCCCCTTGAGCTAAGGACACACAATCCTCGCCCAATCACTCGGGTAAGTCTTCAAGGTAGACTTCCGAACCTTCACAGACTTCGTTCACCGGCGATTCACAATGACTCTTGGATGCTCAAAACGCGATGCCTAACCGGCTGGAGGATTCACAGTCCTCAAGTGTAATAAGTCTTCAGGTCACATAGACAGAAAGACTTCAGTGATGCCAACACTCTTTGGCTCTGGGTGTTTGGGGCTTTGTCCTTGCAAGGATTTCTCTCTCTCAAAGGCCTCGAGGTGGGTTGCTCTCAAAGGACAAAAGCCGTGCACTAACTCTGAGTAGCCACCAATTTATGGTGTAGGGGGTGGGCTATTTATAGCGACAAGGCAACCCGACATGATATGTCTGAAATGACCCTGGGTCACTAAGGAACTGACACGTGTTGCAACTGTCAGATTTCAAACACACATGGCAACTTTACTTGGGCTACAAGCAAAGCTGACTCATCCAGCTGTGGATAAGATTTGCTCTCATTGTCTTCGCTCGAAGACATAGGATTTGGGTTGAGCATCACTTCAGTCATTCTGACTTAGTTCACCTGGACCCCACTTAACAGTACGGTGGTCCCTATGACTCAACAAAGAAGAAAAGGAAACAGCAAAACAACACAGTCTTCGCGCTCCATAGTCTTCACTCAATGTCTTCTCATGTCATAGTCTTCAATATGAATATCTTCACATACCACCATTGTCGTCAATGTCTTCATACATTTTTAGGGGTCATCTCCGGTAGGTAAACCGAATCAATGAGGGACACTACCTGCGTTATCCTGCAATTCTCACGAACGCATTAGTCCCTCAACCAACTTTGTCATCAATACTCCAAAACCAACTAGAGGTGGCACTAGATGCAGTTACAGACGTGATGCCTATATGCATAATCATTGCCTTGGATATCATCATAACTTTGCGCTTTTCTGTCAATTGCTCGACAGTAATTTGTTCACCCACCGTATTATTTGCCTTCAAGAGAGAAGCCTCTAGTGAAACCTATGCCCCCAGGTCTATTTTCCATCATATTTTTTCAGATCTATAAACCAAAAAACCCAAAAAATACTTTGATGTAATTTGTTTACTTCTATTTAGTTTATGTTTTAGTAATCTTTTATACCTATCTCTATCAAATCTCACCATTGCAATTGACCGTGAGGGGATTGACAACCCCTTTATCACGTAGGGTGCAAGTGTTTGATTGTTTGCGCAGGTGCATAGATTGGAGACTTGCTTGTACCTCCTACTAGATTGATACCTTGCTTCTCTAGCTGAGTGAATTACTTATCTCTACTTTGCTGCATCACCCTTTCCTCTTCAAGGGAAAAACCAATGCAAGCTCAAGAAGTAGCAGGAAGAATTTCTGGCGCCGTTGCCAGAGAGGTCTACATTAAGCCTACGAAGTACCCATCATAAAGTCTCATCTCTTGGATTACATTATTGGCCATTTTCCTCTTGTTTTCCTCTCCCCCACTTCTGAAATGATTTTCAGAAAAACACAAAAGGATTTGCCTTTTTATTCGCCCTTCTTCCGTTCGTCTTTTCGTTTGCTTTGTGGTTGCTCGTGTGTTATATTGCTTGTTTTGTCACGATGACTCAAGAGAATACCAAGTTGTGTGATTTTTCCAATACTAATAACAATGCTTTTATTAGTACTCCGATTGCTCTCTCCACTAGTGTGGAATCTTATGAAATTAATGCCACTTTGAGCTTATGGATGATCATACAAAAATTTTATGCCGGATTGAATTTTTCATCCAAAAATCTTTTAGATTTGGCCGCGGGGGTACTTTTATGGAAATCACATTAGGAGAAGCTACTAACCTCCTAGATAATATTATGGCTAATTACTCTCAATGGCACACCAAAAGATTCTCTACTAGTAAAAAAGTGCATGCGATTGAAGAAATTAATGTTTTGAGTGGAAAGATGGATGAACTTATGAAATTGTTTGGTAGTAAGAGTACTCCTATTTATCATAATGATATGCCTTTGTCCACTTTGATTGAGAATAATAATGAATCTATGGATGTGAATTTTGTTGGTAGGAACAATTTTGGTAATAACGCGTATAGAGGTAATTTCAACCCCAGGCCGTTTCCTAGTAATTCCTCTAATAATTATGGTAATTCCTACAACAATATTTATGGAAATTATAATAAGATGCCCTCTGATCTTGAGAACAATATCAAAGAATTTATGAGTTCCCAAAGGAATTTCAAGGCTATGGTTGAAGAAAAATTGCTTAAGATTTATGATTTGGCTAGGAACGTTGAAAATTTGATATATTCCACCCAAGCATGATATTAATGAGTCTCTAAAATCCATGAGAATTTCTATTGATGAATGTAAAGAAAGAACCGCTAGGATTCGTGCTAAGCGTGAATGGTTTGTAAAAGCGTGTTCTTTGATTTCTCATGAAAATAATGATGAAGATCTTAAAGTGATTGATGTGACTCCTATTTAATCTTTGTTTTCTAATATAAATCTTGATAAAGATGGGACTGGAGATGAGTCAACTTTATCTAGAAGGCATCCCAATGGTTCGGAGTTTGTAGATCTTAATGCAAAAAATTGATAAAAGTGGAATTGGAGAGGTCAAAACTTTAAGTAGCACTGAACCCACTCTTTTGGATTTCAAGGACTTTAATTATGATAATTGTTCTTTGATAGGTTGTATTTCCTTGTTGCAGTCCATGTTGAATTCTCCTCATGCTTGTAATAAAAATAAAGCTTTTACTAAACATATTGTTGATTCTATGATGAAATCTTTTGAAGAAAAACTTGAGTTGGAAGTTTCTATCCCTAGAAAGCTTTATGATGAGTGGGAACCTACCATTAAGATTAAAATTAAGGATTATGAGTGCCATGCTTTGTGTGATTTGGGTGCTAGCGTTTCCATGATTCCGGAAACTTTATGTGATGTGCTAGGTTTCCGTGAATTTGATGATTGTTCTTTAAATTTGCATCTTGTGGATTCCACTATAAAGAACATATGGGAAGGATTAATGATGTTCTTATTGTTGCAAATAGGAATTATGTTCCCATAGATTTCATTGTTCTTGATATATATTGAAATCCTACATGTCCTATTATTCTTGGTAGACCTTTCCTTAGAACGTTTGGTGCAATTACTGATATGAAAGAAGGAAACATTAGATTTCAATTTCCATTAATGAAGGGCATGGAACATTTTCCAAGAAATAAAATTAAGTTTCCATATGAATCTATTATGAGAGCTACTTATGGATTGCATTCCAAAGATGACAATACCTAGATCTATTGCAATATGCCTAGCTAGGGGCGTCAAACAATAGCGTTTGTTGGGAGGCAACCCAATTTTTTTATTTTTGTGTTTTTTCTACTGTTCTTGAATAAAATACACATTATTACCTCTATAGTAATTTTGTTTTGGTGTTTTAATTAGTGTTTGTGCCAAGTAAGACCTTTGGGATGGCTTACGGTGATAGTTGATTTGATCTTGCTGAAAAACAGAAACTTTTGCGCCCAGCAAACTAATATTCATAAATCACAAAAGAGCGATAAAAAACCGATTCTTTTTGCACAAGATTGATAATTGCCTCTGTTGTCCTAAATTTTAAGAATTTTTGGAGTTACAGAAGTATTCGAAGTTTACAGGTTACTACAGATTGTTCTGTTTTTGACAGATAATGTTTTCTATGTGTTGTTTGCTTAGTTTGATGAATCTATGGGTAGTATCGGGAGGTATGAACCATGGAGAAGTTGGAATAACATAGATATTATACCAATATAAATAAAGAATGAGTTCACAACAGTACCAAAAGTGGTGATTTTATTTTCTTACACTAAGGGTTCTCATGAGTTTTCTGTTGAGTTTTGTGTTGTGAAGTTTCCAAGTTTAGGGTAAATATTTGATGGACTGTGGAATAAGGAGTGGCAAGAGCCTAAGCTTGGGGATGCCCAAGGCACCCCAAGGTAATATTCAAGGACAACAAAGAGCCTAACCTTGGGGATGCCCTGGAAGGCATCCCCTCTTTCCTCTTCAAACCGTCGGTAAATTTACTTGAGGTTATGTCACATCCCTAGCTTCTGGCAATGCACTAGGCTAACTTCATATGTGCATCATGTTTAAACTTTGAAAGAAACCTGAAATGGGGATTGCCTAAACCCTAGCATTAAAGGAATTCACTAGGTTCAACCAAAAAATTTCCAGAAAATCCCAATGGCTTACAAAAATGTTCATCATTCTTGGAAAATGCTGGAAATAGTAACGAGAGGTGATGCACATTTTTCCATGACACATTTGGGCTCTGGATTAAATCATACTCTATTTGCATTTGGGCATTTAAATGCTATAAAATATTTTAAATGTCCAAATAATCATGAACCAAAATGTTTGCTGTTGGTAATATTCTAAACAGTATCCATGAGCAGTTCCTTGATTTTTGGGTTTGTTCTGGTATTTTAAATAAAGCCCTAAAGCTACAGAGGAAATAGAAAACTAAAACAAATAAGAGAGAGAGAGAGAACGACTTACCTGGCAGAAGCTTACCTGGCGCCCACCAACAGGCCCAGTACTGTAGCTGGTGGCACAGCCCACCACCGCTGCCCCCCTGTCGTCTTCCTCCTTGGACAGAAGGACAGGGGCGTGTGCTCGCCACCTGCTGGCCACGCGCAGGCCACCTCCTCCCTGCCTGCGTGCTTCCTCGACGCCCTGGCTTTCCCTGGAGACGCCACGCACGTTCCCGAACCCAACCGCTCACTCCCGTCCTCTCTCCCCTCCTCTGTTTCTCTCCCAGGCGACCACCGAGCGCGCCCGTCGCCGCCGCTCGTCGTTGCCGTAGCAACAACCACCCCCTCGCCCCTCTGACATTCCCATGAGCTCCGCCTTCGTAGTCTACACCTTCTCGACGACTCAAGCGACGCCGGACGCCTCGACGCATCGTCCCCGACCGCTTCTTCAACCTCGGGATGCCGAGATCGCCTCCATCGTGCCGTCTGCTCCGAGCCTTCCCCAAGCACGCCGTGGCCACCTCTGCAACCGCTGTGAGCTCCTATGCCCCTCGCCCCTCTCCCCGTCGACGCGTTCATCCTCTAGCTCAGATCCCCAATCGTGACCGAAGCATCTCGCCGCCGGCCATGGCGTAGCCGTGGCCACAACCGCGCAAGCTCGCAACCGAGTGCGCCACTGTGCTCAGCACGTTCCCAGGAGTCGACCACGACCACCCGAGGCTCCTGCTGTTCCCTGCAGCGCCTAACCCTTCGTTGGCCGAACTTCGGCCGCCGCAAAGCTCGACGTCGTCGGTGCTGTAGACCACCCCAGCCACTGCTACTTGCTCCGATGGATGCGGATGAGCACCAGCTCCACGCAGAGCCCCTCCGCCACTCGTTTGGTCGCCGGAGGAGCAAACCCGACGCCTCTGCCGTGGCCTGTAGTCGCCGGCGATTAGCCGCCGGCGTGGCCACCTAGTTAGGCCAAATCAACCGCTAATTAACCCCCTGACCCACTAACTAATGGGCCCCACACCCAAAATTAACCATAGTTTAATTCTTGCTTAGTTTTAACTAATCACCGTGGCCCCACGCGTCAGCGCTGACCTTGCTGACGTGGCCCTTGACCGACCCCACCCATCATTGATCCAAGCCAGCAATGTGACACTGATCAATGGGCCCCACTGGTCAGATTTGACCAGGACCAACCACTTTGACCTGCTGACGTCATGCTTACACATTGCTGACGCAGTAAATGAATTTCTGTATTAAATCTAATTCAGGAAATTCCAGAAAATGTTTAAAACTTGTAAAAATCATAGAAATTCAACTGTAACTCCAATTGAAATAAATTATATATGAAAAATGATCAGAAAAATCCAATCTTTCCATCCGTACCATTTTCATGCCTGTTAGAACAACTTATAGCTGCTGTTTAGCACAAATCATATTAATGGCATTTAAATATCCACATATGGAGTTTGAATTTGAATCTTGTATTCAAACCAACTTCATTTAATATGTTGCTAGTTGCATTAGCTCAAATCACAGCATATTGCCATGTCATGATCATGCGTCATATTGTGCATTACATTGATCGTGTTCCCTCTCATTTGCCGATGATTGTCCCCTCTCAGTAGACGACGTTCGACGATGAGTTCGATGACACCGATGAAGAACTATATTATCTTCAGAAGTGCCAGGCAAGCAAAACCCCCTTGTTCATTCCGATACAATCCTACTCTCTCGCTCCTGCTCTCTTTTATTGCATTAGGACAACAACGATTCATCTATTACTTGCTGCGGTAGCTGAACCCTTTATCCTCTGCATGACCTGTCATTGCCACAGTAAATAGATGAAACCCACTAGCATGAGTAGGAGTTGTTTGAGCCCTGTTGTGCCTACTCATTCATGCTTGTTTGTCATGCCTGCTACTGCTTAGAGTTGAGTCAGGTCTGATTCATCGGGGATGAATCAGAGGTGTGTGAACATGTCCTACTGTGTGTGAGCTAAGTGTGTGAACACGATTTGGTAAAGGTAGCGGTGAGAGGCCATGTAGGAGTACATGGTGGGTTGTCTCATTGAAACCGTCCTCAGGAACTGAGTTCTGTGTTTGTGATCCATGAACAGTTACTACCACACATTGGGTTCCGGTAACTCGGCCCCTCTCGACTTATTAATCAACATGATCTCTGTCCAGGAGTTGCAACTAGTTTCTGGTGTTTGTAGGTAGTGTCAGTAGTCTACCAAGTGGCACCCGGTACAGGTGGGCTTGGGACAGACTAGGCACAGTGGCCCGGTGTACCAAGTGGCACCCGGATGGTGGGCTTGGGAACCCTGCACACATCGTTTGGGGCCGTGAGCGACACCCCGGCCGGATCTCCTTGCCGATGGATCCCGAATAGGCGATAAACCTGGACGAGAGACTTGTGTGGTTAGTCAGGTCGTGGCCGACTCCCTCGCCAGGCATCCGCTTGAAGGTTGCCGAGATACATGAGGTGTACATGGCGGTAAGTGGCGAGAGCGTGTGTGAAGAAGTACACCCCTGCAGGGTTAACATTATCTATTCGAATAGCCGTGTCCACGGTAAAGGTCTTCTGGGTTGCCTGTACAGTTCATAGACAAGTGAAAGTGGATACTCTAAAATGTGCAAGATAAGCGTGAGTGCTATGGATGGCGTTCTCGTAGGGAGACGTGAGCGGATCCATAGTGGTGTATTGATATGGTGAATATGTGGACTCGTGTGCGCCAACTCAAAAGAGTTACTTCCAGTCGTAGTTCAGGATAGCCAACAAGTCAAAGCTGGCTTGCTGCAGTTAAACTCCACCACCCCTTTATTGATACTGATGCATATGTAGATAGCTCTGATGTAAGTCTTGCTGGGTACATTTGTACTCACGTTTGCCTATTTTATGTTTTGCAGAGAGACTTCAGTCTCATTAGTAGTTCCGCGTGGACTTTGACGTTTAGCTTTTTACCTCAGCTACGATCTTGTGCCCTCGGTAGGATCTGGTAGATAGACAGGCTTCTCAGCCTTTCCATTTGTAGATGTCTGTACTCAGACATGATAAGCGTCCGCATGTCCTTTGACTTGTATGCTATGATTGTTGGGTCATGAGACCCATGATTGTAATATATCGCTCCTCGGAGCCTATTGAATGAAATACTTGAGTTGTAGAGTCATGTTGTGATGCCATGTTGTATTTGCACATATCGAGCATATTGTGTGTATGTTATTGAAATGCTTGGTATGTGTGGGATCTGACTATCTAGTTGTTTATTCTTAGTAGCCTCTCTTACCGGGAAATGTCTCCTAGTGCTTCCACCGAGCCTTGGTAGCTTGCTACTGCTCCGGAACACTTAGGCTGGCCGACATGTGTCCTTCTTCGTTCCTGTGTCTGTCCCTTCGGGGAAATGTCACGCGGTGTCTACCGGAGTCCTGTTAGCCTGCTACAGCCCGGTTTATCGGAGTCCTGCTAGCCCAGTTGCTACAGCCCGAATTCACTCGCTGATGACCAACACGTTCGTTGCTGGGTCATGTATGTCTGTCCCTGTAAGTTAGTGCCACTTTGGGTTCACGACTAGCCATGTCAGCCCAGGTTCTTTGTCATATGGATGCTAGCGGCACTATCATATACGTGAGCCAAAAGGCACAACCGGTCCCGGGCCAGGTAAGGTGGCACTCGTGGGAATATCGTGCATGAGGCCGCAAAGTGATATGATGTGTTACATGGTAGATCGGTGTGACTTAGGATCGGGGTCCTGACAGCTTTGGTATCAGAGCTTGACTGCTTGTAGGATTACCAAGCCAAACTGGTCAAAGTTGAGTCTAGAAATTCTTTAGTTATATAAGGGAATTGATTGTGGGATTGAACGTAAGGCTCTTTTTACTCCTTATACCTTATGACCTTCTGATCTGAGTCATCTTATCCTTCCTACGGGGTTAAGGAACTAGGCTATCTTTTCTTTCTATTAGGATCACGTGTTACTAATCCGTAGACTTATAGGATTAATGGATTTAAGCCTCTGTTCAGTTCCTACTACTTCCGTATGATAATTGTTGATCTTGAAACCTTGTTATTGTGCTTCTGAGTAGTTATGCCACCATTTTTGCATGATGTCTCAGAATCTTTTTTTTGAGCATTTACATCCGTTATGCTGTTCGAGTCATCCCAGGTTTCTAAATAGTCTGATGCATTTGCAAATCCCTTCTTCCCATTCCCGATGTTCTTTGGGCCTGGTTAACCACACTAATCTGTGAGTTGAGGTGCTCGATTGCCTCAACATATATGTTGGAGTTATTATTATGACCCTAGGTGTCTTAGGGGATCATCTAGTAATCTAGCCATGTTCGTGTTCCCAGTGTGATGATTCTAGCCATCATTCTCGAAAGCATCATGTGATGCTATTTAGTTAGTAGGTATTCTATTTCCGGGTTCTGAACCCAAAACTCACCCTACTCACTTCATGTTGTTAGTGTTTGCTAGTTCCTTTAGGAAATTAGTAACCTTTGCAATAGTCCTCGAAGTTCGTGGTATTTCCTTCTTCCAAATACCATGAACCACTTTATGGCACAAGTTTGTTGGATCAAAAGATCACAACAGGAGTGCCCTCTATGTGTTCTCCATTCTATATTGCGACTTTGCCAGTTCTACTTTTCTGCATGGGTTATCCGGAAGAAACTTGTTGAACTTGTTTCGACATACTAACCTATGCATCCACAACTCAGAAAGTTATATGTTCCTTGAGTTGTTCTCTTTAGCTGTGTTCTGACCCCGTCTATCATTTGATAGTCAAGGGTATGCGTGCATTCGTTCACCGATGCCTATTACCCTTGTGGTTCGTCAAGCCATTCTATCCGGAATGACTTGGAGAAACAAACTCCAATACCTTATCCATTTCCAGGATTGGGTCAAAGCAGTTGTACTCTGCAGATCAAGTTGCTAATCCAACTTTTGTTCTGTTCTACCTTGGAGTATTACCATCTTTATATCAAGAATATCATGGGAATTGCACACCATCCTATGAACTCTTGATACAGTGATACTCTCTCCATCATTATTCATTTCTCGGTTCCCGTGTTGTTGCAACCGGAATGTCGACAAGTGAATCGTGATGTGTGAAATCAATACTCCTAGCAACCTTGTTGCTTGGTAGTTAAAGGACAATAATTTCATTCTTAGTGTGTTGGTTCTTGAATCATCATTCTAAGACTGATCGTTCTATCTAGTCCTTATTTTCGGTGCACCCTTTGATCAATGAGTTAGGATTGTGCCAATCCCTCGCTCTTTTGATCATCTCGTCTTTCCCTGAAAAGCAAGATTGTTCTCGAGCTTAGAAGCATACCGGTTGTTCGTGATTTTCCGATTATCTTCTCGGAAGTATCACCAGGTTGTCACCTGACCGCTATGTTGAGCTCGTGATCAAGTTGGTTTTCGAAACCACCCTTTCTCGAAGAATCCGTGTTGGATACCCCTGAGCTAGTTGGTTAAGCTAAACGACAACTTGGAGAGTTTGAAGATAAAAGCTTACCTAACTCAGTTCATTCCAAAGGGATATCCTTGTGTGTGTGTGTTGAAGAAAGATGATATCTTCATTGATTGATCCTCATGGTCCACTGTTGGATCTATTGTCTTACCAAAACTTTGATTTGAGTGTGGGCTATCCTCAAACCAAATCAGAGCCAACGATGCTCCTAATGTTGTCTTACTCGTGGTTGATCCCTCGAGCATACACCATTATATGATTATGGAACTAACCAATGCTATCACTTGTTCACATGATTATGGAACTCCATCTTCATGGAAACCTGGATGAATTGTTGTTGAGCCCATCAGCAACACTACTACCTTCTCCATGATTTTGTTGAACATTAAGCTAGTATCAGAAACTTTTGAAAGCATTTCTTCATGCTAGTTCATGAAGCATATGTTTGGATGAAAGAAGTGACTTCCTCTAATTCATGTGCATTTGATGCAAGTTGCCGCCGTGGATTCGAGAAAGACAATGTTGCTTCCTTGGAATCATCCCAAATCGATCGTGCATATGTGCGAAGTATTTTGTGGTTTGGAGACTTGCAACCTTCATTCCATATGTGTTCCGAGCACACCAAGCCACTGATTGATTTGTTCAAGGAGAAGAAGTCCCTTCTTAAGAGCTAATCATATGACTTATGCAAGGGTTTCGCTCTCCGCGATGATGGTTCCCAACCAAAACTCGGTAGTGTTTTATTATAAGACTTCTGTGTGGTCATGTTTGTCTCGGACAACGTGTCCACATGTTGTAGCAGAACCAGCTCATGTTTTGGAGCTTGCTATTGTAGTTCATTCCCCGAGAATCTCGCAACGTCATCTCGTCGATTTGTGTTGCAAACTTTCATTTTTCTTTCTAGAGTCGGTGAGTCTGGAATATCCTGACACCAACCAGATCTGAATCTCAGGCAGATATGATGGTTGGAACATTCCCAACAGTTGCATTATGTTCCCATCTTGCACCCCATCGTGCCAATTTTCCATGGGCTGCCTTCTCAGTAGTTGCTGTCCAGGATAATCCTCAAAAGTGGACTTACCATGAGTCCCATCCATTCCAGATGATAAGCAAAAATCTTTCATCGCGTTGTCTTCAACAAGGTAATCCACATCATCCATTTTAATCCAAGCATGCCATTCTACCGACCCCCTCCAAACGATTGCTTGAGAATTGCCTTAGGCTGTTATAAAGAGTTTCAATGATCTCTGAATCAAAGGTAATTCTTTTTGCCACCTAAGGGGATATTTCTATGAGTCACCTTCCCTAAGGTGCCCCGTTATGGTATCATGGCAACTCAACTCCTCGCTACGTTGACAACCGTTCACCACCTCTTAAGTGTGGAATTGTTGTCAACCTAGTGAATCCTTATCATCTGTTCCACTCCATCCCTCTAGGTGTGTGCTTCGTGTCTCAACCCGAGAGATGGTTCTATGCCTCATTCCGTGAGTTGCTCGATCTTCGAGAAGATCGATTCTTCTAGAATTTTCCTTTCTTCTCGTTGTCATGTTGGATGGATTTCTTAGAGCAAGACGTCGAGACAAAGATGAGGATCAAATCAACGCTCTTATGAAGTGCACCCTGGATCGTGAAGATTATACTAGTTTGCGTTCCCCCTTCATCTTACCCTACGCTTGAATCTCGGGACGAGATTCTTGTTTACTGGGGGTGAGTTGTCACATCCCTAGCTTCTGGCAATGCACTAGGCTAACTTCATATGTGCATCATGTTTAAACTTTGAATGAAACCTGAAATGGGGATTTCCTAAACCCTAGCATTAAAGGAATTCACTAGGTTCAACCAAAATATTTCCAGAAAATCCCAATGGCTTACAAAAATGTTCATCATTCTTGGAAAATGCTGGAAACAGTAACCAGAGGCGATGCATATTTTTCCATGACACATTTGGGCTCTGGATTAAATCATACTCTATTTGCATTTGGGCATTTAAATGCTATAAAATATTTTAAATGTCCAAATAATCATGAACCAAAATGTTTGCTGTTGGTAATATTCTAAACAGTATCCATGAGCAGTTCCTTGATTTTTGGGTTTGTTCTAGTATTTTAAATAAAGCCCTAAAGCTACAGAAGAAATAGAAAACTAAAACAAATAAGAGAGAGAGAGAGAGAGAAGAACTTACCTGGCAGAAGCTTACCTGGCGCCCACCAACAGGCCCAATACTATAGCTGGTAGCCCAACCCACCACCGCTGCCCCCCTGTCGTCTTCCTCCTTGGACACAAGGACAGGGGCGCGTGCTCGCCGCCTACTGGCCACGCGCAGGCCACCTCCTCCCTGCCTGCGTGCTTCCTCGACGCCCTGGCTTTCCCTGGAGACGCCACGCACGTTCCCGAACCCAACCGCTCACTCCCGTCCTCTCTCCCCTCCTCTAATTCTCTCCCACGCGACCACCGAGCGCGCCCGTCACCGCCGCTCGTCGTTGCCGTAGCAACAACCACCCCCTCGCCCCTCTGATGGGCCCCACACCCAAAATTAACCATAGTTTAATTCCTGCTTAGTTTTAACTAATCACCGTGGCCCCACGCATCAGCATTGACCTTGCTGACGTGGCCCTTGACCGACCCCACCCGTTAGTGATCCAAGCCAGCAATGTGACACTGACCAATGGGCCCCACTGGTCAGGTTTGACCAGGACCAGCCCCTTTGACCTGCTGACGTCATGCTTACACATTGCTGACGCAGTAAATGAATTTCTGTATTAAATCTAATTCAGGAAATTCCAGAAAATGTTTAAAACTTGTAAAAATCATAGAAATTCAACCGTAACTCCAAATGAAATAAATTATATATGAAAAATGATCAGAAAAATCCAATCTATCCATCTGTACCATTTTCATGCATGTTAGAACAACTTATAGCTGCTGTTTAGAACAAATCATATTAATGGCATTTAAATATCCACATATGGAGTTTGAATTTGAGTCTTGTATTCCAGCCGACTTCATTTAATCTGTTGCTAGTTGCATTAGCTCAAATCACAGCATATTGCCATGTCATGATCATGCATCATATTGTGCATTGCATTGATTGTGTTCCCTCTCGTTTGCCGATGATTGTCCCCTCTCAGTAGACGACGTTCGACGATGAGTTTGATGACACTGATGAAGAACTATATTATCTTCAGAAGTGCCAGGCAAGCAAAACCCCCTTGTTCATTCCGATACAATCCTACTCTCTCGCTCTTGCTCTCTTTTATTGCATTAGGACAACAACGATTCATCTGTTACTTGCCGCCGTAGCAGAACCCTTTATCCTCTGCATGACCTGTCATTGCAACAGTAAATAGATGAAACCCACTAGCATGAGTAGGTGTTGTTTGAGCCCTGTTGTGCCTACTCATTCATGCTTGTTTGTCATGCCTGCTACTGCTTAGGGTTGAGTCAGGTCTGATTCATCGGGGATGAATCAGAGGTGTGTGAACATGTCCTACTGTGTGTGAGCTAAGTGTGTGAACATGATTCGGTAAAGGTAGCGGTGAGAGGCCATGTAGGAGTACATGGTGGGTTGTCTCATTGAAACCGTCTTCAGGAACTGAGTTCTATGTTTGTGATCCATGAACAGTTACTACCACACATTGGGTTCCGGTAACTCGACCCCTCTCGACTTATTAATCAACATGATCTCTGTCCAGGAGTTGCAACTAGTTTCTAGTGTTTGTAGGTAGTGTTAGTAGTCTACCAAGTGGCACCCGGTACAGGTGGGCTTGGGACAGACTAGGCACAGTGGCCCGTTGTACCAAGTGGCACCCAGATGGTGGGCTTGGGAACCCTGCACACATCGTTTGGGGCTGTGAGCGACACCCCGGCCGGATCTCCTTGCGGATGGAACCTGAATAGGCGATAAACCAGGACGAGAGACTTGTGTGGTTAGTCAGGTCGTGGCCGACTCCCTTGCCCGGCTTCCGCTTGAAGGTTGCCGAGATACACGAGGTGTACATGGCGGTAAGTGGCGAGAGCGTGTGTGAAGAAGTACACCCCCCCAGGGTTAACATTATCTATTCGAATAGCCGTGTCCATGGTAAAGGATTTCTGGGTTGCCTGTACAGTTCATAGACAAGTGAAAGTGGATACTCTAAAATGCGCAAGATAAGCGTGAGTGCTATGGATGGCGTTCTCGTAGGGAGACGTGAGCGGATCCATAGTGGTGTATTGATATGGTGAATATGTGGACTCGTGTGCGCCACCTCAAAAGAGTTACTTGCAGTCGTAGTTCAGGATAGCCACCGAGTCAAAGCTGGCTTGCTGCAGTAAAAATCCACCACCCCTTTATTGATACTGATGCATATGTAGATAGCTCTGATGTAAGTCTTGCTGGGTATATTTGTACTCATGTTTGCCTATTTTATGTTTTGCAGAGAGACTTCAGTCTCATTAGTAGTTCCGCGTGGACTTCGACGTTTAGCTTGTTACCTCAGCTACGATCTTGTGCCCTCGGCAGGATCTGGTAGATAGACAGGCTTCTCAGCCTTTTTCATTTGTAGATGTCTGTACTCAGACATGTTAAGCTTCCGCATGTGCTTTGACTTGTATGCTCTGATTGTTGGGTCATGAGACCCATGATTGTAATATCTCGCTCCTTGGATCCTATTGAATGAAATACTTGAGTTGTAGAGTCATGTTGTGATGCCATGTTGTATTTGCACATATCGAGCATATTGTGTGTATGTTATTGAAATGCTTGGTATGTGTGGGATCTGACTATCTAGTTGTTTATTCTTAGTAGCCTCTCTTACCGGGAAATGTCTCCTAGTGCTTCCACCGAGCCTTGGTAGCTTGCTACTGCTCCGGAACACTTAGGTTGACCGGCATGTGTCCTTCTTCGTTCCTGTCTCTGTCCCTTCGGGGAAATGTCACGCGGTGTCTACCAGAGTCCTGTTAGCCTGCTACAGCCCGGTTTACCGGAGTCCTGCTAGCCCAGTTGCTACAGCCCGGATTCACTCGCTGATGACCGACACGTTCGTTGCTGGGTCATGTATGTCTGTCCCTGTAAGTTAGTGCCACTTTGGGTTCACGACTAGCCATATCAGCCCGGGTTCTTTGTCATATGGATGCTAGCGGCACTATCATATACATGATCCAAAAGGCGCAAACGGTCCCGGGCCAGGTAAGGTGGCACTCGTGGGAATACCGTGCGTGAGGCCGCAAAGTGATATGATGTGTTACATGCTAGATCGGTGTGACTTAGGATCGGGGTCCTGACAGGTTATATTTTTATTCACCACATGATATGTGTTTTTCTTGGAGCGTCTTGTATGATATGAGTCTTTGCTTTTTAGTTTGCCACATTCATCCTTGCTCTACACACCTTTTCAGAGGGACACGCATGAATCGTGAATTTATTAGAATACTCTATGTGCTTCACTTATATCTTTTGAGCTAGGTGATATGTCCATTTGCATCATGTTTTCTTACTGTTATTTATGATGTTTTTATCCATAATAATGCTTTTTTGGAGTAATTCTAATGCCTTTTCTCTAATAATATGCAAGGTATACACAAAGAGGGAGAATTACGACAGCTGGAAATCTGGACCTGGAAAAGCTACGTCAGGCCACCTATTCTGCACAACTCCAAACAAGCTGAAACTTTATGGAGATTTTTTATCAAATATATGAGGAATATTGGAGCAAATAACTACCATAGGGGGCCCACTAGGTGGGCACAACCCACCTAGGCGTGCCAGGGAGCCCAGGCGTGCCCTGGTGGATTGTGCTCACCCAGGCCCACCTCTGGTGCCCATCTTCTGGTATATAGGTCATTTTGACCTAGAAAAAAATAAGGAGAGGACTTACGGGATGGAGCACCGCCGTCTCGAGGCGGAACTTGGGCAGGAGCACTTTTGCCCTCGACGGAGTAATTCCGCCGAGGGAACTTCCCTCCTAGAGGGGGAAATCATCGTCTCATCATCACCAACAACTCTCCCATCTTGGGGAGGGAAATCTTCATCAATATGTTCAACAACACCATCTCATCTCAAACCCTAGTTCATCTCTTGTGTTCAATCTTGTTACCGGAAATATAGATTGGTGCGTGTGGGTGACTAGTAGTGTGTATTACATCTTGCAGTTGATTACTATAGGGTTTATTTGGTGGAAGATTATATGTTCAGATCCAATATGCTATTTAATACCCCTTTGATCTTGAGGATGATTATCATTTGCGAGTAGTTACTTTTGTTCTTGAGGTCATGGGAGAAATCATGTTGCAAGTAATCATGTGAACTTGTTATGTGTTCGATATTTTGATAGTATGTATGTTGTGATTCCCTTAGGGGTGTCATGTGAACGTCGACTACATGACACTTCACCATATTTGAGACTAAGGGAATGCATTGTGGAGTAGCAATTAGATGATGGGTTACAAGAGTGGCAGAAGCTTATACCAGAGTTTATGCGCTAATCCGTAAGGGACCAATTGGATCCAAAAGTTTAATGCTATGGTTAGAATTTATTATTAATACTTTTCTCGTAGTTGCGGATGCTTGTGGGAGGGTTAATCATAAGTAGGAGATTTGTTCAAGTAAGAACATCACCTAAGCACCGGTCCACCCACATATCAAATTATCAAAGTAGCAAGCACAAATTGAACCAACATGGTGAGAGTGACTAGATGTAATTTCCGTGTACCCTCAAGAACTCTTTGCTTATCATAAGAGACCGTTTTGGCCTATCCTTTGCCTCAAAAGGATTGGGCTACCTTGCTGCACTTTTGCTACTACTATCATTACTTTCTCATTACAAATTACCTTGCTATCAAACTACTCTACTACTTACAATTTCAGCACTTGCGAACATTACCTTGCTGAAAACCACTTGTCATTTCCTTCTACTCCTCGTTGGGTTCCACACTCTTACTTAACGAAAAGAGCTACAATTGATCCTCTATACTTGTGGGTCATCAAGGCTATTTTCTGGCGCCGTTGCCGGGGAGTGAAGCGCCTTTGGTAAGTGGAATTTGGTAAGGAAACATTTATATAGTGTGCTGAAATTTATTGTCACTTGTTACTATGGAAAACAATCCTTTGAGGGGTTTGTTCAGGGTATCTTCACCTTGACCAGAACCACAATTAGCTACCCATCAACCTACTGCACCTACTGAAAATATTGAATATGAAATTCCTTCGGGTATGATAGAACAACTGCTAGCTAATCCTTATGCAGGAAATGGAACCGAACATCCTGATATGCACTTGATATATGTAGAACAAATTTGTGGATTGTTTAACCTTGCAGGTTTACCCGGAGATGTAGTTATGAAGAAGTTTTTCCCTTTATCTTTGAATGTAAAAGCATTGGCATGGTATAGGCTATGCGATGATATTGGATCTTGGAATTGGAATCGATTGAAATTGGAGTTCCATCAAAAAAATTATCCTCTGCATCTAGTTCATCGTCATCGGAATTACATATATAATTTTTGGCCTCGTGAAGGAGAAATTATCGCTCTAGCTTGGGGGAGGCTTAAGTCAATGGTATATTCATGCCCCAATCATGAGCTCTCGAGAGAAATTATTATCCAGAATTTTTATGCTCAGCTTTCTCGTAATGATCAAACCATGTTTGATACTTCTTGTGCTGGTTCTTTTATAATGAAGACTATTGAATTTTGGTGGGATCTTTTGGAAAGAATTAAACACAACTCTGAAGATTGGGAACTCGACGAAGGTAAAGAGTCAGGTATTAAACTTAAGTATGATTGTGTTATTTTTTATGAATACCGATGCTTTTCAAAAGTTTAGCACTAAATATGGACTTGACTCTGAGATTGTAGCCTCCTTTTGTGAATCATTTGCTACTCTTGTTGATCTCCCTAAAGAGAAGTGGTTTAAATATCACCCACCTATTAATGAAGAAATTAAAGAAGCTGTACCAATTAAAGAAGAAACCATAACTAATAATGTTGATCCAGTTGTTCCTTCTGCTTATATTGAGAAACCACCTTTACCTATTAGGATAAAGGAACATGCTAAAGTTTAAATTGTGGTTAACAAAAGCTATATTAGAGCACCTAAACCTGATGAACAAATGAAAGTAGAACCTAGTATTGCTATGGTTAAAGATCTCTTGGAAGAAGAGATGGATGGGCATGTTATTTACTTTTGTGAATAAGCTGCTAGAATTGCCAAACCTAATAAAAAGGATAAACATAGACCAATTGTTGACATGCTCGTTGTCTCAGATAAAATAGGAGATCACATTTATCATGGTTTATGTGACATAGGTGCTAGTGTGAGTGCTATTCCTTACACCTTATTGTCGAATTTCGGGTTCTGGCAGACCCTTGAGGTTCGAACACTGGGGTGCGCGCAGAGATCCAACCCTCTACCGGCTCGCTCCTCACCAAATCGCTAGGACCTAAACTACCAAACTGAACAACACAAGAGGCACAAGATTTATACTGGTTCAGGCCACCATTGTGGTGTAATACCCTACTCCAGTGTGTGGTGTGGTGGATTGCCTCTTGGGCTTGGTGATGAACAATACAAAGGGAGAACAGCCTCCCGAGGGTCTGTTCTTGGCTGGCACGACGAACTGCTAGGGGGAGTTCAGTTGCCTCTCTCTCTCTCTATGTCTTTCTATCCTTGTTTTCTCGATGCCGCTTCTTCCTTTTTCGTCTCTTTTCTCTGTGTCCCTATGTCTCTGGGTGGCTAGTCCTATTTATAGGCAATGGCCCTGGGCCTCTTCCCAAATATAGAGCGGGAAGGGCGCCAACAATTGGCCATTTTGAAAGGGAACAGCGGGTACACTTATCCTGACTAAAGTTGGTCCTGGCGTGTCAAAGGCTCTGGTGATGACGCCGGCTTGGGTTCCACAATGACTTCCTTCCGGCCGTTGGGCTGGTCTTGGTCTTGTTGCACCGAAATGGACGCCTTTGCTTGATGCTCTCGCCTGCGCTTGCTCCCTTTGCACCAAAGAGGAAAGGAGGACACTGCGCGGGCTGGCGCCCGACTGGCGCCCTTGGTCGTCATGGCTTGCGTCATGGGCACCTCGTGAGGTACCCCGCCTTGAACTCTCCTCCTCCTCATGAGCCAGCCTAACGAGGCCGTGCCTGAGGAAGCTTCTGGTCGTCCGCCCCGCAAGGCCTGGCCCCTCACGAGGGTCTTGAGCTTGCGTTAATGAAGATGGGCTGTGCTGGGCCTCCTTTGAGCCACGCCGCAGGCCGCAGGCAGGCAAGTCTGGTGTAACACCCCGGATGTAACTTTCCATCTTTGTAACTCCAACTCTTGCCATTTTCGGCTATGTGATATGATATTCCCTCCATGGTTGGGTTTTGTCTGTTGTTTTGCATTTTATTCATGTCATGCATGTCATATCATGTCATCACATGCATCTCATTTGCATACGTGCTCGTCTCATGCATCCGAGCATTTTCCCCGTTGTCCGTTTTGCAATCCGACACTCCCACATGCACCGGCGCACCCCTCTTGTCTCCTTTTCGTGTGCGGGTGTTGAACATTCTCAGAATGGACCGAGCCTTGCCAAGTGGCCCTGGTATAGCACCGGTAGACCACTTGTCAAGTTTCGGGTCATTTGGAGCTCGTTTGGTACTCCAACGGTTATCCGCATATCCGCAAAGGCCTCTTTTAAGTTGCATCCCAACACCCCTCCAAAACAGCCCAATAACCGATCTAACTCTCCTCCATGCTCTCGGTCGTTCGATCACGATCGTGTGGGCAAAAACTACACCTCATTTGGACACACCTAGCTCCCTCTACCTATAAATATGCCTCCCCCTCCGAATTTCCGGACGAAACCCTAGTGAAATTCCCGCTCCGCGCCGCCGGACACGTCCGGATCAGACCCGACGCGTCCGCTGCCGCGCCCTGGTGAATCGGAGCTCGCCACGTGGCGCCGCGCCGCCGTCCGTCCGTCGCCGGCCCGCGAGCCCGCAGCGGGCCCGCAAGGCCCGTCCGCCGCCGCCGCTCGCCCGCGCAGGCCGGTCGCCTCCGCCGCCGCCGGACCTCCCCGCACCGCCGTCCGTCGTCTTCGCTGCCGTCCTTGGCTG
>NC_041391.1:292550387-292552616 GCF_002162155.2 Triticum dicoccoides | reverse complement strand
GCGCTTTCCGCTCCGCGCCGCCGGCCTCCGGCAAGGATCCGGCCGGAGCAGCGCCGCCCCGGCCTCGTCCTCCTCCCCTCCGGCTTCCCCGACTCCGGCCGCCCCGAGCTCTCCTCCCTCCAGCGAGCCCCGACTCCGGCGACCTCGGCATCCGCGCGATCCGGCCAGATCCAGATCCGGTTGACTTTTCTTCCCCCCGTTTTCGTCTAAGTCCTAAACTGCTGTTCATCGCATCACATCTTCACACCCGTAGCTCCGTTTCGTGCGTGTAATATGTCAAATTGTTCGTCTCGAAGAGTACATCATTTCATTAAATTGCATCATTTGCATTTGAGGTCATCTTGATGCCCGAAATGTTGTTGGAATAGGGCTTCATATCGTTAGTTTCAGATTCTTATCAGAACGAGCTCTTTTGTCATTTTTGCCATGATTTATGTGTGCATCCTATGAGGGTGATCCCTAAAGGTGTTTTTAACTAGACTATGTCTTCTTTACAGAGGTGCTTACCATGTATTTTTGTGATCAATGTGGTGACTAGCACAAGCATGCAAACTAGGCTTCGTGTTAACGCTGATTTTAGTTCCTGTTCTGCTGTAAATTTGATGCCATGTAAACGTGTTGCTACAGAAAAATCCATGCATAATTTGAGATACTTCAGTTAGGGTGTTTTGAAAACATGGTTTTGCTCTATCCATCCATGGTCCTGGTTGCAATTATGGAGTAGTCTAGCATGTCATTTTCGTGCTCTACTTTTGCTTCAAATTGTTTCCTGCCAGATTGTTTACATGTTATTCAATTTTGTCGGGGTTGTTGTAGTTGGTCCGGGTATGCTATGATGTTGTTTATTTCCATGTATAGCTTCTATGTCATGTCTTCTTGATGGATGTATGCTTAGTTTATCATGGGATGCTCTGTAGTGAGTGCATCGAGCTCGCGAAGGTGCCTTCATTTTCATCCAATGCCATGCTTTGTTTGCTGAAATCTGTTAACGAAACTTGCTATGTTTACGTGGGTGCCATCATATTTTCTGATCCTTTTTGGCTTATGGTCAGTAAGGGACTTTTGATCTATGCTTTGAGTAGATTCATGCCATGCCTTAGTTTGCTATTATAAGTTCCTGTAGCATGTTGATAACCTGCTCTGAACATTGCTTCGTGCTGCTGTTTATGCCATGTCCAGCCTGTTAAATTATTGCACTTTCTCCATGCTTGTTTGAACCTGTTATGATGTGATTTAGCCGTAGCTCAGTGTTCCTCTTTTGTAAAGCATCTCCTGTAGATCACTGCCATATGCTTTGTTTTTCATGTTGGGGTGCTGTAGTGTAGTTTCTTGTTGCATGCTAAGTAGCATCGTGTTGTTAATCGCAGCTTTGTGTCATCCTTGTCTTGCTTGTCATTTGTAAACCGTGCATCCGTTCTCGGTGATCTTTATATCGAATTCAACCGAAATCATCTCATCTTTCCAGCGGCATACTTGGTTTGCCAATTTAATGCCTTGTTCATCATTTTTCCTTCCGAAGCACGCATATGCATTAATATCACATCTCGCATATCATGACATGTTTTGCATCATATTGCTTGCGCATTGCACCGTGATTTATTGTGGTTCCTTTGCTTGTGTTCTTGCTTTGGGTAGAGCCGGGAGACGAGTACGTGCACGAGGAACCTATTGAGTACGCTTACGATGATCCAGCCTTCGACAGCTCTGAGAACCTTGCAGGCAAGATGACCATACCTTCGAAATCATTTCTATCTTTGCTTGCTAGTATCCGCTATATCGCTATGTTAGCCCTACCTGCCTTGTTTACCATGCCTAACTATTGCCACGTTAAACCTCTAACCATCCTGTCCTAGCAAACCCTTTGTCTGGCTATGTCACCGCTTTTGCTCAGCCCCTCTTATAGCATTGTTAGTTGCAGGTGAAGATGAAGTTTGTTCCAGGTCGGAACATGGTTAGTTTGGGATATCACAATATCTCCTGTTTAAATTAATGCACCTTATATACTTGGTAAAGGGTGGAAGGCTCGGCCTTATGCCTAGTGACTTGTTCCACTCTTGCCGCCCTAGTTCCGTATACCGGTGTTATGTTCCTTGATTTTGCGTTCCTTACACGGTTGGGTGATTTATGGGACCCCCTTAACAGTTCGCTTTGAATAAAACTCCTCCAGCAAGGCCCAACTTTGGTTTTACCATTTGCCACCTAAGCCCTTTTCCCTTGGGTTTTCGCGAG
>NC_041391.1:292540553-292550142 GCF_002162155.2 Triticum dicoccoides | reverse complement strand
AGAGCCCTTTGTAGCGCCACCTCGGGGAAACTTGAGGGCTGGTTTTAGTTGTATGGACTGCTCATCCATTTGTGCCCTGAGAACGAGATATGTACAACTCCTATTGGGATTTGTCGGCACAGTCGGGTGGTCTTGCTGGACTTGTTTTACCATTGTCGAAATGTTTTGCGAACCGGGATTCCGAGACTGATCGGGTCTTCCCGGGAGAAGGTATATCCTTCGTTGACCGTGAGAGCTTGTGATGGGCTGAGTTGGGACACCCCTGCATTGTATATATTCTTTCAAAAGCCGTGCCCGCGGTTATGAGGCAGATGGGAATTTCCGGTTGTAGATAACTTGACACTTGACTTCATTAAAATGCATCAACCGCGTGTGTAGCCGTGATGGTCTCTTCTCGGCGGAGTCCGGGAAGTGAACACGGTTTGTGTTATGCTTGACGTAAGTAGTTTCAGGATCACTTCTTGATCACTTTTAGCTTCTCGACCGCCGCGTTGCTTCTCTTCCCGCTCTCACTTGCGTATGTTAGCCACCATATATGCTTAGTGCTTGCCGCAGCTCCACCATATTACCCTTTGCCTACCTATGAGCTTAAATAGTCTTGATCTCGTGGGTGTGAGATTGTTGAGTCCTCGTGACTCGCAGATTCTACCAAAACAGATGCAGGTGCCGATGATACCAGCGCAGATGGCGCAACTGAGCTGAAGTGGGAGTTTGATGAGGCTCTTGGTCGTTACTATGTATCGTTTCCAGATGATCTGTAGAGGTGCCCAGTCGGGACGATCAGGGATCTAGCATGTGGGGTTGTCTTCTTTTCATTTGAACTTGACCGTAGTTGGTCTATGAGTGTATTTGAATGATGTATGAACTTAAATTATGTATTGTGTGAAGTCGCAATTGTAAGCCAACTCTCTTTATCCCATTCTTGTTCATTACATGGGATTGTGTGAAGATGACCCTTCTTGCGACAAAACCACTATGCGGTTATGCCTCTAAGTCGTGCTTCAACACGTGGGAGATATAGCCGCATCGTGGGTGTTACAAGTTGGTAATCAGAGCCATCCCCAACTTAGGAGCCCCCTGCTTGATTGTTTGCTGACGATGTTGAGTCTAGAACAAAAGTGTTTTGAGTCTTAGGATTATATATATCGGAGAGTAGGATTCTTTTTACTCCTCAGTCCCTTCGTCTCTCTGGTGAGGTCTCCTGACGTAGATGTTTTGACTATCCTCTTCTCAAATTTCTCTAAATTTTTTTTAGGATCAAGCGGGTATCTTGGAATCGTTTCGATGGTTTTGTGACGAGAACATTGTTCTTGGTGCCTCCTGACATTTAGGGGTTGTGGCAGTGTCCCGGGGAGTTGAGCTCCAAGGTGTTGTCGTCACAATTTTATCGTTGCAGTTCTAGAATACCTGAGATTTGCCAACATCGAAAATCTCTTTTATGCAGTTGTTGGTGAGATAACCCCGATAACCTAGTACTGGGGCGAGCTCGGGAGTATTGCTATAACTCGTATAACGGATGCTTTTCGAAGGTTGAGGTACACGGTTTCCGAAAGTTTCTTGGTTATGTGTTGACGGACGGATACAGCTTGATGTAGGGATTGCTAGTTTGGATGAGATATATTGCTTCCCCTGTATCCCCAACACCAGATTGCATAACCAGAAAATTTTGGGAGTTTATAGGTGGGATTCAAGTAGCTCTAGCTTTTCTTCCCACAGATATTTGGTTTGTGATTGGGTAATGCTTACCACTTATTTGTTCCAGTTGTACCTTGTTTATTTCATTCATCAAATCTCTATTCAAGTGGCTTCTCACCTTAATGGACATGTGATGTTTACTTTGGAATTCATTCGTTCATCTTTGTTCGAATGTTTATTGTGAAGACTATATGTTGCAATTTCTATCCATTTATTCAACTTGTCTATCTGTCTATCAAGATGCTAACGGATGTCACCCTCTTCAGGATGGCTCCGCCAACGCGTCTGAATCTGGAACGCAATGATGGGAGTCAGGCGAACCCTCCACCTCCACCTCCGCCTCCAGAGGCATGGCAAGATTTGATGGCAGCCTCTAACGCCCATGCTCAGATGATGATCCAGCTCATGCAAGAGCGCAACCAAGGCTAAGGCAACCAAGGGAATCAAGGACAAGGGCAGTTCAATCATCAGCCTCTATTTCCTACCCTCAACCAATTCCTTGCAAATCAGCCGAAGTCTTTCAACTATTGTGTCGAGGCCACAGACGCCGATGATTGGCTCGTGGATATCAACAAGCATTTTGAATGCAGCAATGTCAGGCCTGAGGACTATGTCAAGTTCGCTTCTTTTCAGCTCAAGGATCAGCCAGCTGATTGGTTCCAGCAATACAAGGATTCCAGAGGTGGTCGAGTGATTACTTGGACTGATTTCTGTCGGGACTTTAAAGCTCACCATATTCCTACCAGTTTGTTGAGAGCAAGCATGAGGAGTTCCGCAATCTCAAGCAAGGCAACATGTCAGTGTATGAATACAACAAGCAGTTTCAGAAACTTGCTCGCTTTGTTAAGCAAGATGTTCCAGATGAGAAGAGTATGATCTATCAGTTCAGAGGTGGCCTTAGAGAGGATCTGCAGTTAACTCTCGTTCTTGTTGAGCCTACTCAGTTTGATCAATTCTACAATATGGCACTCAAGCAAGAAGGTGCTCAGCTCAAGTGTGAGGCTTCTAAGAAGAGAATCAGAGATGTAGTGCAATCTTCTTCTTCCTCACAAGTGGCAGCTAAGCAGCAGAAGTTCTACCTGCCTCCTCCTCCGTTTCGTCAGCCTTACCAACAAAAGAACTCAGGTGGTCGTGCATCTTCCCACCCACCCAACCCAAGCTATCAGAACAAGTCTCAGCCTCAAGCTCCATGGTCAAGTGCTCCTTATCATCGTCCACTCTCAGAAGTGACTTGCAACAAGTGCCAGCAGAAAGGTCACTACGCGAACAAATGCTTAAATCAAAGGCGCCTTCCTCCTCCTCCTCCTCCTGTGAGATCTTCAAGCAATGCAGTGGTCAAGCATAATTCCAAGTTCGCAAAGGTCAACATGTTGAATGCAGCTCAGGCAGAGGATTCTTCAGATGTGATCATGGGTAATCTTCCTGTTAATGATATTCCTGCAAAAGTCTTATTTGATACTAGTGCATCGCATTCTTTCATTTCAAGACCTTTTGTGGCTATGCATGATTTGGTTACTCAAGTATTGCCGAGTCCTTTGTCGATTGTTTCCCCAGCTCGGCAAATGACTTCTCGAGCTTTCGTTCCAAATGTTGATATCAAGATGGGCGACTATAAATTTCTGCCTTCTCAAGTGGTTCTTGGTGATTCTGATATTGATCTAATTCTCGGGATGGACTGGCTTTCTAAGCACAAGGCTCAGCTTGATTGTGCTGCCATGCAAATTCAATTGACTCACCCTTCTGAGGATGTTATCATCTATGCCGCTCGTGATGAAACCATTCAGTTGTTTTCTCTCAATGAGAAGGGCGAATTGGATGCTATTTCTCAAATTCCAGTCGTTTGTGAGTACCAAGATGTCTTTCCAGAAGAGCTTCCGGGTATGCCTCCTCATCGGCCAGTCGAGTTCGTTATTGATCTTGAGCCTGGAACTGAACCCGTTTGCAAGCGTCCATACAAGCTTGGACCCAAGGAGCTGAAGGAATTGAAGAAACAGCTCGATGAACAAGAGCGTCTGGGTTTGATCAGACCGAGTTCATCCCCATGGGGTTGTGGAGTTCTTTTTGTCCAGAAGAAGGATGGCACGGACTGACTTTGCGTCGATTACCGTCCATTGAACAAGAAGAAAATCAAGAACAAGTACCCACTTCCCAACATCAATGAGCTTTTCGAGCAATTCAAAGGTGCTAAAGTCTTCTCCAAGCTTGACATTCGTATGGGTTATCATCAGATTCGCATTCATGAACAAGATATTCCCAAGATAGCATTCAGAACAAGCTTTGGTTCTTATGAATATACTGTCATGTCTTTCGGCCTTGTCAATGCTCCTCCAACGTTCTCTCGCATGATGAACTTTATCTTCAACCCCTACACCAATGAATTCGTTCTGGTGTATCTCGATGATATTTTGGTCTTCTCCAAGAATAAGCAGGATCATGCCAAACATTTGCGATTGGTGCTTGACAAGCTCAGAGAGCATCAATTCTATGCGAAGTTTTCCAAGTGTGAGTTCTAGCTTGATGAAGTTCTTTACCTTGGTCATATCATCTCTGCCAAGGGCATTGCTGTTAATCCCGTGAAGGTTTCTGCAGTTCTGAATTGGGAACCTCCTCAGAATGTCAAACAGCTCCGCAGTTTTCTTGGTCTTGCAAGCTATTGCCGAAGATTCGTTGAGAACTTCTCTAATATTGCAAAGCCTCTTTCCAACCTCCTCCAGAAGCATGTCAAGTATGTCTGGATGCCTGAGTGCGACGTTGCTTTCAACACCCTCAAAGAGAAGCTAGTCACAGCTCCTGTCTTGACTCCTCCTGATGAATCCAAGCCATTCGAAGTATTCTGTGATGCTTCCCTTCAAGGTCTCGGTGCTGTGTTGATGCAAGAGAAAAAAGTTGTGGCCTATACCTCTCGTCAATTGAAGCCCAACGAGAAGAACTACCCCACTCACGATCTTGAGTTGGCGGCAGTTGTCCATGCATTGATAACATGGAGACATCTCTTATTGGGAAGGCAAGTGGATATTTTCACCGATCACAAGAGCCTCAAGTATATCTTCACTCAACCCAACCTTAATCTCAGGCAAACTCGATGGGTCGAAATGATTCAAGAGTACAATCCGAGTATCGAATATACTCCTCACAAGGTGAATGTGATTGCAGATGCTCTGAGCAGAAAGGCTTATTGCAACAGTCTAATTCTCAAGCCGTTTCAACCGGATCTTTGTGAAGCCTTCCGCAAGCTGAATCTTCAAGTTGTTCCTCAAGGCTTTCTTGCCAACCTCATAGTCTCTCCTACTTTGGAAGATCAAATTCGTGAGGCACAACTCGTGGATACCATGGTGAAGAAGGTGAAACGTGGTATTGAGAAGGGTATTCCCAAATACAAGTGCTATCGCTTGGATGACAAAGATACTCTTTTCTTCGAGGATCGAATTGTGGTTCCAAAAGGTGATCTGAGAAAAGTCATCATGAATGAGGCACACAATTCCCTCCTATCCATTCATCCTGGAAGTACAAAGATGTACCATGACCTCAAGCAGTCATATTGGTGGACTCGAATGAAGCGAGAGATTGCTCAATTCGTGAATGAATGTGATGTCTGCAGAAGAGTGAGAGCAGAACACCAAAGACCAGCTGGTCTCCTCCAACCTCTTGCTATTCCGGAATGGAAGTTTGACCATAGCGAGATGGACTTCGTGAATGGTTTTCCTAAGTCCAAGCGTGGAAATGATGCTATCTTCATTGTCATTGACAAGCTTACCAAAGTGGCTCATTTTCTTCCTATCAAAGAATCTATCACAGCAGCTTAGCTGGCAGAGCTATACACCTCCAGAATTGTCTCCTTGCACGGCATTCCACAATTGATATCTTCAGATCGTGGAAGCATCTTCACTTCTAAGTTCTGGGACTCCTTTCAGTCGGCCATGGGTTCCAACATTCGTTTCAGCACAGATTTCCATCCTCAAACAAGTGGCCAAGTCGAGCGAGTCAATCAAATCCTTGAAGATATGCTCAGGGCTTGTGTCATCTCTCTCGGTATGAAGTTGGAAGATTGTCTTCCATATGCCGAGTTCGACTACAACAATAGCTTCCAAGCGAGTTCGGGCAAGGCCCCATTCGAAATTCTGTATGGCAGAAAGTGCCGTACTCCTCTCAACTGGTCTGAGACAGGTGAACAACAACTTCTTGGCAACGACTTGATCACAGAAGCCGAAGAAATGTGCAAAGTCATTCGTGAGAATCTCAAAGCCGCGCAATCGTGCCAAAAGAGTTACTATGATAGCAAGCACCGCGATTTGGCTTTTGAAATCGAAGACTATGTCTACCTCCGCGTCTCTCCAATGAAAGGCACTCGTCGCTTCGGTATCAAAGGGAAGCTTGCCCCTAGATACGTGGGTCCTTTCAAGATCATTGGCAAAAGAGGCGACCTTGCCTATCAACTTGAGCTTCCATCCAACTTTGCAAACGTGCACGATGTGTTTCACGTGTCACAGCTTCGCAAGTGCTTCAAGACTCTTGAGGGCACTATCAACTTCGAAGAGATCGACCTCCAAGAAGATCTCTCTTATCATGAGCACCCCGTTGCTATTCTCGAAGAAACCGAGTGCAATTCTCGCAACAAGTCAATCAAATTCCAGAAAGTGAAGTGGTCACACCATTCCGACCGAGAAGCCACCTAGGAGCGCGAGGATCACCTCCGTTCCAAATATCCGGAGTTATTTCAGTCCTAGATCTCGGGACGAGATCCTCTTGTAGTGGTGGAGTGTTGTAACACCCCGGATGTAACTTTCCATCTTTGTAACTCCAACTCTTGCCATTTTTGGCTATGTGATATGATATTCCCTCCGTGGTTGGGTTTTGTCTGTTGTTTGCATTTTATTCATGTCATGCATGTCATATCATGTCATCACGTGCATCTCATTTGCATACGTGCTCGTCTCATGCATCCGAGCATTTTCCCCGTTGTCCGTTTCGCAATCCGACACTCCCACATGCACCGGCGCACCCCTCTTGTCTCCTTTCCGTGTGCGGGTGTTGAACGTTCTCGGAATGGACCAAGCCTTGCCAAGTGGCCCTGGTATAGCACCGATAGACCACCTGTCAAGTTTCGGGTCATTTGGAGCTCGTTTGGTACTCCAACGGTTATCCGCATATCCACAAAGGCCTCTTTTAAGTTGCAGCCCAACACCCCTCCAAAACAGACCAATAACCGATCTAACTCTCCTCCATGCTCTCGGTCGTTCGATCACAATTGTGTGGGCGAAAACTACACCTCATTTGGACACTCCTAGCTCCCTCTACCTATAAATATGCCTCCTCCTCCGAATTTCCGGACGAAACCCTAGCGGAATTCCCCCTCCGCGCCGCCGGACATGTCCGGATCGGACCGGACGCGTCCGCCGCCGCGCCCCCGCAAATCGGAGCTCGCCATGTGGCGCCGCGCCGCCGTCCATCTGCCGCCGGCCCGAGAGCCCGCAGCGGGCCCGCAAGGCCCGTCCGCCGCCGCCGCTCGCCCACGCAGGCCGGTCGCCTCTGCCGCCGCCGGACCTCCCCCCGCCGCCGTCCGTCGTTTCCGCCGCCGTCCTCGGCCGCGGCCGCCGCCGGCCGCCTCCGGGCCCGACGCCCAACGCCGCGCCCTCCGCTCCGCGTCGTCGGCCTCCGGCAAGGATCCGGCCGGAGCAGCGCCGCCCCGGCCTCGTCCTCCTCCCCTCCGGCTTCCCCGACTCCGGCCGCCCCTAGCTCTCCTCCCTCCGGCGAGCCCCGACTCCGGCGACCTCGGCATCCGCGCGATCCGGCCAGATCCAGATCCGGTTGACTTTTCTTCCCCCCGTTTTCGTCTGTCCTAAACTGCTGTTAAAATTATTGCATGTTCATCGCATCACATCTTCACACCCGTAGCTCCGTTTCATGCGTGTAATATGTCAAATTGTTCATCTCGAAGAGTACATCATTTCATTCCATTGCATCATTTGCATTTGAGATCATCTTGATGCCCGAAATGCTGTTGGAAGAGGGCTTCATATCGTTAGTTTCAGATTCTTATCAGAACAAGCTCTTTTGTCATTTTTGCCATGATTCATGTGTGCATCGTATGAGGGTGATCCCTAAAGGTGTTTTGAATTAGACTATGTTTTCTTTACAAAGGTGATAACCATGTATTTTTGTGATCAAAGTGATGACTAGCACAAGCATGCAAACTAGGCTTCGTGTTAACGCTGATTTTAGTTCCTGTTCTGCTGTAAATTTGATGCCATGTAAACATGTTGCTACAGAGAAATCCATGCATAATTTGAGATACTTCAGTAAGGGTGTTTTGAAAACATGGTTTTGCTCTATCCATCCATGGTCCTGGTTGCAATTATGGAGTAGTCTAGCATGTCATTTTCGTGCTCTGCTTTTGCATCAAATTGTTTCCTGGCAGATTGTTTACATGTTATTCAATTTTGCCGGGGTTGTTGTAGTTGGTCCGGGTATGCTATGATGTTGTTTCTTGCCATGTATAGATTCTATGTCATGTCTTCTTGATGGATGTATGCTTAGTTTATCATGGGATGCTCTGTAGTGAGTGCATCGAGCTCGCGAAGGTGCCTTCATTTTCATCCAATGCCATGCTTTGTTTGCTGAAATCTGTTAACGAAACTTGCTATGTTTACGTGGGTGCCATCATATTTTCTGATCCTTTTTGGCTTATGGTCAGTAAGGGACTTTTGATCTATGCTTTGAGTATATTCATGCCATGCCTTAGTTTGCTATTATAAGTTCCTGTAGCATGTTGATATCCTGCTCTAAACATTGCTTCGTGCTGCTGTTTATGCCATGTCCAGCCTGTTAAATTATTGCACTTTCTCCATGCTTGTTTGAACCTGTTATGATGTGATTTAGCAGTAGCTCAGTGTTCCTCTTTTGTAAAGCATCTCCTGTAGATCACTGCCATATGCTTTGTTTTCATGTTGGGGTGCTGTAGCATAGTTTCTCGTTCATGCTAAGTAGCATCGTGCTGTTAATCGCAGCTTTGTGTCATCCATGTCTTGCTTGTCATTTGCAAACCGTGCATCTGTTCCCGGTGATCTTTATATCGAATTCAACCGAAATCATCTGATCTTTCCAGCGCCATACTTGGTTTGCCAAGTTGATGCCTTGTTCATCATTTTTCCTTCCGAAGCACGCATATGCATTGCATATCACATCTCGCATATCATGACATGTTTTGCATCATATTGCTTGCGCATTGCACCGTGATTTATTGTGGTTCCTTTGCTTGTGTTCTTGCTTTGGGTAGAGCCAGGAGACGAGTACGTGCACGAGGAACCTGTTGAGTACGCTTACGAGGATCCATCCTTCGACAGCTCTGAGAACCTTGCGGGCAAGATGACCATACCTTCGAAATCATTTCTATCTTTGCTTGCTAGTATCCGCTCTATCGCTATGTTAGCCCTACCTGCCTTGTTTACCATGCCTACCTATTGCCATGTTAAACCTCTAACCATCCTGTCCTAGCAAACCCTTTGTCTGGCTATGTCACCGCTTTTGCTGAGCCCCTCTTATAGCATTGTTAGTTGCAGGTGAAGATGAAGTTTGTTCCAGGTCGGAACGTGGTTACTTTGGGATATCACAATATCTCCTGTTTAAATTAATGCACCTTATATACTTGGTAAAGGGTGGAAGGCTCGGCCTTATGCCTAGTGACTTGTTCTACTCTTGCCGCCCTAGTTTCCGTATACCGGTGTTATGTTCCTTGATTTTGCGTTCCTTACACGGTTGGGTGATTTATGGGACCCCTTTAACAGTTCGCTTTGAATAAAACTCCTCCAGCAAGGCCCAACTTTGGTTTTACCATTTGCCACCTAAGCCCTTTTCCCTTGGGTTTTCGCGAGCCCAAGGGTCATCTTTATTACCCCCC
>NC_041391.1:292511216-292540329 GCF_002162155.2 Triticum dicoccoides | reverse complement strand
AGTGTTGGTCCAAACTAGAGCCCTTTGCAGCGCCACCTCGGGGAAACTTGAGGGCTGGTTTTAGTTGTACGGACTGCTCATCCATTTGTGCCCTGAGAACGAGATATGTGCAGCTCTTATCAGGATTTGTCGGCACAGTCGGGTGGTCTTGCTAGACTTGTTTTACCATTGTCGAAATGTTTTGCGAACCGGGATTCCGAGACTGATCAGGTCTTCCCGGGAGAAGGTATATCCTTCGTTGACCGTGAGAGCTTGTGATGGGCTGAGTTGGGACACCCCTGCAGGGTATATAATCTTTCGAAAGTCGTTCCCGTGGTTATGAGGCAGATGGGAATTTGTTAATGTCCGGTCATAGATAACTTGACACTTGACTTCATTAAAATGCATCAACCGCGTGTGTAGCCGTGATGGTCTCTTCTCGGCGTAGTCCGGGAAGTGAACACGGTTTGTGTTATGCTTGACGTAAGTAGTTTCAGGATCACTTCTTGATCACTTTTAGCTTCTCGACCGCCGCGTTGCTTCTCTTCCCACTCTCACTTGCGTATGTTAGCCACCATATATGCTTAGTGCTTGCCGCAGCTCCACCATATTACCCTTTGCCTACCTATGAGCTTAAATAGTCTTGATCTCGCGGGTGTGAGATTGTTGAGTCCTCGTGACTCACAGATTCTACCAAAACAGATGCAGGAGCCGATGATACCGGCGCAGATGGCGCAACTAAGCTGAAGTGGGAGTTTGATGAGGCTCTTGGTTGTTACTATGTATCGTTTCCAGATGATCAGTAGAGGTGCCCAGTCGGGACGATTGGGGATCTAGCATGTGGGGTTGTCTTCTTTTCATTTGAACTTGACCGTAGTCGGTCTATGAGTGTATTTGAATGATGTATGAACTTAAATTATGTATTGTGTGAAGTAGCGATTCTAAGCCAACTCTCTTTATCCCATTCTTGTTCATTACATGGGATTGTGTGAAGATGACCCTTCTTGTGACAAAACCACTATGCGGTTATGCCTCTAAGTCGTGCTTCGACACGTGGGAGATATAGCCGCATCGTGGGTGTTACATCTGGGGACCCCCGTTCCCAGAATGCCGACACTTATATCAAGAAATTATGAATGACATAGCACCCGCAGAAATAGAAGACATATATGTTACTATTAAACTTGCTAATAGAGATACTATATCACCAATTGGGATTGTTAGAGATGTTGAAGTCTTGTGTGGGAAAATAAAATACCCTACTGATTTTCTTGTTCTTGGTTCCCCACAAGATGACTTATGTCCCATTATCTTTTGTAGACCTTTCTTGAACATCGTTAATGCTAAAATAGATTGTGAGAAACAAACTGTCGGTGTCAGTTTTGGTGATGAGTCTCATGAGTTTAATTTTTCCAAGTTTAGTAGAAAGCTTCATGAAAAAAAATTCCTAGTAAGGATGAAATAATTGGTCTTGCTTCAATTGCCGTGCCACCTACTAATCCTTTAGAACAATATTTGCTAGACCATGAAAATGATTTACATATGCATGAAAGAACTGAAATAGGTAAGATTTTCTTTGAACAACATCCTTTGGTTAAACACAATTTGCCTATTGAAACTCTAGGAGGTCCTCCTCCACCTAATGGTGATCCTGTGTTTGAATTTAAACAATTGCCAGACACTTTGAAATATGCTTATCTTGATGAAAATAAGATATATCATGTTATTATTAGTGCTAACCTTTCAGAACATGAAGAAGAAAGATTATTGAATGTTCTAAGGAAGCACCGAGCTGCTATTGGATATACTCTCGATGATTTAAAGGGCATTAGTCCAACTCTATGTCAGCACAAAATTAATATGGAGGCTGATGCTAAACCCGTTGTTGATCACCAACGTCGGTTAAATCCGAAAATGAAGGAAGTGGTAAGAATGGAAATCTTGAAACTTCTGGAAGCAGGTATAATCTATCCCATAGCTGGTAGTAGATGGGTAAGTCCTGTTCATTGTGTACCTAGAAAGGAGGTATTACTATTGTTCCTAATGATAAGAATGAACTTATTCCACAAAGAATTGTTATAGGCTATAAAATGGTAATTGATTTTAGAAAATTAAACAAAGCAACTAGAAAAGATCATTACCCTATACCTTTTATTGATCAAATACTAGAAAGATTATCTAAGCAAGCACATATTTGCTTCCTTGATGGATATTCTGGTTTTTCACAAATACCTATTTCTCAACCTGATCAAGAAAAGGCCACTTTTACTTGTCCCTTTGGAACTTATGCTTATAAAGGTACGCCTCTTGGTTGATGTAATGCACCTGCTACCTTTTAAAGATGTATGACTGCTATATTCTCTGACTTTTGTGAACAGATTGTTGAGGTTTTCATGGATGACTTCTCTCTTTATAGGAAGTCTTTTGATGGTTGTTTAAGAAATCTTGATCGAATTTTGCAGAGATGCGAGCAAATAAATCTTGTCTTGAATTGGGAGAAGTGTCACTTTATGGTTAATGAAGGTATTGTCTTGGGTCATAAAATTTCTGAAAGAGGTATTGAAGTGGACAAATCTAAGATTGATGCAATTGAGAAAATGCCATGTCCTAAAATATCAAAGGTATTCGTAGTTTCCTTGGTCATGCTAGTTTCTATAAGAAATTTATCAAAGACTTTTCTAAAATTTCTAGGCCTCTTAAGAGTCTTTTGCAAAAGGATATTCCTTTTGTTTTTGATGATGGTTGTGTAGAAGCCTTTGAAACACTCAAGAAAGCCTTAATTTATGCACCTATTGTTAAACCACCTGACTGGAACTTGCTTTTTGAAATTATGTGTGATGCTAGTGATTATGTTGTTGGTGCTGTTCTAGGACAAAGAGTTGATAAGAAACTAAATGTTATTCATTATGCGAGTAAAACTCTCGACAGTGCTCAAAGAAACTATGCAACTACTAAAAAAGAATTCTTAGCAGTGGTGTTTGCTTGTGATAAATTTAGACCTTATATTGTTGATTCAAAAGTAATTGTTCACACAGACCATGCTGCTATTAAATATCTTATGGAAAAGAAAGATGCTAAACCTAGACTTATTCGATGGGTTCTCTCGCTACAAGAATTTGATTTACATATCACTGATAGAAAAGGAGCAGAGAACCCCATAGCTAATAATCTGTCTAGTCTTGAAAATGTGCCTGATGACCCACTACCTATTGATGATAGTTTTCCTGATGAGAAGATAGCTGCAATAAATGTTGCTCATAATACTCCTTGGTATGCTGACTATGCTAATTACGTTGTTGCTAAATATTTACCACCTAGCTTACTTATCAACAAAAGAAAAAAATTCTTCTATCATTTAAGACACTACTTTTGGGATGACTCACATCTTTATAAAGGAGTAGATGGTATTATTAGACGTTGTGTACCTAAGCATGAACAGGGACAAATCCTATGGATATGTCACTCAGAAGCTTACGGAGGGCATCATGCTAGATATAGAACTGCTCACAAGGTATTGCAATCTGGATTTTATTTGGCCTACTCTCTTCAAGGATGCTCATAAGTTCATCTTATCTTGTGATGAATGACAAGGAATAGGTAATATCGGTAAGCATCAAGAAATGCCTATGAATTATTCACTTGTTGTTGAACCATTTGATGTTTGGGGATTTGATTACATGGGACCTTTTCCTTCCTCTAATGGGTATACACATATTTTGGTTGATGTTGATTATGTTACTAAATGGGTAGAAGCTATTCTAACCAGTAGTGTTGATCACAACATCTCTATTAAAATGCTTAAGGAAGTTATTTTCCCAAGGTTTGGAGTCCCTAGATATTTAATGACTGATGGTGGTTCATACTTTATTCATGGTGCTTTCCGTAAAATGCTTGCCAAGTATGATGTTAACCATAGAATTGCATCACCTTATCATCCTCAGTCTAGTGCTCAAGTTGAACTTAGCAATAGAGAAATAAAATTAATCTTGCAAAAGACTGTCAATAGGTCCCGGAAGAATTGGTCTAAGAAATTAGATGATGAACTTTGGGCTTATAGAACACCATATAAAAATCCCATGGTACGTCTCCTTATAAAATGGTTTATGGAGAAGCTTGTCATTTGCCTCTTGAGTTAGAAAATAAAGCATATTGGGCAATCAAAGGACTCAATTATGATTTCAAACTTGCTGGTGAAAAGAGGTTATTTGATATTAGTTCATTAGATGAATGGAGAAGCCAAGCTTATGAAAATGCAAAATTATTCAAAGAAAAAGTTAAAAGATGGCATGACAAAAGAATCCAAAAGCGTGAGTTTAAAGTCGGAGAATATGTTCTTTTGTACAAATCTCGTTTCAGATTCTTTGCAGGAAAACTCCACTCAAAATGCGAAGGCCCCTATGTTATCAAGGAGGTTTATCTGTCTGGAGCCATCAAAATAAATAATGCCGAAGGTACTAACCCAAAGGTTGTCAATGGGCAACGAATAAAACATTATATCTCAGGTACGCCTATTAATGTTGAAAGCAATACTATCCAAAGTTTGACACCGGAAGAACACATAAAAGAGTCCTTCCGGAACACTCCAGAATCATGAAAATAAGGAGGTACGTGATACGGTAAACAAACGGACTCCAAAAAATCCGCAAAAATATTTTTTGTCAGTTTTGGAATATTTAGAAAAATAGGAAAATAAGAAACTTCCAGGAAACGTACCCTGGTGGGCACAAGACACCAAGGCACGCCTGGCAGGCCAGGCGTGCCCAGGTGGGTTGTGCCCACCTGGGACACCTTCCGGACTCCGTTTTTCTATAGTTTGCTTGTACCCCAAGATAAAAAATCTTTATATAATCCCCGGACCTGTCGATCACCATATGACGGAGAAATCTTCTGTTTTCTTTTCCTTGCTGTTTTCTGTCAGATCCATCTACCATGGCTGCTTCAAGATCCTCCAAGGACAAGTTCTAAAAGAACGTCATCAACCCATATCTGCAGGAGGTGGTGCAGCACCCTCAGGTCATCCAGATGCATGAGGGGATGCTTCACCTTCGCGATGTGCCATGTCCCAAGGGGATGGGAACCGTGGAGGCCAGGCTTGAAGCTACGGAACAAGATGTCTTCTGGTGCAAGGGGATGGTGGAGCATGGACTCAATGCTAATCACCTGATGATCACGGACCTCTCCTGGGATCTCAAGGTGGATGGCAAGCCCATGAAGGAGATCATCTTCACCCTCAACGAGCAAATCAACTTCCTTCAAATCCAGATCTATGACCTCCAAAAACAAGTCTTTGAATAAGAGGCAAGGTTTAAAGGTATGAGTTTGGCTGCTTGTTGCAGGACTCATGAGACTCACTCCTCCTCTTATGACGGTGGACCACTGCAATGGAAACCCGAGGACAAGATCTCTTCATCATCATCACCACCTTCTTCTTCATCACCAAAAGAGAATTGATTATCGGGTATGGGCACTCCCCTTGGCTTTCGCCAAGCTTGGGGGAGGTGCCCCGGTATCATATCATCCCCACTATCTTTTGCCTTTACTTATTTTAGTTTGATCTTTTGCTTTAGATGAATAAAAGTTTAGTTCGATCCTTTCTTCTTTGAGAGTTTGCTTAGTGATCTATCATTGTAATCGTGTGCAAGATACATAATAAAGTTTAGTTTGAGTTCTTGCTTTCTCTACTTTCATGTTGCAAATAAAAAGAAAGAAAATAAATAAAAAGAAAGGAAATAAATCAAGAAGATCATATACTAATCTTATGGTAGGTGATGGCACCACATAAGGAAAAGTATAAGTAGAAAATTTTGTTAGAGATTGACAAACATAGCATTAGTCAATGATGCAACTCATGAAATAATTAATAAGGGAAGAGAAGATTCACATATTAATATACTATCCTAGAAATCTTTTGTGATTGTGAGCCCCCATGTAACGCCCCGGACACACCTGCCGGTGGTCGTTACTCCTGGCGGGATCTAGACTGGCCTCACAGATCAATACTAGTCTTTTCTGTGCACTTTGTCCTCACTCGTGCGCACCCAGGAGCAACTTCTCGGTCGATCACCCATCCTGAAATTACTCCAAGCCGAGCAAGCTTAACTTTGGAGTTCTTTCCGAATGGGCTCCCAGAAAAGAAGGAATTCCTTATTGATATGAGTAGTCTATCTTCCCTAATAAGCCAGGCTATCACATACACCCCCACTCAGAGGAACCGACGTCCTCGTCGGGCCACAGGAACGTTCCCTCTTGGCACATTCGTCTGTGCATCTAGTCCGGTACATGTGTCACGTCGTGTGCCACGACGGGTCACAAACGTCATGAACAACATGACTGTGCACCTGTCCGCAAACATCCGTGTAACCGCGAGGGTCGTCTCTGATACCAACTTGTAACGCCCCGGACACACCCGCCGGTGGTCGTTACTCCTGGCGGGATCTAGACTGGCCTCACAGATCAATACTAGTCTTTTCTGTGCACTTTGTCCTCACTCGTGCGCACCCGGGAGCAACTTCTCGGTCGGTCACCCATCCTGAAATTACTCCAAGCCGAGCACGCTTAACTTTGGAGTTCTTTCCGAATGGGCTCCCGGAAAAGAAGGAATTCCTTATTGATATGAGTAGTCTATCATCCCTAATAAGCTAGGCTATCACACCCCATCAAAATATTATATGCCAAAATTGTTGACGTTGGACAAGGAAGACAACTTAATTATTTATGTTTGTTCATATTCACATAGAAGTCATATTCTCATAGATCCTTTAACATGTGGTGCTTGCCCCCTATCTTGCTAGCCAAAAAATCCGCACTAAGTAGAGATACTACTTGTGCATCCAAAAAAACCTTAAAGCCAAATCTTATTTTCAAGTGTCCACCATACCTACCTAGGGATTGAGAAAGATCCCTCAAGTAAGTTGTCATCGGTGCAAAAAGGCAATAAAAATTGCTTCTAAATGTGTGAGATCATTTTGTGTAAGAGAAAATTGATCATTGCACGAACTTGTGATGGTGAAGAATAAAAGCGACATGCTGCATAATAAAGGTCGCTATCACAAGGGGCAATGCAATTGACGTTCTTTTGCACTAAGGGGTTGAGCATACAAACAAATAAGCGCATGGCAACCTCTACTTCCCTCTGCGAAGGGCCTATCTTTTACTTTTATGTAAAGAGTCAAAGTTTTCTCTCTATTCCTTTTTATTTTCTCCTTTGGCAAGCATCATGTGGTGAGGAAAGATCTAGGCACATATGTCTAGTTGAATATGGGTAGCATGAGTTATTATTCTTGACATCACCCTTGAGGTGAATACGTTGGGAGGCGAAACTATAAGCCCCTATCTTCTTATGTGTCCGGTTGAGATGTTTTGCTCATGTGTATGTGGTGAGTGTTAGCAATCATAGAAGACTATATGATGGTTGAGTATGTGGACTTGCCTAAAGGCTCCAATACGTGACCCTTCTTGAAAAGATGATGAATTGTAGTTGCAAAGTTGACTGAGAACATAGTTTGTTGGTTTTTAATAGAGTTTTTGCTTTATATTTTGATTATGTGATGAACTGTTACTTATTCATGAGAAGTATATGATAAAAATTCTATGATAAAGTCTTATGTTTAATTCTGTTGATGTTATAATAATCTACATGATGCTTCTATCTCTGTATTTTGTTTTTATCGACACCTCTCTCTCTAAGCATGTGGACATATTTTTCGACTTTGGTTTTCGCTTGAGGACAAGTGAGGTCTAAGCTTGGGGAGTTGATACGTCCATTTTGCATCATGTATTACTGTTATTTATGATGTTTTTATCCATAATAATGCTTTTTGGAGTAATTCTAATGCCTTTTCTCTCATAATATGCAAGGTATACACAAAGAGGGAGAATTCCGGCAGCTGGAAATCTGGACCTGGAAAAGCTACGTCAGGCCACCTATTCTGCACAACTCCAAACAAGCTGAAACTTCATGGAGATTTTTAATCAAATATACGAGGAATATTGGAGCAAATAACTACCAGAGGGGCCCCAACAGGTGGGCACAACCCACCTGGGCGCGCCAAGGAGCCCAGGCGCGCCCTGGTGGGTTGTGCTCACCCAGGCCCACCTCCGGTGCCCATCTTCTAGAATATAGGTCATTTTGACCTAGTGTCGGTGTCAAAACCGGCGGATCGCGGGTAGGGGGTCCCGAACTGTGCGTCTAGGCGGATGGTAACAGGAGACGAGGGACACGATGTTTTTACCCCGGTTCGGGCCCTCTTGATGGAGGTAAAACCCTACGTCCTGCTTGATTAATATTGAAGATGTGTGTTACAAGAGTAGATCTACCACGAGATCAAGGAGGCTAAACCCTAGAAGCTAGCCTATGGTATGATTGTTGTCCGTCCTACGGACTAAAGCCATCCGGTTTATATAGACACCGGAGAGGGCTAGGGTTACACAGAGTCGGTTACAATGGTAGGAGATCTACATATCCGTATCGCCAAGCTTGCCTTCCACGCCAAGGAAAGTCCCATCCAGACACGGGACAAAGTCTTCAATCTTGTATCTTCATAGTCTTGGAGTCCGGCCGATGATGATAGTTCGCTATCCGGATACCCCCTAATCCAGGACTCCCTCACCTAGAAAAAATAAGGAGAGGAATTTCAGGATGGAGCGCCGCCCTCTCGAGCCGGAACTTGGGCAGGAGCACTTTTGCCCTCCGGTAGAGCGATTTCGCCGGTGGAACTTCCCTCCCGGAGGGGGAAATCATCGTCCTAATCCTCACCAACAACTCTCCCATCTTGGGGAGGGCAATCTTCATCAACATCTTCAACAACACCATCTCATCTCAAACCCTAGTTGATCTCTTGTGTTCAATCTTGTTACCGGAACTATAGATTAGTGCTTGTGGGTGACTAGTAGTGTTGATTACATCTTGTAGTTGATTATATGGTTTATTTGGTGGAAGATTATATGTTTAGATCCAATATGCTATTTAATACCCCTCTGATCTTGAGCATGATTGTCATTTGTGAGTAGTTACTTTTGTTCCTGAGGTCACGGGAGAAATCATCTTGCAAGTAATCATGTGAACTTGATATGTGTTCGATATTTTGATAGTATGTATGTTGTGATTCCCTTAGTGGTGACATGTGAACGTCGACTACATTACACTTCACCATATTTGGGCCTAAGGTAATGCATTGTGGAGTAGCAATTAGATGATAGGTTGGGAGAGTGACAGAAGCTTAAACCCTAGTTTATGCGCTATTCCATAAGGGACCGATTGGATCCAAAAGTTTAATGCTATGGTTAGAATTTATTCTTAATACTTTTCTCGTAGTTGTGGATGCTTGCGGGAGGGTTAATCATAAATAGGAGCTTTGTTCAAGTAAGAACAGCACCTAAGCACCGGTCCACCCACATATCAAATTATGAAAGTAGCGAACACAAATCGAACCAACATGGTGAAAGTGACTAGATGAAATTCTAGTGTACCCTCAAGAACACTTTGCTTATCATAAGAGACCGTTTTGGCTTGTCCTTTGCCTCAATAGGATTGGGCTACCTTGATGCACTTTTGCTACTACTATCGTTACTTGATCGTTACAAATTACCTTGCTATCAAACTACTCTACTACTTACAATTTCAGCACTTGCAGACATTACCTTGCTGAAAACCACTTGTCATTTCCTTCTGCTCCTCATTGGGCTCGACACTCTTACATATCGAAAAGAGCTACAATTGATCCCTTATATTTGTGGGTCATCACTAGGCAATATGCTCTAGTGCTTCACTTATATCCTTTTAGAGAACGGTGGTGGTTTCATTTTATAGAAATTGTTGAACTCTCTTTCTTCCCTTATATTATTTTGAGAGTCTCTAAAAAGCATGGTAATTTGCTTTGGTTATGAATTTAATCCTAATATGATGGGCATCCAAGAGGGATATAATAAAAATTCCATATTAAGTGCATTTAATACTATGTGAAGTTTGATTCCTTATGATTGTTTTTAGATATAAAGATAGTGATATTAGAGCCATGATAGTGAGTAATTATGGGTTGATAGAAATACTTATGTTAAAGTTTGTGATTCCCTTAGCATGCACGTATGGTGAACCGTTATGTGATGAAGTCGGAGCATGATTTATTTATTGATTGTCATCCTTATGAGTGGCGGTCGGGGACGAGTGATGGTCTTTTCCTACCAATCTATCCCCCTAGGAGCATGCGTGTAGTACTTTGTTTCGATGGCTAATAAACTTTCGCCATAAGTATATGAGTTCTTTATGACTAATACTGAGTCCATGGATTATACGCACTCTCACCCTTCCACCATTGATAGCCTCTCTAGTATCACGCAACTTTTGCTGGTGCATTACACCCACTATATACCTTCCTCAAAATAGCCACCATAACTACCTATTATGGCATTTCCATAGCCATTCCAAGATATATTGCCATGCAACTTCCACTGTTCTGTTTATTATGACACGCTTCGTCATTGTCATATTGCTTTGCATGATCATGTAGTTGACATCGTCTTTGTGGCAAAGCCACCATTCATATTTTTTATACATGTCACTCTTGAGTCATTCCACATCCTGGGGGCAATGCTACTATCCTTTTTCCACACTTGTGCTTCAAAGTAGCACCATGATCTTCATGATAGAGAGTCTCAAATTTTGTCACTTTCATATACTAGTGGGAAATTTTCATTATAGAACTTGGCTTGTATATTCCAATGATGGGCTTCCTCAAATTGCCCTAGGTCTTCGTGAGCAAGCAAGTTGGATGCACACCCGCTTAGTTTCTTTTTGACCTTTCATACACTTATAGCTCTAGTGCATCTGTTGCATGGCAATCCCTACTCACTCACAATGATATCTATTGATGGGCATCTCCATAGCCCTTTGATATGCCTAGTTGATGTGAGGCTATCTCTTTCTTTTTGTCTTCTCCAAAACCACCATATTCTATTCCACCTATAGTGTTATATCCATGGCTCACGCTCATGTATTGCGTGAAAGTTGAAAAAATTTGAGAACATCAAAAGTATGAAACAATTTCATGGCTTGTCATTGGGGTTGTGCATGATTAATACTTTGTGAGATGAAGATGGAGCATAGCTAGACTATATGATTTTGTAGGGATAACTTTCTTTGGCCATGTTATTTTGAGAAGACATTATTGCTTTATTAGTATGTGAGGGAGTCCTGGATTAGGGGGTGTCCGGATAGCCGAACTATCACCTTTGGCTGGACTCCTGGACTATGAAGATACAAGATTGAAGACTTCGTCCCATGTCCGGATGGGACTTTCCTTGGCGTGGAAGGCAAGCTTGGCGATACGGATATGTAGATCACCTACCATTGTAACCGACTCTGTGTAACCCTAACCCTCTTCGGTGCCTATATAAACTGGAGGGTTTTAGTCCGTAGGACGAACAACAATCATACCATAGGCTAGCTTCTAGGGTTTAGCCTCTCTGATCTCGTGCTAGATCCACTCTTGTACTACCCATATCATCAATATTAATCAAGCAGGAGTAGGGTTTTACCTCCATCGAGAGGGCCCGAACCTGGGTAAAAACATCGTGTCCCTTGTCTCTTGTTACCATCCGCCTAGACGCACAGTTCGGGACCCCCTACCCGAGATCCGCCGGTTTTGACACCGACATTGGTGCTTTCATTGAGAGTTCCTCTGTGTCGTCATCTTTAGGCCCGATGGCTTCTCCAATCATCAACAATGACGCGGTCCAGGGTGAGACTTTTCTCCCTGGATAGATCTTCGTATTCGGCGGCTTTGCACTGCGGGCCTATTCGCTTGGCCATCTGGAGCAGATTGAAAGCTACGCCCCTGGCCATCAGGTCAGATTTGGAAGTTTGAACTATACGACTGACGTCCGCGGAGACTTGATCTTCGAAGGGTTCGAGCCACAGCCGAGCGCACCGCACTGTCACGATGGGGATGATCTAGCTCTGCCGCCAAACAGTGCCCTGGGGGCCGCACCAATGCCCGCTCTGACCCTTAGTTCAGAGCCGATTGCGCCGATCGAGGACGGGTGGCTGGACTCCGCCTCGGGGGCTGTGATCTCTACAGCGATTGAGCCGAACACCAACCCTGTCCTTTGCGAAGCTCGTGACTCCAAGGTGTCAGACTCCTCTCCGGACTCCGAACCTTCCGCGCCCCTGCCAATCGAATCCGATTGGGCGCCGATCATGGATCTCACCCCCGCGGACATCTTTCAGCACTCGCCCTTTGGCGACATCCTGAATTCACTAAAGTCTCTCTCTATCAGGAGAGCCCTGGCCGGACTATGGTCAGCAAGGTTGGGATGCGGACGACAAAGAAATTCGACTCCCACCCACCACCCACTTCGTAGCCACTGCCGAAAGTTTAAACGACGTGCTCGACTTCGACTCCGAAGACATCGACGGTATGGACGACGATGTAGGAGACAATAATGAACCATCACCTATAGGGCACTGGACAGCCACCTCATCTCACGATGTATACATGGTGGACACACCTAAAGGAAGCAACGATGAGGAACAATGGGACGCCACGAGGGATCATTCCCTCGAAAAGCAGTCAAAACAGCGACGTAAGCGCCGCTCAAAGTCCCGCCTCGACAAAGACATCAGCCATACAGACCCATCCATAGAGCAGGGCGAACCGGTGGACGATGAACACGCTATCGAGAAACCGTCCGAACAGGACAATCTGGATAAACAACCCGTCCCCGGCGAAGATAACAGTCCGGACGATCTCACACCGGACAAGTTGCTGGAGCAGAAGAACCTCCACAAAAGGCTCGTCGCCACTGCGCGTAGCCTGAAAAAGCAGAAGCAAAAGCTCAAAACAGCGGACGATGTGCTCGAAATCAGATGGAGCAAAGTACTCAACACCACAGACAAATGCGGCGATAGTCGCCAAACAAAGAGCTACCCGAAGCGAAAACTACTGCCCGAATTTGATGAGGAGGCCGTAGAGCCCCCGCAATCAAAGAACAAGGAGACCACCCGGTCGGATAGACGACCCCATGGCAAACATAGAGCGGCAAACGGCGCTGCACACAAGCCGGCACGCGATCTGCACACGGATTCGCATCAAAAAGATGGCCCAGTTAGATCTATCTATGGGCCAAGAAAGCAAGCTCTACTAAGCAATGCAACACAACAAGTATCCGAATATTACGGTACACCTAAATTCAGGGGTGCCGCACACCCCCTATGTTTCACCGATGAGGTTCTGGATTATGAATTTCCAGCGGGATTCAAGCCCGTAAACATAGAGGCATACGACGGAACAACAGACCCTGGAGTCTGGATCGAGGATTTCATCCTCCACATACACATGGCTAGAGGAGATGACCTCCATGCCATAAAATACTTACCCCTCAAGCTCAAAGGGCCAGCCCGCATTGGCTCAAAAGCCTCCCCGAAAACACCATTGGAAGTTGGGAAGAGCTCGAGGATGCTTTTCGGGAAAATTTTCAAGGGGCTATGTCCGACCTCCGGATGCAGACGATTTAAGTCACATTACTCAACAACCCAGAGAGTCAGCCCAAAAATTCTGGAACATATTCCTTACTAAAAAGAACCAAATAGTCGACTGTCCGGATGCCGAAGCCTTAGCAGCTTTCAAACACAACGTCTGAGACGAATGGCTCGCCAGACACCTCGGCCAAGAAAAGCCAAGAACAATGGCCACATTAACAAGCCTCATGACCCGCTTTTGCGCGGGAGAGGATAGCTGGCTGGGTAGATGCAGTACCAGCGACCAAAGTACATCCGAAGTTAGGGATGGAAACGGGAAACCGCGACGCAGCAAGGACCAGCGCCAGACAAAGGGAAACAGCCCGAAGAGCACGACAGTCAACGCCGGATTCAAAAGCTCATGGTAGAATCATAAAAAACTTCCCCTTAAGGATAACAGGGACGAGCTATCTAACTTAAACAAAATCTTGGACAAGATATGCCATATCCACAGTACTCTCGGGAAGCCTGCAAACCATACCCACAAAGATTGTTGGGTCTTCAAGCAGTCCGGCAAACTCAACGCCGAACACAAGGGGCTCGACACACCAAGCAAGGACGATGACGAACCCCACAAGCAGAGAACCGGAAAACAAAAGAATTTCCGACAAGAAGTCAAAATAGTAAACTCACTTTATGTGACAAAAGGGAAAAAACAGAATGGCGCCCGTAGAGATACGCGCCATACGGCCTATCCCAGAGGAGTCCCGCCACTTGTTGTTAAAACCAATCACCTTCGACCATCAGGATTACTCTAGAAGTATCCAGAATGCAGGATGGACTGCCTTGATACTAGATCCGATAATCGACGGACTCCAATTTACACAAGTCCTAATGGACGGCGGCAGTGATCTAAACCTGCTATATCAGGACACAATCCGCAAAATGGAGATAGACCCAACCAAAATTCGCCATAGCAACACTTCCTTTCAAGGGGTAATGCCAGGCCCATATGCCCATTGTACGGGCTCTCTACTGCTAGAAGTTGTGTTCGGCTCACCCGACAACTTCCGTCATGAAAAGTTAACCTTCCACCTCGCCCCATTCAGAAGTAGCTACCAAGCACTAATGGGACGCGAAGCTTTCGACCGCTTTAATGCAATACCGCATTATGCATCCCTTACACTTAAAATGCCCGGTCCGCGAGGCATCATCTCCTTAAAGGGAAATACCGAGTGTTCCTCGAGCGCGGAATATTGTGTGAATGCCTTGACAGCCACACACTAAATTGGCTTCACCAATCAAAGCACCTAAACAGGTTGTTCAGACCCCGGACATGGCTAGACGAGTCCGGCGTAAACATACAAGGGCTTACTAGCCGCATACCCCTGTACAAGGGGCTCCACGCATGTACAACAAGAGACAATAAAGCTCAATTTTATTCATTTTTTGAATCAAATTTTGTTTATTTAATATAACGTACATTTTCGCACGATCTTTTTCAACTAAGTTCCTCTCTTTTACAGATGAACACCGTGCTACACCCGTCCAGGATACGGCACAACGGAGACACAGGCGCAGACGTGCAATAGGGACCCGTGACAAGGATTCTTTTCATATTAAGACCCTGCGTAAACCTTTTTTACTATCTCTTGTTGATACACATCCCCTGGTTTCTTTCTCTAACCAAGGAGGAGGCTGGCGTTTTGGCATGGGCCACGTCAGAATTTTGCGCGTACTTGGACACCATGGGCTTATTACCAAGGGCGTTATTCGGCCCGTTTTCATATAGACCGAATACCTTAGGGAGTGTTTGGCATCTCGAGTTATGCCTTATATGCATCAGCTCTGAATCATGTCTTTGGTCAAATGTTGGGTTTGCCCGGCTCCTGTGTTTTGCTGCCTTACGGTCCGCTCTATCGGCTAAGGCGGCACCAGGAGAACTACTACGATTGTGCCCCGGTTCGGCCAAGCAAGCACCTCAGTAGAGAAAGCCGAAAACTGACTGTCATGATATAGCGTGAAACTGGTCAACCACTCGATGACTCGCCGGAATCTTTAGGATTCCTCCACCTTGACGAAGGGCCATTTCCCAGTCAGGCACATACGCGCCCCGAATTCTGGTGAGCGTGGTGCCCCTAGGGGCTATATAGTAGCCCCACTGTCAAACTCCTATGGCTAAGTGAAAGTGATAAAGCATTATAGTCCGGTTGCCTAGTTTGCCGCGCTACCACCTCCTTCATAGGACCAAGACGTTGGATCAAGTGTGAAAATGCGCCTTTTGTAAACACCCCCACATTATATGCGTGGGGGCTGAAGCCGAAGACTGCCATCTTTCAGGTTATATATACATATACATTAGCGGCCGCACAGGAGGTATTTTAATTCTTGAAAGGCACAAGTATAAAAAGCATTTATATTCCATCGATACATTGTTTCACAATAATACATGTTATTCGAACATAATATCCTTCAAGCACTGCGTCTCTATCAAACGAGTGCCCTGCAAAACTTCATGAAAATAGTGCTCGACAGGTACTCGGCTTCCGTCCGAATCTTGGGATGCAACATCGGTGGCCTTCATCTCCGCCCAGTATGTCTTGACACGGGCAAGAGCCATCCACGCACCCTCTATGCATGCTGACCTCCTCATTGCATTGATGTGCGGCACCGCACCAAGGAACTGCTGCACCAAGACAAAATAACTTTTTGGCTCGGGCCTTTTCGGCCACAAAAGACTCACGACATCCTTCATGGCAAGTCCGGATAACCTATTCAGCTCCGCTCATTCGGCCAAGCGATCGGTTAATGGAAGTGGGCGCTCTGGACTATGGAACTGCGACCAAAAAACCTTTTCCATCTCGTGATCCTTTCGATCTCGGAAGTGTTCGGCCGCGTCCGCGGCACTTGCCGCCAAGTCCAGATAAGCATCCTCCGCACTCCACAGCCAGTCCAACTGAGCATATTTAGGATCCACGAATTTCCTCCGCAGCAGAAAGGGCTTTCTAGCCGCGATATCTCTGGCCTGACGCAGCTCCTCCTTCATAGCTCTCATCGCAGAGCGAGCATCCTTGGCCTCAGTAGTGGCCTTCTTCAGGTCCTCTTGTACCGCTCGATCTTCTTTTTCAAGAAGCTTGCAGCGGTCGGTAGCATTCTTCAACTTCACGGCCATCTCGGCCATTTCCTTCTTGCTTCGGCAGTGAGCAGCCTGTTCGGCTTTTAGCTCTTCGGCCGCCTTTAAGGCAGCCGCATCACTCTTTCTGGCCTGCTCCTTGGCTCGGGCGAGCTCCACCCGAAGGTTTTCCATGGCAGCGGCACCATCTACATCAAGCATACATGTTGTAAGGCACGGGCATCAAGCTCCCTTACCAGGTGTCCGCGGAGAAATTGCATACCTTGTGACTCGTCAAGTCGCTTATTGACAAGCGCGATGTCGGCATCCGCCAAGTCAAGTTGCCGCTTTAGTTCGGCAAATTCATCAGTCCGGCTAGCCACCGGACCCTTCGCCACCTACATAGGAAGGGCGACATATTATACCTGAGATTATGATCATTGACGCGCTGTCATTTTTTGACAACACACCGAGCCTTAGGGGCTACTATCTACACAGGGCGCATTTTATATGCGGAACTGTCAGAAGGTACATCATTTTGCGTACCTCAAAACTTGTCAGTAAACTTCTGATGGCTTCGTGCAAACCGCTCTCAGCGGATGAAATCCTTTCAATCACCATACCCATTAACACACGGTGATCTTCTGAGATAGACGCTTGCCCGAGCAGATCCTTCAGCTCCTCCGACCATACACCAGGTGGTGCCGGACTGGTCCGATGGCCTTTTCCGAAGGCCGGACGCGGAGGGCTTTGGAGGGACATACGACTGCCTTCTGGCCCCGCCGGACTCGGAGAAACCCTCCGCGACGACACCTCAGAGTAGCCCGCCTCGCAAGACGGTACGGCAGGGGGAGGCATTTCGCTCTCCATCATCTCCCGACGAAGATCCCCTGAAGATGAGCTCTGCTGAGAACGGCTGAGATCCGAACTACAGGGTAAAATTTCGGTTATCTTCATCAGAAATAGGGCAGGGATATCCTTTATTTAAAAAAAACTCCCCTTTTTACTCACAGCTCGGTGGAGGGCTGATCCCCTTGGGGGCACAATGCGGCCGAGGCATCTCTTGGCGCATGACCCTTTGACGAAGATTTCTTCCCCCGCTTTGAGATCATGGTCTCCGGGTCTTCAGAGGCGGTCCTCTTCTTCCCTTGGATGGAGGGATTCTCGATCCCTCCTTTCCTGACAGCCTCCTTTGCAGAGGCGGTAGCTTCCTTGTTCCCCCCTTCACCTTCTTCTGAAGGCACAACCTCCAGCATCCTGGTTAACACGGGATCCGGCATGGTCTCAAGGAGGGGGGCCGGACACCTGATTAACTTTGCTTTTGCTATCCACTCTTGTTCAAGGGACAACTCTTTTGAGGGCAACTTCATGTAAATATGGGATAGCGTGTCTGGGTACAGGGCTACTTACTTGAGTATCCGGGCGATTGCAGCTCAGACCTGCATCCTCGGTCAAGTCCGGACACATCGCTTGTGATCCGAAGAAAATCTTATACATCTCCATGGGCGTTGCACCCATAAAATGTTGGAGAGCACGTGGTCCCTCCGGGTTAAATTTCCACAGGCGGAGGGGGCGACGTTTGCAAGGCAGGGTGCGACGAAGTAGCATGACCTGTGCTACTACGACCAGAGTGATCTCTCTCTAGGAGGTCTTGAATGTGGCCCTGCAACGAGGGCACGTCCTTGGACGGCCCCCAGTCAAGTCCTTTATTGACACATGATGCCAGCCGCGGGGGAGGACCCGAGCGAAAGGCAGGTGGCGCCACCCATTTGGTACCCCTGGGAGCTGTGATATAAAACCACTCTTGTTGCCATAGGTCGAGCTCCTCTTGAAAAGAGCCCTCAGGCCACAGAGCATCAACATTCTTGCTTATAACAGCCCCTCCACACTCTGCATGCTGCCCCTTGATCATCTTTGGCTCCACTTTGAAGGTCTTGAGCCACAATCCGAAGTGAGGGGTAATGCGGAGGAAGGCTTCGCATACGACAATGAACGATGAGATGTGGAGGATGGACTCCGGATCCAAGTCGTGAAATTCCAACCCATAATAAAACATGAGACCCCTCACGAAGGGGTCCGTCAGGAAGCCTAGCCCCCAAAGGAAGTGAGATGCGAACACCATGCTTTCACCAGGCTTGGGAGTGGGAATAACCTGCCCTTGGGCAGGCAGCCTATGCGAAATTTCACCGGTTAGATACCTGGCATCTCTTAGCTTTAGCACGTCTTCTTCCGTAACGGAGGAAGGCATCCACCAGCCTTGCAGGTCGGAGCCAGACATCATCGAAGGTCCGAAGCACCTGAATCTAGAGCTTTGGGTGTTGGAACTCGAGGCGAGGGGTGGATTCGATTGAGATTGAAAGAAAGGAGTGGAGCATGATCTCTTTATAAAGAGGTTGAATACCAAGAGCCTTCCCCGTGACCGTTCGGGACTCACCTTTGATAGAGGAGACGTGCCAACGGGCACGACTGGGTTACCCACGCCCGTATTAATGAGAATCCCGAATAAGGGGAGACGATCTCTGCTTTGACAAGACGTGCCAAGGAAACCGCCTCGCTAAATGTGCTGAGGTAGGGACAGTAAAAACGATTCAAATAAAGGCTTGGCCGTGGTGTGATGTCACGCCACAGAATACGTCACCATATTGAATTTGTGTAAATATTATTCTCTCTATGGTGGTATGTGGAACTTATTTTGTAGAGCCGGACACTATCCTTGTGTTCAAAATCTTCTATGAAGTATTCGGAGGAGGAACCCGCCTTGCAATGCCGAAGACAATATGTGCGCCGGACTCGTCGTCATTGAAGCCTAGTTCAGTGGCTACTGAGGGAGTCCTGGATTAGGGGGTGTCTGGATAGCCGAACTATCACCTTTGGCCGGACTCCTGGACTATGAAGATACAAGATTGAAGACTTCGTCCCGTGTCCGGATGGGACTTTCCTTGGCATGGAAGGCAAGCTTGGCGATACGGATATGTAGATCTCCTACCATTGTAACCGACTCTGTGTAACCCTAACCCTCTTCGGTGCCTATATAAACCGGAGGGTTTTAGTCCGTAGGAAGAACAACAATCATACCATAGGCTAGCTTCTAGGGTTTAGCCTCTCTGATATCGTGGTAGATCCACTCTTGTACTACCCATATCATCAATATTAATAAAGCAGGAGTAGGGTTTTACCTCCATCGAGAGGGCCCGAACCTGGGTAAAAACATCGTGTCCCTTGTCTCCTGCGACCATCCGCCTAGACGCACAGTTCGGGACCCCCTACCCGAGATCCTCCGGTTTTGACACCGACAGTATGCTTGAAGTATTATTGTTTTAATGTCAGTATTAAACTTTTGTTTTGAATCTTATGGATTTGAATATTCATGCCACAATAAAAAAATTACATGGATAAATATGTTAGGTAGCATTCCACATGAAAAGTTATGTTTTTATCATTTACCTACTCGAGGACGAGCAGGAATTAAGCTTGCGGATGCTTGATACGTCTCCAACATATCTATAATTTTTTATTGTTCCATGGTATTATATTATCTGTTTTGGATGTTTTATATGCATTAATATGCTATTTCATATTATTTTTGGGACTAACTTATTAACCCAGAGCCCAGTGCTAGTTTATGCTTTTTCCTTGTTTTTGAGTTTCACAGAAAAGGAATATCAAACGGAGTCCAAATGGAATAAAACTTTACGATGATTTTTATTGGACCAGAAGACACCTACGAGACTTGGAGATTAAGTCAGAATACCCACGAGGCGACAACAGGCCATAGGGGCGCGCCTTAGGGGGGCGCGCCCCTGGCTTGTGGGCCCCTCGGGGGGTCCACCGACCTTCCTCTCATCTCTATAAATCCTCAAATATTCCATTATCAACAGAAGCATCCACGAAAATACTTTTCCGCCACTGCAACCTTCTATTCCCGTGAGATCCCATCTTGGGGCCTTTTTTGGCGATCTGCCGGAGGGGGATTCGATCACGGAGGGCATATACATCAACCCTATTGCCCTTCCGATGAAGCGTGAGTAGTTTAACTCAGACCTACGGGTCCATAGCTAGTAGCTACATGGCTTCTTATCTCTCTATGATCGTCAATACCATGTTCTCCTTGATGTTCTTGGAGTTCTATCCGATGTAACACTGGTATGCGTCGGTGCTATACAAATGGTTTTTAACCCCTTTCCGCGACAGCATTTGGAACCGTCGCCAAGTGAGTGTGGGCGATAGGAGGATCTTCCCACACGACCCAGAAACCGTCGGGGATAGGCCCTCCTAGCACACAAAATGAGCTCGTGTGCGATCGGGCGAGCCACCGAAACCCAATCGTTTCCATTCGTATGTACATCCCACACAGTGAATCCAAGAAAAACATTTCCATTCGTATGTATATCACACACAGTCAATCCAAGGAATATGTTTCCATTCTGATGTACATCCCACACAGTCAATCCAGGGAAAACGTTTCCGTTCGTATGTACATCCCACATAGTTTTATGTATAGGCTCGTGTGTGAAAGGTGTAACTATCACACACGCTCTGCTTGGTTAACCGTTTACTTTTATCAACTACATCACACACGATTTGATGAAGAAAACTGTGTGGCATTGGGCTATCCATCACAAGCGCTTTTACTGCTAGAACCGTTTGTAAAGTTCCATGACCAATTTAGCAGGTTTATTAGTTTTAAAATTAATAATTCCAGTATTACACAAATTCACATTTCATACCAAATAGTTGTTTGACAATTTTATATCAGGCACATAAATATATTTTAACATCATAGTACGATAGCTACCTGAAAACAGCACAGTACAACATATAGCTAGTTCAACTTCATAAGAACAATATATACATTCTCTAATCGAGATCATCCAGGCACGTCTTATCCACCTCTGCTTTCAGTTCAGTAAGAACCGGTTTTGCACTGTCCAACTGGGAAAGTGCCTCCTCCTTCACCAACACCAGCTTAGCAAAGTCTGATTTAAAAAATCCGAGCTCATTCTCCACCTTCCTATTTTTATCCCGCATCTTTAAGTATTCTTCAGCGTTGACAACACTTTCTCTAAGCCTACCTCTGTTTTCTTCTTCATACATGCTCCAAAGCTTTGCTAGGCACATCTTCAAAGACTGTGGCCACTCTTGATCAACCCACTCCAAGTAAGAACACTTCTGTTCATCCTATAATATTTATAACTAGATTAGTAACAATTGTAGGGGAAATGGTTTATAGTAACATAGAAAATCACCAATACTTATTTTGAAAAACTGAAGAAACAGGTTAATTATGACATATCTTCTCAAAAAGATCAATGTGCAAATGAATTCATTGCTACTGAGACAACAACCAAATTCCGAAACATCAGAAGCTATAATTAACAACAACAACACTACAAGTTCTTACTCATGTACTATAAATAACAAATTGAACATTTTATGAGGAAGGTAAATATAACTGCAACAACATAGCGGCAGTGTTTGGATGACAACAAATTGATACTAACATGTGTATACATGCAAAAATTTAGTAATAGAGAAGTAATAGCACTAAGGCCGTCCACTATGTATGCCAAAACCGGTGTAAAGACAACTATTGCTACATCTCGCACCGGTGCCCTGCACTGGCGAGCCGATGCAGTGGAAAAATCAGGGACCCAGACACTGGAGCACCTAGTTCCTCAGATTCCCAGTTCCTTCATGCCATAAATATTTAGTATTTTACTACTTGGCTGCTCGGATGTGTGGACCAAAGTTGGCTGCACCAACTGCTGAAGCGGTGCCAAATAATTTTCTAATGGCACCGCTGATGAGATGGCAACATTTTTAGATACTAGGTACAAACCGTGACACTATCTTAGGATGTGTTTGGTTGAAGGTGTGGTATGAATGGGTTGGGACCGTGACAGTGGTTGAATCACGTCTGAAAAATGATTTGTAACAACGAAAGAGGGTCTCACCTTCTCTGCACATGCCAGAAACTTCCTCAAACTGTCCACAGATTCAAACACGACTAGCTTCATGCATGGAGATTGCTGGTGACAACGAGCAGACAGATCTTCAGCCACCCCGCTCCATTCGTTGCAACTGATGGTCCTAGGGAGCTACAAGAGGAAGAAATGACTCAAATCGACCGCCGGGTTAAAATCCTTCATTCCAAGTCATAGCCCGAGAGAGAGAAGGGAGGCATACCCGACTGGTGAAGGAGTCATTGTCGGAGGAGGAACCACTGGAGAGTTCATTGAAGAAGACCATGGTGACCCCGGCGGTAGGATGCGAGACGGCGAGAGAGAGGAAGCAAGTGAGGAAGCGGCTATAGCTTAGGAACGAAGGAATGAAGGAGGAAACAGGGGAAATGTGACTTGTGGTCGGGGAGAAAGGGTGTGGGGAAGGGGGAAGGGGGGCGGGGGTAGATATTTTTGCGGTAGGCCAAAATTTTGGAAATGTGGAGGGACACTTTGCATGTGGTGCCGCCGGACACCATTCACTTTGAATGATTGTGTGCATCACAAACGATTCTTCTACTTTACGCGCATGGGATGAGTTTGATAATTCAAATGGTGGAAATTTCCCCGGGTACGTCATTGCATAATTTAACATCACTTATCAATTTGGGCACACAAAAGAGCGTATAGCACACAGACCACACTTACTGAATCAAGCAATTTTAGTAACTAAATAGAGACAGTTGACCTAAACATTGCTTTAACAAAACACCAGCATTAAAAACAAAGCCTAAGTACACATAGTTTTAGCAAAGCCGCCGCCGCGCAGGCATATGCATCGCCGGTGTGAGATGAGACGTCGATCACTTGTCCTGGCGAAATGCCGCCATTGGTGGACTCCGCGTCTCCCTGCTGAAGTCGACCGTCGGTGTCGTCCTCAAGGTTGTAGTACTCGTAGTAGTGGCTGCTCCAGAGCTCGTGTTGGTACTCCACTGCCGATTCCTCGACGGACAGACTCTTCTCTACCTCGACCTCGACCTCGGCAACGCGCAACTCCTCCTCCTAGCGCTCCTCGATCTCTGCTGCCTCCTGCATCTTGAGCTCCCGCTCGGTGATCTCATGAGGAAGCAAGTGCTCCATGGCCACCGCCACCTTTTCGTACGTGGGTTGCTTGCTGGATTACAAGGTGGCCTGGAATATCTTGGTGTGTGCGTCCTCGATCTTGGTGTGGATGACCTCGACTCAGGCCATGGTGACATCGACGGCATGGACGGCAGCTCGAGCGCTCTTGGCGTTTGCAGCCGCCATCGCAGTAGCAACTACAGCTGTCTCGGCTCCTGTAGTTACCCTGTCGGCTGCCGCAGTCGCCCTCTGGCGGATGCGGCCACGCTCAATGCGGATGTGGTGACACTCTTGACGTAGGCGGCCACGCTCTCGGCGCAGGCAGCGGTGCTCAGGGAGGACGCGGCCATCGTACGGGCCTTCACGATGCGTTTCTACGATGTCATCTTTGCAACAAGGGGGTGCAGGAATGGAGATCGGTATTCGTGGATTCGAGGTTACCCGGCATTGGAGCAGACGAGCCGGCGAAGCTTAAGGAGGAAAACTTAAATAGACCCAGAAATGTTCATCGCAAACGGTTCCTAAAAAAATTGTGTGTGATGTTGTGGATAAGTTTTATTAGTTCTGAAAGACAAATTTGGAATAAAGTGGCAACGGATGGTGTTTTAAATGTACGAGAACATTTGTTGTACTAATACAACTGTCATTTAATATTTTGGAAAATTTCAATTGCCATTTGACCTTTTAAAGACATTTAAGTGATTTTCTAGTCATTTAATGACCGTAATTCAAATTTGAACTATATGTACATGCAACAGCTAACCATAACGGTTTGAAAAGTCATATTTTGTGTACTTGTGTGCGACTTAATTCCAAGTGCAGTAAATTGGATGGAATTTTCAAACATATTGGTCTAACAGCTATGACACAATTAAGCATGGAGTGACATGGTATTTAAATTCCAAAAAATTAAAAAAGATTAGAAACACATGAAACCTTGCTTGATGTAACGTCATGCCACAAAGATGATGTGGTAAAAAAATTGGCATGTTTGACAAAAGTTTGGACACACACCCCTCACAAACCGAAGCAACTCACTAGAAGGCTCGTGTTTCCGAGAGGGAACAATGCATGTTTGATGACAACGGGAGATAGCTTCCCCTTACGGCCTTCACTTTTTTTTCTACATTTAACGTGCACTAATACAACTGCCATGTGAAAATTTGGAAAATTTCAGGGGTCATTTGACCTTTTAAAGACATTTAAGTGATTTTCTAGCCATTTAATGACTGTAATTACAATTTGAACTACATCTACACACAATGGCTAACCATAACGGTTTGAAAAATCATATTTGTGTACTTGTGTGCGAGTTAATTCCATGTGTAGTAAATTAGAAGGAATTTTCAAACATATTGGTCTCATGGCATGGACACATGCATGGAGTGCCATGGCATTTTAATTCCAAAAAATTAAAAAATGATCAGAAAAACATGAAACCTTGCTTGGTGTAATGTCATGCCACCAAGATGATGTGGTAAACAAATTGACCTGTTTGACGAAAGTTTGGACACAGTATGATCTTTGCCGCCTGTGTTTTTTATTATAGACGGCAAAGTATGCTCTTTGTAGTCTGTAATATAAAATGAGATGGCAAAGATCTTTTCCGTTTGTATTTTTTATTACAGACAACAAAGTATGATATTTGTCGTCTGCAATGAAAAACGCAGACGGCAAAGAGAAAACATAGCCCACGGATTGATCCCACGGATCGATGACATGGCAGCAGATCCACCGATGCACAGCCCACCCCGCTTTCTCTCTCTGCCCATTGCTGGGCCCACTCGGACCACCCGCAGCCCACCCCTGCCTTATCCACTCAACACCCCCACGATCCTCTCTTTGCTCATGATCCCCTCTCTATCTCTTATCTCTCTCTGCTCCCGATCCGATCCAGATCTCGCCGGTGCCCTTGCCCTGACCTTGCCGGCCACCACATCATCGGATCCTCCCATGGCGCCCCGTTCCCAAGCTCCTCTCCTCCGCGCCTGCACCCTGGCTGACTGGCTTTCTGCTCAGCCGGAGCTCGCTGGAGGAAGCCGATAACCAGGCCAGCCGCACCTCGCTGGATCCGGTCCCATCCCCGTCGCCTCGGCGACTAGGCCAGCCGCACCTCACCGGCCATGTCTCCTAGCATGCCTCGCCGGCCCCGGTCCCATCCCCATCACCTTGGCAACTAGGCTAGCCGCACCACGCCGGCCCCGTCTCCTCGCGCGCCATGCCAGCCCCGGTCCTGATCGCATTTCCCCCGCTGGCCCCAGCCCCGACAGCGTCGCCCCCACCGGCCCTGACCCCACTCCCCCCCGCCTTGCGTGTCGTGCTGCACCGGCCACCGCTAGCCGTGCCGGCCATGGGGTGATTCCGGTTTCAGTAGTGCTCCATAGTTTTTTAAGGCAAATTCTCCATAGATGATTGTCATATTTCCTGTCTGTATGATCTAGTACATGGTGATTTGAGTATGCGATTCTGTTGTTCCATTCGTGCTCGGAACGGCAAGGATTTTGTGCTCCAAACAGCAAATCATTTTCTTTTTTATTCATAGAAGATTGTCAGACTACTAGAACGTGGCACAAGTGAACTATTATAAGACTATAAAAAACACAAGTGATGATTTTGCCAATGCTTTCAAACATCTATGGCCACTGCAATAGGAATGTTAGTACTGATTTTTTTAATAAAAAATACTTTGCTGTCTGGGATGTTTCTGGCTTACGGCAAAGGAGTCTGGCTGACGGGAAAGCACTTGACGCCGTCCGTCAGTCCGAACGTTCCGTCTGTAGCCATTTTTTGCCGTTTGGTTTACCTGCTGACAGCAAATAGTATACACTGACAGCAAAGTCTTAGCCGTCATCCCAAAAAAATGGCAAATGGCAAAGTATTCTTTGCCGATTTGTCTTTGCTGTCTGATTTGTCGTCTACTTCCTGACGGCAAATTCTTTGCCGTCTGGATTTACGTCTTTACCGGCTGTGACCAACAGACGACAAATTACATGTTTCCTATAGTGTAATTCAAATTTGAACTACACCTACATGCAGCAGCTAACCATAACGGTTTGAAAAATCTTATTTGTGTACTTGTGTGCGTGTTAATTCCATGTGATGTAAATTAGAAGGAATTTTCAAACATATTGGTCTCACGGCATGGACACATGCATGGAATGCCATGGCATTTAAATTCCAAAAAATAAAAAATGATAAAAAAACATGAAACCTTGCTTGATGTAATGTCATTCCACCAAAATGATGTGGTAAAAAAATTGGCCTGTTTGACGAAACTTTGGACACACACCCCTCACAAACCGGAGCAACTCAATAGAAGGCTCGTGGTTCCAAGATAGAACAATGCATGTTTGATGATGAACGGGAGATAGCTTCCCCTTACGGCCTTAAAAAATTCTACATTAAACATGCACTAATACAACTGTGTGAAAAATTGGAGAATTTCAGGGGACATTTGACCTTTTAAAGACATTTAAGTGATTTTCTAGCCATTTAATGACCGTAATTCAAATTTGAACTTCATCTACATGCAACAGCTAACCATAACGGTTTGAAAAATCATATTTGTGTACTTGTGTGTGTGTTAATTCCATGTGCAGTAAATTAGAAGGAATTTTCAAACATATTGGTCTCACGACATGGACACATGCATGGAGTGCCATGACATATAAATTCCAGAAAATAAAAAATGATAAGAAAAACATGAAACCTTGCTTTATGTAATGTCATTCCACCAAGATAAAGTGGCAAAAAAAATTGTCCTGTTTGACGGAAGTTTGGACACACCCTCTCACAAACTGGAGCAACTCACTAGAAGGCTCGTGGTTCCGAGAGGGAACAATGCATGTTTGATGATGAACGAGAGAAAGCTTCCCCTTACGGCCTTCAACTTTTTTATAAATTTAACGTGCACTAATACAACTGTCATGTGAAAATTTGGAAAATTCCAGGGGTCATTTCAACCTTTAAAGACATTTAAGTGATTTTATAGCCATTTAATGACCGTAATTCAACTTTGAACTACATCTACATTCAATAGCTAACCATAACAGTTTGAATAATCATATTTGTGTACTTGTGTGCGAGTTAATTCCGTGTGCAGTAAATTAGAAGGAATTTTCAAACATATTGGTCTCACGGCATGGACACATGTATGGAGTGCCATGGCATTTAAATTCCAAAAAATAAAAAAAGATCAGAAAAACATGAAACCTTGCTTGATGTAGTGTCATGCCACCAAGATGATGTGGTAAAAAAATTGGCATGTTTGACGAAAGTTTGGACACACCCCCCCTCACAAAACGGAGCAACTCACTAGAAGGCTCGTGGTTCCGGGAGGGAAAAATGCATGTTTGATGATGAACGGGAGATAACTTCCTCTTACGGCCTTCAAATTGTTTTCTACATTTAACGTGCACTAATACAACTGTCATGTGAAAATTTGGAAAATTTGAGGGGTCATTTGAACTTTTAAAAGACATTTAAGTGATTTTCTAGCCATTTAATGACCGTAATTAAAATTTGAACTACATCTACATGCAACGGCTAACCATAACGGTTTGAAAAATCATATTTGTGTACTTGTGTGCGAGTTAATTCCATGTGCAGTAAATTAGAAGGAATTTTCAAACATATTGGTCTCAGGGAATGGACACATGCATGGAGTGCCATGGCATTTTAATTCCAAAAATTTAAAAAAAGATCAGAAAAACATGAAACCTTGCTTGATGTAATGTCATGCAACTAAGATGACGTGGTAAAAAAATTGGCCTCTTTGACGAAAGTTTGGACACACACCCATCACAAACCGGAGCAACTCACTAGAAGGCTCGTGGTTCCGAGAGGGAACAATGCATGTTTTATGACGAATGGGAGATAGCTTCCTCTTACGGCCTTCAAATTTTTTCTACGTTTAACGTGCACTATTACAATTGTCATGTGAAAATTTGGGAAAGTTTAGGGGTCATTTGACCTTTTAAATACATTTAAGTGATTTTATAGCCATTTAATAACCATAATTCAAATTTAAACTACATCTACATGCAACGGCTAACCATAACAATTTGAAAAATCATATTTTTGTGCACTTGTGTGCGAGTTAAAAAATCATTAGACAATGTAAATATCTTTTGTTCGAAAAAGAAAATGTAAAGATCTAGCAAGACAACCGGACCCCACACGATTTGCACTCTATTTCGCGGGTCGAGGTTTGGTAGGTGAGTGGCGGGGGTCATTAATCAGACACGATACTATTCCCGTCGATCTAGATTCCAGCCGCCAATAAATACTACCTTGCTCACGCCGTCCTGCCTGCATTCTCATCTACATCCTCCCCTCGCTCGCGCTCTCTCTCTCTCTCTCTCTCTCTCTCTCTCAAATCTTTGCCATGGCGCCGCCAGTCTGCCCACGCGCCGATGAGGAGTCGCTGCCCCCTGAGGACGCTCACTCGAATAGCAGCGATGAGGACCCCTGCGCACCGCTGGACGAGGTTGCGCCGGACCCCCCCCC
>NC_041391.1:292389854-292510791 GCF_002162155.2 Triticum dicoccoides | reverse complement strand
GTCTATGGAAGTCGCTGCCACCGGATGAGAAAGCCAGGTAAGTGGCATTAAAGAAGGAGATGGCGGAGGAGGAAGCCAGGTACCAGGCGGCCTTTGAAGCCCGTGATGCTGCCTGGAAAAAGGATATGGCGGAGCTTTGGGGGCGGGCGCGTCATCGTGTGGAGGAGGTGTACAAAGACGGGTACTTCGCGAGAATGGTCAAAGGCGATGGGTGCCTCATCGCTGCGTGGAGGTGGGCCGATAAGCTCCAGTGTGCCACCGACGAGGAGCTCCGGTGGGCGCCCAACAAAATGGCAAGATCGTTCATGCTCATCCGCCACCAAGAGGCAGATTGGTACGTCAAGCGCTGCGAGGCGGAGGAGGCGGAGTACTACCTCCGCACTGGGAAGACGCCGCACACCAGGGAGCTACTGGCGAGGGGCTGCCGGAATACTGGCCCCGGGAGGGATTATTAGTTTTAGTATTGTTCGTTTCAATTTTATGCATTGTACCTAGTAGTTAAGTATCATCACGTATATGTGATGATATTATATATATTCTGTGATGAACAAAAGAACAATTAATATATATATATATATATATATATATATATATATATATATATATATATATTATGAATTCCATTTTCTATCTGTTCTTGTATACTAATTTGAATCTAGCTATTATCAACATATACAGAATGGAAAGTGTATATACACACATTGAAACAGAACATATAAGAACGGAAAACAGAGTACACACATTCAAAAAAAGCAATAAACAGAGCAATACTATGATTGTTGTGAATACATAGCTATCCACGTCAAAATGACTCAACAAAATAAAATGCATCTATGAGACCATGACCAGCAGCCCTTGCCTACGGTAGCTCTTTGCTCTGCCTGAACTCGTGCATGTGTTCGTCCAAGCGGTCGACACGCTGGTCGTACATCTGGAGCGCGATCTCGAGCTCCAAGTTGGCTATTTCATCGGAGATCACCAGCTCGAGGATGTGACGGCCATGTTCCTCTACTGCGCCTAGGTGGACACCTAGGCCAAGGAGGCGGTCGAGCCTACCGACTAGCGCGTCGGCATCGAGAGGGCCGCGGACAAGGCGAATGGCGCTACCCATGCAAACGGCATGGTGGGCGTCCAGTGCAAGTACGGCGCGGCTGGCCTTTGGTGCAAGTACGGCACAGAGGGCCTCTGCCCACTCCTGTCGAGGAATGGGGGTACTGACGGGACGTTTACCCAGCTGCGACGCCCTATCAACAGCAGGCAAGCACCGATGGATCCGCTCTTGTTGTGCGGCACACCGTGCCTCTCGCTCTGCGGCGCTCCAATGATCTCGCCGTGCAGCGAGCCGTATCCTATCAGCACGGACGCGCCTAGCTTGCTCTGCGGCGCGCCATCGATCATGTTGTGCGGCGAGCTGCAGTCTGTCAGCGCTGACATGCATATCTTGATCCGCGGCGCTGAAGCACCATGCGCCAAGGGTCTGCTCAACCGTGGCGATGACACGCATCACAGCGTCGTCCATCGCATTGCTGGGGAGCACCTCGGCCTCGACGGGCCATGGCGCCTGCTCATTTTCCTCGTCGACGAGGTTGATGGCAGAGGCGGCGCTTTGGTGGGTTGGCATGCTTGGAAAAGGTGGATGTGCTACAGGCTGTGCTTGTTGCCTCCGTGTGTCGCATGCAGCCTAGGTTTATGCGCAATATCGCTGGGTGATGGGAAACTGGTGAATAAATGGTGGCGTGTTCATAAAATCCCAAAAATAATGGAAACTTAGAATAGAAGGAACATCGAGGTAGCACAAGAAGTAGATGATGATCAGATGATCGTTTATCCTAGTTAATCATGCATGTAATAGTTTACTTTGGTGTATGGAAATGTCATGTGTGTAGTAGCCACCTATGTAATTGGATGTTTGCCGCGTATTACACACATCTTGTTCATGTGAAACGTTTCTGTTCTCTTGGCTCAACACAAACAGTTTATCAGAATGAACTGTATGCCCTCCATTGCACACACCTTGATCTGGTTGAACCGTTTCTTTTGCGTTGCCTAATCGAAAACACTCCATCCGAGTGAATCGTATGCCATATATCAAACACACCTTGATCTGGCTGACCGTTTTTGTTGTGTTTCCTAATCACAAACAGTTCATCCGAGTGAACCGTAAGCTGTATATCACAAACGCCTTCATCTGGCTGCCCGTTTCTTTTGTTCTGCCACATTGCAAACAGTTAATTGAACTAAACCGTATGCCCTGCATCGCACACGCAACTAAAATCTGAACCGTGCTTGATGCATCCGTCGTCGCAAATGTTTATCCACCTTTTTTGACGGTTTTTACACCACCGTTTGCGATTAATGCATCGCACACAGTTTCTTCAAAGGGTCTTTGATCATAGTGTCGCGTTAGCAGCAACCTGCAGTAGTGTAATATTCTTTTGCACTGTGTTTGTCGAGATCCGATGAATTGTGGATTTATGATCAGATTATCTATGAACATTATTGGAATCTCCTTTGATTTCTTATATGCATGAGTTGATATCTTTATATTTATCTTTGAATTATCGGTATGGTTTGGCCAACTAGATTGGTATTTCTTGCAATGGGAGAGGTGCTTAGTTTTTGTTCAATCTTGCAGTGTCCTCACCCGGTGACATAGTAGGGGTAGCGAGGCACGTACTGTATTGTTGCCATCAAGGATAAAAAGATGGGTTTTTCATCATATTGCTTGAGTTTTATCCCTCTACATCAAGTCATCTTACTTAAGGCGTTACTCCGTTCTTTATGAACTTAATATTCTAGATGCATGCTGGATAGCGGTCAATGTGTGGAGTAATAGTAGTATATGCAGAATCGTTTCAGTCTACTTGACACGGACGTGATTCCTATATCATTGATACGTCTCCGACGTATCTATAATTTTTGATTGTTCCATGCTATTATATTATCTATTTTGGATGTTTAATGGGCTTTATTATACACTTTTATATTATTTTTGGGACTAACCTATTAACCGAAGGCCCAGCCCAAATTGCTATTCTTTGCCTATTTCAGTGTTTCGCAGAAAAAGAATATCAAACAGAGTCCAAACGGAATGAAACCTTCAGGAGAGTTATTTTTGGAACAAACATGATCCACAGGACTTGGAGTGGACGTCAAGAAATAGACGAGGAGGACCCGAGGCAGGGAGGCACGCCTGCCCCCTGGGCGCGCCCCCACCCTCATGGGGCCCTCGTAGCTCCACCGACCTACTTCTTCCTCCTATATATACCTACGTACCCCGAAAACATCCAGGAGCACCACGAAACCCTATTTCCACCGCCGCAACCTTCTGTACCCGTGATATCCCATGTTGGGGCCTTTTCCGGCGCTCCGTCGGAGGGGGCATTGATCACGGAGGGCTTCTACATCAACACCATAGCCTCTTCGATGATGTGTGAGTAGTTTACTTCAGACCTTCGGGTCCATAGTTATTAGCTAGATGGCTTCTTCTCTCTCTTTGATTTTTAATACAAAGTTCTCGTCAATTCTCTTAGAGATCTATTCAATGTAACTCTTTTTGCGGTGTGTTTGTCGAGATCTGATGAATTGTGGGTTTATGATCAAGATTATCTATGAACAATATTTGAATCTCCTCTGAATTCTTTTATGTATGATTTGTTATCTGTGCAAGTCTCTTCGAATTATCAGTTTGGTTTGGCCTACTAGATTGATCTTTCTTGCAATGGGATAAGTGCTAAGCTTTGGGTTCAATCTTGCAGTGTTCGATCCCAGTGACAGAAGGGGAACCGATATGTATTGTATTGTTTCCATCAAGGATAAAAAGGTGGGGTTTATATCATATGCTTGAGTTTATCCCTCTACATCATGTCATCTTGCCTAATGCGTTATTCTGTTCTTATGAACTTAATACTCTAGATGCATGCTGGATTGTGGTCGATGTGTGGAGTAATAGTAGTAGATGCAGGCAGGAGTCGGTCTACTTGTCATGGACGTGATGCCTATATACATGATCATGCCTAGATATTCTCATAATTATGCACTTTTCTATCAATTGCTCGAAAGTAATTTGTTCACCCACTGTAATACTTATGCTATCTTGAGAGAAGCCACTACTGAAACCTATGGCCCCCGGGTCTATTTTCCATCATATAATCCTCTATTTTCCATCATACAAGTTTCTGATCTATTTTATTTTGCATTCTTTACTTTCCAATCTGTATCACAAAAATACCAAAAATATTTATCTTATCATCTCTATCAGATCTCACTTTTGCAAGTGGCCATGAAGGGATTAACAACCCCTTTATCGCATTGGTTGCAAGGTTCTTATTTGTTTGTGTAGGTACGAGGGACTTGTGTGTGGCCTCCTACTGGATTGATACCTTGGTTCTCAAAAACTGAGGGAAATACTTATGCTACTGTGCTGCATTACCCTTTCCTCTTCAAGAGAAAACCAACCCTGTGCTCAAGAGGTAGCAAGAAGGATTTCTGAAGCCGTTGCCGGGGAGTGTACGCACAAGTCAAGACATACCAAGTACCCATCACAAATCCTATCCCTCGCATTACATTATTTTCCATTGGCCTCTCGTTTTCCTCTCCCCCACTTCACCCTTGCCATTTTATTCGCCCTCTTTTCTGTTTGCCTCTTTTCGCTTGCCTCTTGTGTTGCCGCTCGTCGTCATGGCTAGTCCTTCTACCATTGTTAGTACTCTCGATCATTAAGTTCTTAGTTTTAAACAAAGGGAGGGAGAAAATATAAAAGATGCTTGGCATAGAATTTGCAATGCTCATAATAGATCCACTAGGAAGCAATCTACTTCTGTTCTTCTTCGCAACTTTTATGTAGGCATCACGCCTTGGAATAGATATATTCTTGATACCATTACCGGAGGGAATTTATTGGGGAGCCATACTTTTGATTCTTATAATGCTATGATAGATTTATTTGGCCCACCACCTCTTTTGGTTAATGGAACTATTTTAACTTTGGAACATGTGATGCAAAGGCTTGAAATTATTGAAAATAAAGTTGCCACTGTAGAGTTGATTGAGAATTTGGATAAAAAGATCCACAACCAAATTACTCAATATGGATCTAAGGTAGGAGTTACTCTGAATTTTTTTAAAGAAAAGGAACCTATAGTTAACGATAGAATAGATCAAGATTCCACAAGAATTTGTAAACTTGAGGATATTATTACCAACTTAGGGTCTGACTTTTCATCCGTGAAAAATACTCCAAACACTCCTCCTACCAAAGTTTCCAAGTTAATGTATGTTCCTAAAAATAAAGGTGAAGCTTCTAATAAGGAAAACACGGATCTCAAATCAATAAGTGTTCACCCCAACTTTGTTGCTATCATTAAAGAACCTTTTGCTACAAATGAATATCTTGATTTCTTGCCTAGGAGTTTGATTATTAATAAAAGGAAGGAAACCCCTAAGGGATATAAGTGTCTTATTGAAGAATTGCATACTAAAGATGATGATACTTAGATCTATCCTTGTTTTTATGCCTAGCTAGGGCGTTAAACGATAGCGCTTGTCGGGAGGCAACCCAATTTTATTTTTGTTTATTTCTTTTTGGTTCTGTTTAGTAATAAATATTTCATCTAGCCTCTGGTTAGATGTGTTTTTGTGTTTTAATTAGTGTTTGTGCCAAGTAAAACCTTTAGGATAACCTACGGTGATAGTTATTTGATCTTGCTGTAAAAAACAGAAACTTTGCACGCACAAGATTAGTTTTCATAATTCACAGAAACGTTATTTTCAGTTGATTATTTTTTAAGTAGATTAATAAACAAATTATCTAGCACTTCCTAATTTCGTAGAATTGTTTAGGTTCCAGAAGTTTGCGTTTGTTACAGATTGCTACAGACGGTTCTGTTTTTGATAGATTCTGTTTTTCGTGTGTTGTTTGTTTATTTTGGTGAATCTATGGCTAGTATCGGAGGTTATAAACCATAGAGAAGTTGTAATACAGTATGTTTAACACCAATATAAATAAATAATGCGTTCATTACAGTACCTTAAAGTGGTGGTTTTTTTTATTTCGCTAACGGAGCTTATGAGATTTTCTGTTGAGTTTTGTGTTGTGAAGTTTTCAAGTTTTTGGGTAAAGATTTGATGGATTATGGAATAAGTAGTGGCAAGACCCTAAGCTTGGGGATGCCCAAGGCACCCCAATGTAAAATTCAAGGACAACCAAAAGCCTAAGCTTGGGGATGCCCCGGAAGGCAGCCCCTCTTTCGTCTTCGTCCATTAGTAACTTTACTTGATGATATATTTTTATTCACCATGATATGTGTTTTGCTTGGAGTTTCTTGTATTATTTGAGTCTTTGCTTTTTAGTTTACCACAATCATCCTTGCTGTACACACATTTTGAGAGAGACACACATGAATCAGAATTTATTAGAATACTCTGTGTGTTTCACTTATATCTTTTGAGCTAGATAATTTTGCTCTAATGCTTCAATTATATCTTTTAGAGCACAACGGTAGTTTTATTTTATAGAAATTATTGGTCTCTCATGCTTCACTTATATTATTTTGAGAGTCTTTTAGAACAGCATGGTATTTTTCTTTGGTTTAAATTAGTCCTAATATAATAGGCATCCAAGATAGGTATAATAAAAACTATCATATAAAGTGCATTGAATACTATGAGAAGTTTGATACTTGATGATTGTTTTGAGATATGAGGATGGTAATATTAGAGTTATGCTAGTTGAGTAATTGTGAATTTGAGAAATACTTGCGTTGAAGTTTGTGATTCCCGTAGCATGCACGTATGGTGAACCGTTATGTGATGAAGTTGGAGCATGATTTATTTATTGATTGTCTTCCTTATGTGTGGAGGTCGGGATCGCGCGATGGTTAACTCCTACCAACCCTTCCCCTAGGAGCATGCGTGTAGTACTTTCTTTTGATGACTTATAGATTTTTGCAATAAGTATGTGAGTTCTTTATGACTAATGTTGAGTCCATGGATTATACGCACTCTCACCCTTCCACCTTTGCTAGCCTCTCTAATACCGCGCACCCTTCACCGGTATCATACACCCACCATATACCTTCCTCAAAACAGCCACCATACCTACCTATTATGGCATTTCCATAGCCATCCCGAGATATATTGACATGCAACTTTACCACCGTTCCGTTTATTATGACACGCTTCATCATTGTCATATTGCTTTGCTTGATCATGTAGTTGACATCGTATTTTTGGCAAAGCCACCATTCATAATTCTTTCATACATGTCACTCTTGATTCATTATCCCGGTATACCGCCGAAGGCATACACATAGAGTCATATTTTGTTTTAAGTATCGAGTTGTAATTCTTGAGTTGTAAGTAAATAAAAGTGTGATGACCTTCATTATTAGAGCATTGTCCCAAGTGAGGAAAGGATGATGGAGACTATGATTCCCCCACAAGTCAGGATGAGACTCTGGACGAAAAAGAAGAAGAAAAGAGGCCATAAAAAAAGAGAAAAGGCCCAAAAAAAGAGAGAAAAAGAGAGAAGGGGCAATGTTACTATCCTTTTACCACACTTGTGCTTCAAAGTAGCACCGTGATCTTCATGATAGAGAGTCTCTTATTTTGTCACTTTCATATACTAGTGGGAATTTTTCATTATAGAACTTGGCTTGTATATTCCAATGATGGGCTTCCTCAAAGTTCCCTAGGTCTTCGTGAGCAAGCAAGTTGGATGCACACCTACTTAGTTTTCTTTTGAGCTTTCATACACTTATAGCTCTAGTGCATCCGTTGCATGGCAATCCCTACTCACTCACATTGATATGTATTGATGGGCATCCATAGCCCGTTGATACGCCTAGTTGATGTGAGACTATCTTCCTCCTTTTTGTCTTCTCCACAACCACCGTTCTATTCCACATATAGTGCCATGTCCATGGCTCACGCTCATGTATTGCGTGAAAGTTGAAAAAGTTTGAGAATACTAAAGTATGAAACAATTGCTTGGCTGAAACTGGGTTGTGCTTGATTTAAATATTTTGTGTGATGAAGATAGAGCATAGCCAGACTATATGATTTTGTAGGGATAACTTCCTTTAACCATGATATTTTGAGAAGACATGATTGCTTAGTTAGTATGCTTGAAGTATTATTATTTTTATGTCAATATTAAACTTTTGTCCTGACTCTTTCAGATCTGAACATTCAGGCCACAATAAAGGAAATTACATTGAGAAATATGCTAGGTAGCATTCCACATCAAAAATTCTGCTTTTATCATTTACCAACTCGAGGACGAGTAGGAATTAAGCTTGGGGATGCGTGATACGTTTCCAACGTATCTGTAATTTTTGATTGTTCCATGTTGTTATATTATCTGTTTTGGATGTTTAATGGGCTTTATTATACACTTTTATATTATTTCTGGGACTAACCTATTAACCGGAGGCCCAGTCCAAATTGTTGTTTTTTGCCTATTTCAATGTTTCGCAGAAAAGGAATATCAAACGGAGTCCAAACGGAATGAAACCTTTGGGAGAGTTATTTTTGGAACAAATGTGATCCAAAGGACTTGGAGTGGACGTCAAGAAAGAGACGAGGAGGCCACGAGGCAGGGAGGCGCGCCTGCCCCACTGGGCGCGCCCCCCACCCTCATGGGCCCCTCGTAGCTCCACCGACCTACTCCTTCCTCCTATATATACCTATGTACCCCGAATACATCCAGGAGCACCACGAAACCCTATTTCCACCGCCGCAACCTTATGTACCCGTGATATCCCATCTTGGGGCCTTTTTCGGCGCTCCGCCGGAGGGGGCATTGATCACTGAGGGCTTCTACATCAAAACCATAGCCTCGACGATGATGTGTGAGTAGTTTACTTCAGACCTTCGGGTCCATAGTTATTAGCTAGATGGCTTCTTCTCTCTCTTTGACTCTCAATACAAAGTTCTCCTCGATTCTCTTGGAGATTTATTCGATGTAACTCTTTTTGCGGTGTGTTTGTCGAGATCCGATGAATTGTGGGTTTATGATCAGGATTATCTATGAACAATATTTGAATCTCCTATGAATTCTTTTATGTATGATTTGTTATCTTTGCAAGTCTCTTCGAATTACCAATTTGGTTTGGCCTACTAGAATGATCTTTCTTGCAATGGGAGAAGTGCTTAGCTTTGGGTCCAATCTTGTGGTGTTCGATCCCAGTGACAAAAGGGGAACTAATACGTATTGTATTGTTGCCATCGAGGATAAAAAGATGGGGTTTATATCATATGCTTGAGTTTATCCCTCTACATCATGTCATCTTACCTAATGCGTTACTCTGTTCTTATGAACTTAATACTCTAGATGCATGTTGGATAGTGGTCGATGTGTGGAGTAATAGTAGTAGATGCAGGCAGGAGTCGGTCTACTTGTCACAGACGTGATGCCTATATACATGATCATGCCTAGATATTCTCATAATTATGCACTTTTCTATCAATTTCTCGACAGTAATTTGTTCACCCACCGTAATACTTATGCTATCTTGAGAGAAGCCACTAGTGAAACCTATGGCCCGCGGGTCTATCTTCCATCATATAATCCTCTATTTTCCATCATACATGTTTCCGATCTATTTTATTTTGCATTCTTTACTTTCCAATCTATATCACAAAAATACCAAAAATATTTACCTTATCATCTCTATCAGATCTCAGTTTTGCAGATGGCCCTGAAGGGATTGACAACCCCTTTATCGCGTTGGTTGCAAGGTTCTTATTTGTTTGTGTAGGTACGAGGGACTTGCATGTGGCCTCCTACTGGATTGATACCTTGGTTCTCAACAACTACGGGAAATACTTACGCTACTTTGATGTATCACCCTTTCCTCTTCAAGGGAAAACCAACGCTGTGCTCAAGAGGTAGCAATCATAATCATTGCCTTGGATATCATCATAACTTTGCGCTTTTCTATCAATTGCTCGATAGTAATTTATTCACCGACCGTATTATTTGCCTTTAAGAGAGAAGCCTCTAGTGAAATCTATGGCCTCGGGGTCTATTTTCCATCATATATTTTCAAATCTATAAACCAAAAAACCCCAAATAGCTTGCTGCAATTTATTTACTTTTATTTAGTTTTACATTTTAGTAATCTTTTATACCTATATCTATCAGATCTCACCATTGCAATTGATCATGAAGGGATGGACAACCCCTTTATCGCGTTGGGTGCAAGTGTTTGATTGTTTGGGCAGGTGCATAGATTGGATACTAGCTTGTATGTCCTACTGGATTGATACCTTGGTTCTCTAACTGAGGGAAATACTTATCTCTACTTTGCTGCATCACCCTTTCCTCTTTAAGGGAAAAACCAATGCAAGCTCAAGAAGTAGCAGCGGGCGCTCACGGTCCTGGTGCAGGGAAATACCAAAGGCGGGGAAAAGGAAGGAGCGACCACATGCCTACCAACGGCAGTCGGGGGTTTGTCGGCCGAAGGAGCCACGCCCAATGGCATGGGCCGCTCGATCGGAGGTGTGGGTGTGGTGGCGATGGGGATCGGGCGCCTGCCTTGCGTGTGCGTGGATGTGTGGCAGCGCATGTGAGGGAACGAGGGAGAGGCTGAGGAGAAGATCGAGCGGATGGGGATCAGGTTGAGCAAGGGCTAGGATTAAGGAGTAGAGCTGGCCAAATGGGTCGGCCCGTCATAAATGTGCCTGGGACGACACAGCTTGCCAGGGCATGATTAATAGTCGGGTTGTGCCGTGCTGGCCCACCTGCTGCAGGCAGCAGCCCAAGCACGGCACAGGAGATAAGTGGGTCGGCCTATGGCACATTTAGGCACGCCGGCCCATGTCGGCTTGATATTATTTTTCCATGAAATACCTTCAAAAAACAAGGGAAAAGCCAAAAATGTAAAAAACATAAAAACAAATATGGTGAAATATTACAAAAAAATAAAAAATTACATATTAAAGCACTACAAAAGTACGCATGCACTACAAAATTATTGGATGTATTAGAGTATTAGGTATTTATATAGGACATATATATTTATATATTTCAAAAAAAAGGCTCATGCCGTGCCGCCCCGCGTGCCCAGCCTCCACGCCCGGGCATGGCCCATGGTGTGCCACGTACCGGGCCTCGCCCATTTAGCCCGGGCCATGCCATGCCTGGGTTGTGTCGTTCCTCCGGGCTACCGGGCCGGACCATTTAGCACGACTCGTTTGGCTAGCTATATTAAGGAGTGGTTGACTGGGTTAGCTGGGCCTAGGTGCAAATGGACCGGCGCGGTTGGGCTGTGGCACTTCTCTCTCTCCTCCCTAATTCTCTTTTTATTTCTTATAAAAGAAAACAGAGACGTGACAAGAAGAGAAAGAGAGGTTTGGAGTGCATTTTGATCATGGGAAAATTTTCCTTGGACCCTACAAAATATGGTTGATCCAAGGAAAAATACAATTGGCCCTATTTAGAAGGATTGAATTCAAACATATTTGAATTTGATTCAAATAGGTTTGAATTAGGACAAGGTTTTAGCATGGCCCAAAATGTTGATAATTTTGGAGGAGCCTCTGTCGCGGCTGTGGGACTGGGGGTACCCAGGCCCATCTACTTACGGCCCAGCGCGTGGATCCATTGACGGCCCGACACGGCCTAGCGTCAAGACTGCACGAGCAAGACCCTCGCAAAGTACATCAGGGCCACTTGAGGAGCGGCCTCCCGAAGCCAACTCCCGAGGGGAGGACATCTATAGGCTCGCCACCCAGCCTCATGAGGTGTGGGTGACATGAGCCATGACGAACGGGGCCAGAAGGGCGCCAGTGGGTGTATGCGAGGACAATTTCCTCTTTGGTGCTAAGGAGGCAAGGACGTATGCACGTTCCCAAGAGTCCCCCAAAGGTTTCCATTCCAGTGCAACAAGACCAAGACCACGGGCCTGGCAGGACAGAGGTCATCACCGAGCCCACCTGTGCGTCACAACCAGAAGCTTTGCAAGTGAACACCACCTTTAGTCAGGATAGGGTGTGTTACTGTCCCCCTTCGAAATTGGTCGTTGTGGTATCCCTTCCCGCCTAAGCTTCGAGGGAAGAGGACCGGGGCTAGCATAAATATAGGCTAGTCTACACCGCAGAGAAGGGATTCGGTCCATTCACCCCTCGAGCACTTGCCAGGCAGCTCGCCCTTGTACTAGTTCATGCTCATCCTCCTCGCAAGGCAATCCACCACCAAGGAGGAGTAGGGTATTACACCGCAAGGTGGCCCAAACCTGGGTAAATCATCGTGTTCCTTTCTTCTTCCACTCGCTCGAGCATGATGGAGCATCGCTGTGGGGTAGTGAGCATCTTGCTGTAGTTAAGTGGAGTCCTTCACGCACGCCCCAGAGTACGAACCTTTCTTGGGTATGTGGAGCCCTGATTCCGACATTTGGTGCGCCAGGTAGGGGCGTGCTGAAGTTCCTTCTCTTCGTTCCTCCTCAGTTCCACCGTCTCCATGGCTGATGCTCGTCGTGTTCGTGCCAAGTGTCAGGCTGCTCGTGTCGCCCAGATGGCACCAGCAGGTCGTGGCGCTCCTCGCCACTCCGCTTCTCCGGCGACCAATGCCTCCACTGACTCTGCTGCGCACGAGAAGCAGGGCTCTTCTCTGCCACCCTCTAAGCAGCATGATGGTTGCATTGCCACGCCTTCTCTCACTCCGGCCACGGCTTCATCCTCCCACGCTCATCGCGGGCCGGCGAACATGTAGGCTGCGCTGCTCATGGCGCGTGAGCTGCTGCGCTACCACCCCGTCGATGAAGGCTACAACACCTGGCTTGGCCGCGTCACCAAGCTCGTCAACCCTGCAGGCGAGGCCCCAACCCGCTCCGTCCTCCGCCACCTAGTGCGGGCGACGTGGCGCACAGTGCACCTCCGCCACCTCTCTTGCACGGCAATGACGTTGAGTCGAGGCATGAGGCATGGCCGTGTGGAGCGCCTGCGCCGACGCGTGACGAGGCCAGCTGCCAGGTTCTGCAGCAGCCGCAGTACAACACACATGCGCTTCCGGCACCACCACATCGGCACCAAGATTGGGCTGCTCTAGAAGCTACGGCGCTTGGGTGCCAGGACCACACCCCTCCCGCGCAGGCCATGTGTGTGAGCGCAGTGGGTTGTCGCGCCTTCACTCGCAAGCTGTGCCGCGTGGTCTGGCCAATCAAGTTCAAGCTGGAGCTGCGTCCACGCTATGACGGCGTCCCCGACCCTACGGAGTACCTCCAGCTCTACGCGTTGAGCATTGAGGCGGCGAACGGTGATGACAAGGTCATGGTGAATTGGTTCCCCATGGCCCTCAAGGATGGCGCGTGCTCTTTGCTCATGCACCTCCTAGAGGGGTCGATCTCTTCGTGGGATGAGCTCCGTGAGCGGTTCAATGCCAAATTCCAAGGCACCTGCGACCGTGCTCTCACCATCAATGACCTGCGACACATAAAGCAGCACCCCGACGAGACCCTCCGCAAGTACATTCAACGCTTCACCCAAGTTCGCCTCAAGATCTTGAAGACCTCGGATGAAGCATCATCTCGGCATTCACAGAAGGCGTCACAAATGTCATGATGAGCGAGGAGCTCGCCATCAATGATGACATGTGCATGGCGCTGGAGATTTTCATCTTGACGGACAAGTGTGCTAGGCCAGAGGAAGGCCAAGACGATGATTCCGAAGACAAGAAGGCCAAGACAAAGGAAGTAAAGCGCAGGGGCCCTGTCGTGCTGGCAGTAGAGCCTGAGTTAAAGCACGACTGTGATAGCGACGAGCCCTCCAAGGATTGTTGCTCATTCTGCATCTTCCACAACATGCACACCCACAACACGGATGACTATCACGAGCTCAGGGCACTCCGAGACGAGCGCCTGGGCCGCCGCCCCGAGCATAGTGACCGTGGCTTAGGCTACAGAGGAGGCCGTGCTAGAGGCCGCTGGGAAAACCGCAAGATGCGTCAGGGCCAGCGCGACCAGCCTCATGAGGGTGGCAGGCGCAATCAGCCTCGGGACGGTGCCTGGCACGATCAGCCTCGTGAGGCCCATCCTCAGGGCAACGTTGGCCTCCCTCCTCTACCGCCGCCGCCCAGGAGGAACAACGACAACCAGCAAGACGAGGGGGCTGGGGGCTACCAGGAGCCTCACGCGGTCGCCTACATTCTTGGGGCGCTTAGGCCCCCGCCTCAAACCACATCTTCAAGCAGTTCTCTCATGAGGTGAACACAGCCCTCCCGAAGCTCGTGGCTGTGCGCCCCCTCAAGTGGTCATAGTACTCCATCACGTTCAACTCCAAGGACCACCTTAGGTGTTCATCCACCGCCGGCGTGCTCCCCATGTTGTGCACACCCACCATCAACAATGTATCTGTCACCAAGACCCTCATCGACGGTGGTGCCGGCCTCAACATGTTCTCTGTCGAGACCTTCGAAATTCTTCAGGTGCCGTATGACCAGCTCATGCCCACCAAGCCATTCTCTGTGGTGACTGATGGCTCCACCACTCCCCTGGGGCAGGTGTGCCTCCCGGTCACCTTCGGCACTCGCGACAACTACCACACCGAGTTTATCAACTTTAACATGGCCCACATCAACCTCCCGTACAATGCCATCCTGGGGTACCTTGCCCTCGCCAAGTTCATCACGGCCACCCACCATGGCTACAATGTCCTCAAGATGTCAGGGTGCAACAGCATCATCACTGTCGCCTGTGATGAGAAGGACATGGTCTGATCTCTTGAGCATGCCTACCGGGCCGTAGCAGCCGAGAACTCCGGCGGTGAAGGTGACGCCGTGCCTCCTAAGGCTGCCCCCACGAAGAAGAAGCAGCTCCTCCCCAAGAGTCGCCTGAGGCAAAGAAACAAGTCGGTGACCCCTCGAGCTCTGCACCTGTCCTCCGGGGCGCCTCTCCCTCCCGCATAGAATGGCGCGCTCGGCACCTCCATCAGGACGAGCTCGGGCGCTTCCATCTGGAGAGCGTCTAGCCTGACCAGCGCAACGAGGGAGGTGTTCGGGCATCACTTGGAGGCGTGATTTGATGCACGCCCCCACAAGCAAGGAACAAGGCGCCACGAGCACAAGAGTTCATCACTGAGGCAATCTGCGAGCTTCGGGAAGCACGGGCCATGCATGGTGAGCGGTGCCCCGCATGCCCCACCAGCTCGGCTGCCGCTCCTGACGTGGGCGACGGGTTGTGCGTCTGTGTCGATATCCCATGCCTCAAAAGGGCCGCTTTGTCAGATTTCGGGTTCCGGCAGACCCTTGAGGTTCAAACACTGGGGTGTGTGCGGAGATTTAACCCTCTGCCTGCCTTCTCCACGCCGAATCGCTAGGATCTGAACTACCAAACAGAACAACACAAGAGACACAAGATTTTATACTGGTTCAGGCCACCATTGTGGTGTAATACCCTACTCCAGTGTGTGGTGTGGTGGATTGCCTCTTGGGCTAATGATGAACAATACAAGGAAGAACAGCCTCGTGAGGGTCTGTTCTTGGCTGGTGCGGCGAACTGCTAGGAGGAGTTCAATCGCTCTATCTACTGGTGTCTTGGTGATGATCCAGATTGCTAGATCAGGTCCAGATGCCTCTACCCTGGGGGTGGCTAGTCCTATTTATAGGCAAAGGCCCTGGGCCTCTTCCCAAATATTGAGCGGGAAGGGCGCCAACAATTGGCCATTTTGAAGGGGAACAGCGGGTACACTTATCCTGACTAAAGTTGGTCCTCGCCTGTCAAAGCGTCTGGTGGTGACGCCTGCTTGTGCTCCACAATGACTTCTTCCCTGCCGTTGGGCTGGTCTTGGTCTCGTTGCACCGAAATGGATGCCTTTGCTTGATGCTCTTGCCTGCGCTTGCTCCCTTTGCACCAAAGAGGAAAGGAGGACACTGCGCGGGCTGGCGCCCAACTGGCGCCCTTGGTCGTCATGGCTTGCGTCATGGGCACCTCGCGAGGTACCCCGCCTTGAACTCTCCGCCTCCTCGTGAGCCAGCCTGACAAGGCCGTGCCTGAGGAAGCTCCTTGTCGTCCGCCCCGCGAGGCTTGGGCCCTCGCGAGGGTCTTGAGTTTGTGTTGATGAAGATGGGCTATGCTGGGCCTCCTTTGAGCCACGCCGCAGGCCGCAGGCAGGCAAGTCTGGGGACCCCCGTTCCTAGAACGCCGACAGTAGCCCCCGGGCCCACGGCGCGCCCGGACTTGGCCGAGCAGAGAGGCGAAAGGGCAAGTGCGAAGCGTCGCGGGCCCTAACAGCCTGCGGCCTTGGGCGCCGCATGGTGGTTGATTGGACGTGGGCGCCTCTGCTTCCCCACGACGCCTTGGTAACCGCACGGATTCGACAAGTCCCTGCATGCAAAGTGGGTCGTGATTACCTGCGATCGTGGAGGTCGACGGTTGGCCTTCGCCGGCTATAAGTACGGAATGGCGCGCGCCCTTCCAGTCTACTCCCTCTGCTTCTCCTCCTTCCTGGGCCTTGCTCCGTCTTGCTGCAATGGCTCCGATCCGCCGGTTCTCCGTGGAAGAGAAGGGAAAAGCTCCCGAAAAGGATCCTGACCCGCTTCCCCGAAGAAGCGGCTTGCTCTCTGGCATCGGGGCGAGGGCACTCGCTAGGAAGCGTCAAGACCCTGGTGTGAGCGGCCACCACCAGGGTTCCCACTTCCCTTGTACGCGCATATCGATGGCTCTGAAAGAGCCGACGCCGAATGCCACGGGCGGCGCCGCCGTCGGCGCCGGTGGGTCACGAAGGTGTGCATCTTCCCCCCTGGAGTCCATGCCGAGGGCTCCTGCCGAGAGTTCGTGCTTCGCGCCGCCACGCCTCCTAAGTCTTGGATTCGTCTCCCCCCTTTTTTCACCTCCGTTATCCGGCAGGGGGAAACCTTGGGGCTTTGGCTGCAGCACGCCGGCTATAGCACCCTCGCGACCGGGGCAGAGGTCGCGGTCGTTGCCCCGGGCGAGGTCTTCATGACTCGAGGCTAGGGCAAGGTCTCCCGGGTCTACAGGACAAGGGGTTCCCTCGCGATCCACCTAGAGTATACGGTGCTTCGGTGATGTCCTTCAAGGTCTTCGATGCGGAGGGTCGCTGGCTAGAGTGCTGCCCCGGAAGAGGCGGTCGGGACCCTGCCGCGGCGAGACAGAGGCCGACCAATCGCTCCCCCGGTAGCTCCCCAGGCGGTGGAGGCGCTGGTGGATCCAGCAACTCCACCGAGCTCTCCGCGACTCTGGAGACGAGCGACGACAGCTACGAGAGCCCGAGCCTGCGCCGCTCCCGGAGCAGGGTGGGCTCGTCAAGCCGTTGCCACCCCTGATCTGGATGGGGTTGGTGCCGGTGCTGGGCGGCCCACTGTTGATGATGGCGTCCGCCGCGATGGCCTCTGTAGCTAGGACTCCTTAGGATTCACGTCTTTTGTTCCTGCGAGGAGCCAAGAATGTACCCCGCGGGGGCTTGTAAGATGTTCGCAGCTCCATTTGTCAATATGATCCTTATTGCGAAGAAGTGCGAGATGCTTATCCCGTTTTAGCTTAGTTTACTCCTTTCAGACCTCGTGAGGGCTTGATGCTCTGCGCCGACAGGTCCCAGTCCCAAGGCGGCTTTAGCCGTCACTGGTATGCCAGGTCGCGATGCCGTGGTCAAGGCCAGGAGGTGAGCGGCCCGAGGTCCGGTAAGAGCCCCTGAGTCGCGATGCTCAGGAGGTCCCCCTTAGCACTCAAGAAGCCATCATTCGGTGAGAAAGGAGAACAACGTTGCTGACACGGGATTGCATTTGGTGCGGGGATGGTGCTGCGATAACTGGTGTTTCCGGAGAGTGACTTATCTCGAGGGTCAGGAAACGCTTCCTGGTGCGGTGCTAGATCCGTGCCTTGGCCGATGAGGGGTTGCTTGGCGAGGTCCTCGCGTGCTCCTCCCCTCTCGCCTTCGCTCCCCTTTCTGCTCTACGTCCTCGGGTCCCGGCCCTCGAGCGAGTCTCAGCAGTCGCTGGCTTGCCAGGTCGCGATGCCGTGGGCAAGGCCAGAGGGTGAGGGCTGGGGAGCCGGTAGGAGCCCTGAGTCGCGATGCTCAGGCAACCCCCCTTTAACGTGCAAGCGGTTTGCATGGACGAGAGCGAAGAAAGCACCGTGAAGGCCTCGCCTGGCGATGCTCCTTGGAGGGACCCTGAAGGCTCATCACAAAAGGAACGAGAGTTCGTCGTGGCAATCGACAGTTAGCCGTTAGTTGCTTTGGAGAGGCGACGAGGCACGAAAGGCCCGGCAAGGCATATTGGGGCACCCGTGAGCCTGTGCGGGACTCACGGGGCCCTACCTCAAGGCAGGTTGCGCCTGGCTTTGGGCCTTATCTTGGAGTGTGTTCCTGCAAATTTGGCCAAATACCGGTGCTCTACGTCCTCGGGTCCCCGCTCTCGAGCTGGTCTCAGCCGTCGCTGGCATGCCAGGTCACGATGCCATGGACAAGACCAGAGGGTGAGGGCTGGAGAGCCGGTAGGAGCCCTGGGTCGCGATGCTCAGGCACACCCCTTTAACGCCCAAGATTCTGAAACCCAGGGAAAAAGGCACCAAATAACAAGCATGGTGGATCGAAAGCATAGCCCTAAGATAAACGCAAGAAGGGTACACGCCGCTGGGTCAGGCCCGAGCGACTTGGGGATGATGCAGCCCGCGGGGCGCCCCCAATAAGGTAAGCTAAGAACAAGGAATAAAAGGGATACACGCCGCAGGGACGGACCCACGCGGCCTGGGAATAATGCAGCCCTGAGGGCGCTGCCAGCCGGAAATGAAACTTGAAAGATGTCACCTGATGATGTTGGGGATGTAGGGGTGTTGGTGTAGCAGACTCGGTGGGCTGCGGGAGCCGATCCTCACGAGCCCCCAGGCGCAGGGGCCTCAGGAGGCTCCGGAGGCACTGGCGGCTCCTCGCGGGCCTTCTCCATCTCCACCAGGGCTGCAGAACGCCTGATCTATTGAGCCTCCAGGATGGCCCTCATGAGGCGCTGGTGCGTAGAAGCCGCGTTCGGCAAGCCATAGGGCATGCGAACGTAGCTGTGGGGCGGACCCTGGCAGCGTCCCACTTGCGAGGGCCAGAGGAACTCCTGAGACGCGGCTCGATTGAGCCCCGGTATGTCGATGCAGACGCGCAGCTGGATAGGAGGATGGGCAAGCTAGCCCTGATGAATAGGTGATGGATGGAGACTCGGAGGATGACAATTACATGCCCCTCTCCAAAGACGAGGTGAGCCTAGGCGACGAAGAATTTATCATGCCTGAGGACCCCATCGATCAGGAGCGCTTCAAGTGCTGGCTTATAGCCACTGTAAAGAGCGTGAAGAAAAAACAGCAGCAACTTCAAGCTGATCAAGATTTGCTTACTGACAGATGGAGTGAGTTCCTGGCAACCGAGGAATACGGACTTGAGAGCCCAACCAAAAGTTAGCCAAGGCGCATGTTGTTACCTCAATTCGAGGATGAGGCACTACCAGCGCAGGATGCGGCTGACCGGCCACCTCGTGGCCGACACAAAGCAGCGTATCAGCCTGAACACCAGCCCGCACCTTGTCGCCAAACATACAAAAACACGAAGGCCCGGGGCTACACGCAGGACCTGCAAGATGAATTGGAAAACAAAGCAGGACAGTCAAGATTGATCTACGAAGCACGGGGGCGCGCCCCAATGTGTGACGATGACTGCCGCGCCGGATATACTAAATATAAATCCGGCTAGGCCGAATACAGCAGACCAGACTCATCTGAACTGCGTCATGATGTAGCCCGGCATAGAGGCACCGCACACCCCCTATGCTTCACTAACGAAGTAATGGAGCATGAATTCCTAGAAGGGTTTAAGCCCGTGAACATCAAGCCATATGATAGGACGACAGACCCCGCGGTATGGATAGAAGATTTCCTTCTACACATTCACATGGCTCGCAGCGATGATCTACACGCCATCAAGTACTTCCCACTGAAACTCAAAGGACCAGTGATGTCTACTACGCAACCTTCTTCTTGTAGACGTTGTTGGGCCTGCAAGTGCACAGGTTTGTAGGACAGTAGCAAATTTCCCTCAAGTGGATGACCTAAGGTTTATCAATCCGTGGGAGGCGTAGGATGAAGATGGTCTCTCTCAAACAACCCTGCAACCAAATAACAAAGAGTCTCTTGTGTTCTCAACACACCCAATACAATAGTAAATTGTATAGGTGCACTAGTTCGGTGAAGAGATGGTGATACAAGTGCAATATGGATAGTAGATAAAGGTATTTGTAATCTGAAAATATAAAAACAGCAAGGTAACTAATGATAAAAGTGAGCGTAAACGGTATTGCAATGATAAGAAACAAGGCAAAAGGTTCATACTTTCACTAGTGCAAGTTCTCTCAACAATAATAACATAGATAGATCATATAACAATCCCTCAACATGCAACAAAGAGTCACCCCAAAGCCACTAATAGCGGAGAACAAACATAGAGATTATGGTAGGGTACGAAACCACCTCAAAGTTATCCTTTTTGATCTATCTATTCAAGAGTTCGTAGTAAAATAACATAGAGCTATTCTTTCCACTCGAGCTATCATAGAGTTCATACTAGAATAACACCTTAAGACACGAATCAACCAAAACCCTAATGTCACCTAGATACTCCATTGTCACCTCAAGTATCCGTGGGCATGATTATACGATATGCGTCACACAATCTCAAATTCATCCAACCAACACAAAGTACTTCAAAGAGTGCGCTAATGTTTCTACCGGAGAGTCAAGAAAACGTGTGCCAACCCCTATGCATAGGTTCATGGGCGGAACCCGCAAGTTGGTCACCAAAACATACATCAAGTGGCACGTGATATCCCATTGTCACAACAGATGAACACGACAAGACATACATCAAGTTTTCTCAAATCAAAGACTCAATCCGATAAGATAACTTCAAGAGGGAAACTCAATTCATCACAAGAGAGTAGAGGGGGAGAAACATCATAATATCCAACTATAATAGCAAAGCTCGCGATACATCAAGATCGTGCCATAGAGAGAACACGAGTGAGAGAGATCAAACACATAGCTACTGGTACATACCCTCAGCCCCGAGGGTGAACTACTCCCTCCTCGTCATGGAGAGCGCCGGGATGATGAAGATGGCCACCGGTGAGGGATCCCCCCTCCGGCAGGGTGCCGGAATGGACTCCCAAGAGGTTTTTGGTTGCTATAGAGGCTTGCAGCGGCGGAACTCCCGATATATCTTGATATTTGATGGTTTTAGGGTATGTAGGCTTATATAGGCGAAAGAAGTCGGTCGGGGAGTCCTCGAGGGGCCCACGAGACAGGGGGCGCGCCCAATAGGGGGGGGGGCTATCTCCTAGCCTCCTTGAGGATCTTCTGACATGAACTCCAAGTCTCCAGGATCATATTCTTCCAAAAAATCACGCTGCCGAAGGTTTCATTCCGTTTGGACTCCGTTTGATATTCCTTTTCTCCAAAATACTGAAACAGGCAATAAAACAGCAATATGGGCTGGGCCTCCGGTTAATAGGTTAGTCCCAAAAGTAATATAAAAGTGTATAATAAAGCCCGTATCATTCAAAACAGATAATAAAATAGCATGAATGCTTCATAAATTATAGATACGTTGGAGACGTATCAACCAGCTCGGCATTGGCTGAATAGTCTGCCGGCAAACTCTATTGGCAACTGGGAGAACCTGGAAGACGTATTGCTCGACAACTTCCAGGGAACTTATGTGCGACCACCAGATGATGATGACTTAAGTCACATAACCCAACAGCCCGGAGAGTCAGCCAGGAAATTCTGGACTCGGTTCCTAACTAAAAAGAACCAAATTGTCGGCTGTCTGGACGCTGAAGCCCTAGCGGCCTTTAAGCATAACATCCGTGACGAGTGGCTTGCCCGACACCTCGGTCAAGAGAAGCCTAAATCCATGGCATCCCTTATGACACTTATGAACCGCTTTTGTGCGGGCGAGGACAGCTAGTTGGCTCGTAGCAACAGCACATCAAGAAATCCTGGCACTTCAGACGCCAGAGACAGCAACGACAAGCCTCGGCGCAACAGACACAAGCATCACAATAATGGCGGTAACGCCGAAGACACGGCCGTCAATGCCGGATTCAGTGGCTCCAAGTCCAGTCAGCGGAAAAAGCCATTTAAAAGAAACAATCCAGGCCCGTCCAGTCTGGACCGCATACTCGATCGCTCATGTCAAATCCACGACACCCTCGATAAACCAGCCAACCACACCAATAGAGAATGTTGGGTATTCAAATAGGCCAGCAGAATGCTGAAAACAAGGAAAAGGGGCCGCATAGTGATGACGACGAGGAGCCCCGGCCGCCGAACACAGGAGGACAGAAGAAATTTCCTCCCCAAGTAAAAACGGTAAATATGATATACGCCACCCATATCCCCAAGCGGGAGCGGAAGCGTGCACTAAGGGACGTCTATGCGATGGAGCCAGTCGCCCCAAAGTTCAACCCATGGTCTTCTTGTCCGATCACCTATGATCACAGGGACCATCTGACCAGTATCAGTCATGGCGGTTCGGCCGCACTCGTCCTTGACCCTATCATTCACGGATTCCACCTCGCACGAGTCCTCATGGACGGTGGCAGCAGCCTGAACCTGCTCTATCAGGATACAGTGCGCAAAATGGGCATCGATCCCTCAAGGATCAAACCCACCAAAACCACCTTTAAAGGTGTCATGCCAGGTGTAGAGGTCTGTGGCTCGGGCTCAATCACACTGGAAGTAGTCTTCGGATCTCTGGACAACTTCCGAAGCGAGGAGTTAATCTTTGATATCGTCCCCTTCCGCAGCGGCTATCATGCACTGCTCGGACGAACCGCATTTGTCAGATTCAATGCGGTGCCGCACTATGCCTACCTCAAGCTCAAGATGCCCGAACCTCGTGGGGTTATAACAGTCAATGGAAACACAGAGCGCTCCCTCCGTACGGAGGAGCACACTGCGGCCCTCGCAGAAGAAGTACAGAGTAGCCTTCTTAGGCAGACCTCCAATTCGGCAATAAAGCCTCCGGACATCGTCAAGCGAGTCTGAAGTAATCTGCAACAAGATCATCCGTCCCATCCAGAGCTCGCCTAGCAATTCGGCCTCCGTCCCAGTCCCAGTCAGGCGGTGAAATTTGTGCCGTGTGTACACAATTACGCACTTAAAATACCATGGGCATAGACGGAGGCACAACTAGAAATGCGGTCCGTAATGCGGCTCAACCACCCCAGGATCCGTATACCTTCACCCTTTTCTTTCTTTCAGGTCCCTATCTTCTTGAGGCTCTTCCGATAGCCTAACTATCAGACCAATCGCGGGACGGAAACACCAAGGAGGCAAGGAGCTTTGACGTACAAGGGAATCCCCATGTGGTCTCTGATAACGATCGCTATACCTATTTTACATACCCACGCACAACTCACTCTTGGTTAGGACATGTCAAATAGTCCTATTTTGGTTATTCACCACTTGTATACATACGCCTTGCTGTATCATTCAAATCACAAATGAAAATAATGTATGGCGTTAGCTTATTACTGCATTTCTTTTTCTTTTTTTTCTTATCTATTACAAATCGCACCTATACATTCTGGTACGTTTCAGTTCACCAGGGGCTTCAGGGTACCCCATAATACGGCAAGAAAGTCCGAACACTTTCGACAATGCGGCACCCTGAACTTATATCATTATATGCATCAGCTCCGAATCATGTCTTGGGTCAATAGTTGGGTTGCCCGGCTCCTGTGCTTGCTACCCTACATTCCGCTACATCGACTAGGGTAATAAAGGGAGAACTACTGCGATTGTGTCCCAGTTCTTCCAAACGAGCACCTCAGTAGAGAAAGCCGAAAACTGACTGTCGTGATGTGGCGAGAGCTGGTCGCTGTTCGAGCGGTTTCAATTCCTTAAAGATTTTTTCCGCTTCAGGCGAGGAATCGGTCCTTGTCCGATTTAGGCGTGTATAGTGCCCCAAGTTCGGCCTTCCGAATACTAGGGGCTACGCTGAAATTTAAAATTATAGAACTTCTATGGCTAAGTGAGAGTGATAAAGCTGTATAGTCCGATTGCCTTGTTCGTTGCGCTAAACACCTACTTAAAGGACCAAAAATTTGGATAAAGAGTGTTTAGATTTATCCCGAACACCCCTATACTAGTTACATGGGGGCAGAAGCCGACGACTGGCCAACTTTCAGATTTTGTAAGCGGCCACACAGGAGGTAAAATTTTAAATCAACAAGCGTTATATTGCGCAAATGAACTTGTTTCACATTACAGGATAAAATGAGTGCATTTGCTCAAAGATTACATCCTCAGAACATTGCTTCGCCACAAGGTGGGAGCCCTTTAGGACACTGTTATAATACTTTTCGGGTCGGCATTGCTACTTGCCCTTCGGTGGCCCCTCCGTCATCAGCTTCTCAGCATCCATCTTCGCCTAGTGCACTTTTGCGTGGGCGAAGGCCAGTCGCGCACCTTCAATGAAAATTAACCGCTTTTTATGACTTCAAGCTGTGGGCAGGCATTCACAAGCTGCTTCACGAGGCCGAAGTAGCTACTGGGCATAGGCTCGGCAGGCCACAACCGGGCTATGAGGTCCTTCATGGCCAGTTCGGCTGCCTTGTGCAGTTCGACCAGTTGCTTCAGCTAGTCGCTCAACGGCATCGGATGTTCTGTCCCAAGATACTGAGACCAGAACAACTTCTCCGTTGAGCTCCCTTCTTCGGCTCGGTAGAACTCTATGGCATCAGATATGTTGCGCGGAAGATCTGCGAATGCTCCTGGAGAGCTCCAAATTCGGGTAAGTAAAAGGAAAGTCTCCTTCACATGCTGGCTTTGCATATGAATGCCTTACCTGCCGCAATCTTCTTGGCCGCCTGAATCTCCCAGAGGGCCTTTTGGGATTTGGCTTTGGCGTCTTGCATGCTCTGGAGGGCCTTAGCAAGCTCAGACTCTTGAGTCTTAGAGTCACGCTCCAAGGACTCGCATTTCTGGACGAAATCCTGGAGCTCTTGCTGGACCTCGTTGACCCGGTCCTATTGCTTCTCGCGCTCGGAGCGTTCCTTGGCCGCTTTGTCTTCGGCCTCGGTCAACGCCTTCTTAAGGGCCGCCACTTCGGTCATGGCCCCTATTAAAGTTCATGACGCTTCTATTAGCAAAAATTATCTATCCTTTATCAAATATACAGACGGGGTATTGCGTACCGTGACTTTCCTCGAGCTGCCTCTTCACGAGGCCGAGCTCTCCCTCGGTCCGCTCCAGGTCCCACTTCAATCCGGAGACCTCCGCAGTACGAGAGGCAGCGGCTAGCAGTGATGCCTGCTTATTCACATAGACATCTTCTGTTCGACTCCTGCGAATGTTATTTGATCCTCTGTTTAGCTTTTCTTTCCGAACATCAAACAGAGCATTAGGGGCTACTGTCTATACCGTGATATTCTCTTACAATTTTATTACTTACCTCAAAGCCTGTTAGGAGGCTAGCGCAGGCGTCTGTCAATCCGCTTTTGGCGGAACGGACCTTCTCAATCACCATACTCATAATGGTAAGGTGTTCTTCATCAATGGAAGCGCCACGAAACGCTTCCAGCAAGTTGTTCGGTGCCTCTGGATGGACAGAGGTCATCGGTATAGGCGGCTCGCCCCCCTTAGAGGGACGCTGCCTACCTGAATTCAGAACCACTTGGGTTTCTGGAGCCGTATTCGGCTGGGGGCCGAACTTGTTGCATCCCCCATTATCGGAGTCCATGGGGTCTTCTCCCCCACGTGCCCGGTGACTGGGATTTCGCCTGGGGGCGTCTCCGGAACTGTCTCCCCTTGGCCCGGTATCCTTTGAGACAACACCTCGATGTCGTCCACGGACATGGGGGAGGAGGCTGTCGGGAGTGAATCGCTGTTCATTGCCGACGGGCCCAGAGACCCCTCCGAAGAGGATACATCGATGTGGGATTTGGCCGGACTGCATATGCATGTTCGGCATGATAAGAAGCAATAAAGCAAAACATACTAGAGGTATTATAGTGTCCGGATACTTAAGACTTAGCCAGGGGCTTGTACCTGGGCTCCCACTCCTTGCTGCTGTAGGTGGCTATGGTGGAATGGTCCGGAAGGATGGCCTTTCCCTTCTTGGACACCTCGGCCTCCCCTTGTGGGGCGTCCTTCCTCTTATCCCCCCGGTTGGGGGGGGGAGGGATTTCCTCTTCCTCCTCCTCGTCTTCATTGGAGGAGTGCGTTTTGGTGTCTTCGGATGACATGTCTGATGCAACCTTGCGCCAGAGACCTTTCCTGGTCCCCGCGGCCTTCTTCTTAACCTTCTTCTCCGGCACCTCATAGGGCGCCGGAAACAACATCTTCATTAGAAGAGGTGATGCTTGATCTTCCGGTAGTGGAGCCGGAGAGTCAATCCTCTCCAATATCGCTACCCAGTCCTGATTAAATCGGCATGGAGGCTTAGATTCCTCCCGCGGATGTGCTGATTGAAGGCACATCTTGCCAAATATAAAAACTCACCGGATGGGCTTGGCGTTCCGTGCTAGGTCCGCGATCTTCGGTTATGGGTGGGGGGACCTTGTTGGCCTTGAAGAGTATCTTCCAGACGTCTTTGTGCATCATGTCGAAGAGCTCTCTCAACATATGGTGTTTGGCCGGGTCAAACTCCCATAGATTGTAAGCCTGCCTTTGACACGGAAGGATCCGGCGGAGGAGCATGACCTGGACCACATTGACAAGCTTGATTTTCTTGCCTATCATATTTTGGACGCAGGTCTGAAGTACGGTCAGCTCCACCACTGAGCCCCAGGCTAAGCCCTTCTCTTTCCAGGAGGTGAGCCGCATGGGGACGCCAGATAGAAATTCGGGGGTCGCCGCCCAGTTGGTGCCGCGCGGCTCGGTGATGTATAACCACCCCGATTGCCACCCCTTCACGGTCTCCACAAAGGAGCCTTCAGGCCAGGTGACATTGGGTATCTTGCCACCATGGCGCCCCCGCACTCCGTTTGTTGGCCACTCACCAGCTTTGGCTTCACGTTGAAGGTCTTCATCCATAGGCCGAAGTGGGGTGTAATGCGGAGGAAGGCCTCGCACACGATGATAAACGCCGAGATGTTGAGGATGAAGTTGGGGGCTAGATCGTGGAAGTCCAACCCGTAGTATAACATAAGCCCGCGGACGAACGGGTGGAGGGGGAATCCCAGTCCATGGACGAAGTGAGAGAGAAACACTACCCTTCCCTGGGGTTTCGGGGTAGGGATGATCTGCCCTTCAGACGGAAGCCAGTGCGCGATGTTTGTGGACAGGTATCTGGCCTCCCGAAGCTTCGTGATGTCCTCCTCCATAATGGAGGAGGCCATCCACTTGCCTTCCGCTCCGGACATGTTCGGAATGACTTTGCGGAGAATATGAAAGCTTGGGCGCTGGAGCTCGATCGAGAGAGAATCGATGAGTAGAGGAAGAAGAAGGCGTGGGTGAAAAAGGGGGAATCCTTATCCCTTTATAAAGGCGGTAGAAACTATGTGCCTCCGCACTTGCCCTGTAAACTCGCTTATTCTCCAAGCGCTGTGTTGATGGCGCGGTTGGGTTACCCACACCCATATTGATGAGAATCCCGTGATAAGGGTACACGATCTCTGCTTTGACAAGACGTGCCAGTAAAACCGCCTCGCAAGATGTGCAGTAGCAGGTTGAGAAAAACGGTTCATATAATAACCGGGCCGCGGAGTGATGTCACGCTATGAAAAAGTTGTCAGCAGATTAGACTTGTGGAATATCGTGCTCTCTACGGTGGTACGTGGAATTTGTTTTGTAGAGCCGGACACGATCCTTGTGTTCAAGATCTTCTTTGGAGTATTTGGAGAAGGAACCCGCCTTGCAATGTTGAAGACAATCTGCGCGCCGAACTCATTGTCATTGAAACCTGGTTCAGGGGCTACCGAGGGAGTCCTGGATTAGGGGGTCCTCGGACAGCCGGATTATATGCTTATGCCGGACTGTTGGACTACGAATATACAAGATTGAAGACTTCGTCCCGTGTCCGGGTGGGACTCTTCTTTGCGTGGAGGGCAAGCTTGGCAATTCGGATATGTAGATTTCCTTCTCTGTAACTGACTCTATGTAACCCTAGCCTCCTCCGGTGTCTATATAAACTGGAGGGTTTAGTACGTAGGACAACAACAATCATAATCATAGGCTAGCTTCTAGGGTTTAGCCTCTAGGATCTCGTGGTAGATCAACTCTTGTAATACTCATATCATCAGGATCAATCAAGCAGGAAGTATGGTATTACCTCCATAGAGAGGGCCCGAACCTTGGTAAACATTGTGTCCCCCGCCTCCTGTTACCATTAGCCTTAGACACACAGTTCGGGACCCCCTACCCGAGATCCGCTGGTTTTGACATCGACAGCCGCCGCCGCTTGGGTCCCATGAAGGCCACCGCAGAGGAGACGCCAGCATACACAACATGTGTCTTGTCGGATCCTTTTGTTGCAAGGACCTTTGTCGACCCCACATGGGATCCACGGAAACGGGGAAGCCCCCTTCCACCATCATCTTCGGTATCAGCCAATGATATCAGTTGGGCAGTGGGGGAAGCGAGCCATCCTTTGTGATGAAGCATATACCTCCGGGGCTCCCGGCAGTCCCGTGATCGTGCTGTCGGACATGAGGAACACAAATGGATCGACGGGCGAACATTTAGGCCAGGTATTATATACATGTGTTGTCCAGAACTAGCACCATGTAGTTCATTTGAATGTAATGAAATCCATCATCTTTGTATGAAAATCTGGTCTTTTATATGATTTCCGTCATTGTTTATATGAAATATCACCATATTTGCATGAATTTTGGCCAGTTGGTTGAGTTGATGTCATATTGTGTGCGGCTACGGTTGAATGGCATAATTTGTGGGTCGTCGGTCGCTCTACAGGCGGCTCGAGTGCTGTGGTGGGACAAAAAAACACAGCTCGTGCAAGCTCGTCTCCAACGTGCACGCTGGAGGATGCATGAGCACCCGAGCCATTCCTCGTTCATCGGTGGCAAATGCACCGGTGGACAAAAGGGTCGCCAATATTTTGGCTACCCCGGGCAAGATCCAAACAACCCCTCCCAGCAGATTCAAATCCCTCGTTGGCCGTGGAATTTTGCCATGTGTTGTTTTCATGGACTAGCAAGATGCCCGTGCATTGCACGGAACATCAAGATGTGTTTTTTGTTTTACAGAACACCTGTTGTGATTGACCCATGCAGGAGTAATCCCATTTGTAAAAACTAACGATATCTCGAGAATTTTATCGGAAAAATGGTATCTCGAGAATTTTATCGGACTCCATTTTTGTATACAGGTACCAAGGAAAAAATTATTGTCTTCTAAGTCAATGTTCCAAGCCACCTTGTTTCCTTGTTTGCCATGTAAATTAATGTGTATTCTTATCTTTCATGCATATCAAGCCAATGCTCACACTCCCGCATGCATGCAAGGGATAATTAATGTCCTCCTTTGCTAGTACTACGAGGCAAACACCATTAATATTGCATCAATTAGTGTTACTAGCCTTGTATATCTGCAAATTGTAATTTTGATAGTGTCCTTGTATATAAAAATGGAGGGAGAAACATGAGAGATAAGGTAAGGAGGAGTGGGGCGTGGTGGTGACTGGTGGTCGGACTGGGCAGAGGCATGGGGATGGACGGCGCATTATGTCTAGGTTTGTATCTCTCTCTCACACACCCATGTAGGTGGGGGACGTGCACGAAGAGAAGAGATGCACGCATGGCGCACATACTCCCGTCTCTTTCCCAACCACACCCGCGCGGGTACACAGTGGAGCTCATTTCTGTACGTAAAGGCAGCCCACGTGGTAATTTGACACGTGTGCTGGTTGTCCACTTGATGGAGGGAGGATCGTCTACCACGTGTGAACAAACAAATTGCAACTTGACGCGTTATGATAAAAAAGAGGCAAACCATGTGGGGCCTACCTTAGAGGCAAGGCTCTATACACCGGAGTACTTTTGATGTGTCCTGTCAACTCGTAGAACAAGGAGAAGCTTGCTTAGTACGAAGTCTCCCCCGCCCACGGGCGCAGTGGCTCGCAGGATGAGGTGAAGCTTGCTTACTAGTAGTAGTACTGTACGCCTTACGCCCGCTCCCTCGCCCACGCGCGCGGTGGCTTGCAGGACGAGGAGAAAATTTTACTACTCCCTCCGTTTACTCCTTGTCCCTACCTTGGTTAGAGATATTATCATATTGTTTGGAATATATATGTCCTTTAGTACTCCCTCCATTTACTTATACAAGGCCACTATAAAAAAATACATTTTGCATCTATACAAGGCCACAAATTGTAATTGAGACAAAAGTTACTACTCCCTCCTTTCCAGTTTATGGCTCAATTTCAAAATCTCTCCAACCAACATAGACGGTGAGTGGTGGAATTAATTTCGTAGTTTGCGCAAGTAATTAGTACGCTCGTTTTTCTCAAGAAGTTATGTTTACCAAGGCATTAATTAGAACGAGTGCATGAATGACCACTAATTTCCATGAACTTCTACATGCATTGGTGAGTTTTCTCTTGACACTGCTTGCATCGGGTGATTTAACACACCTCAAAATCCAACATGTGATGGTACTACTACTACTAGTAGAATTGAGACTTATAAAACGGAAAAACGAATGTTTTTTAGATGATCCCTATAAACCCTAGTGGGTACGTACTCCGTAAAATCAGATTTTCCCAAAACTAAGTCGCTCAACCTTTATTTCCTTGTTTCCCTTCCTGCCTCCTTGCCTCGAACAGACTATGCCAAACTCCCCTGCCTGCCACGTGGGAAAAGAGCCGCCCTCACCTTTTTTTAGTCCGGGTTTGTATCGATGGATCGCGTGAAGCAGCAAAAACCGAGCCGTGTCTTGTACTACTCCGTCGACGCTCGCTTTCATGAATTATGTACTTCCTCTCGCCGACATGTGGGACATATAGCAACCAGGTTGACGTGTCAAGCGCCAAATAACAGTGAAGAACAACAGACAATAGGAGGACGCACCCCAGTCGTACTTCCCCAGTAGTAGTAATGAGCAATGAGACGTCAAATCACATTGTCGAACCTTCCCAGACGGACGAAGCAACCATTATTTCACACTTCGATTCGCCATCATCTCAAACCACCTAGTATTGCTTCTGCCTCAAGAGGGACACGTGCATCGCCTCGGTACATCATGACACGTGGGACCGCATGACAGGCCATGATCCCCCAGCCCTCGGTAAAATCACCTCATTTTTACTACTTCCTCCTTAACAGTTTACATGGCATGCACGTCGTTCTAGGTTGAGAATTTAACTGGCTATATATGTGATGAACAGTATATGTTTAGAAACTACATCCTCTTAAGAATCCAATGATATACTTTTTGTGACATAGTAACTCATATTTAGTTAGTCAAATGGATGACCTAGAACTACGTGCATGCCCTATAAACCGAGACGCCTAAAAAACGAGACGGAGAGGGTAGTTCAGTACGTATCTTTTTAGATCAATATTGTCGAGATTCACCAAGGAACAAAACCAAGTGGTAGGCCGCTCCTGTTGTGTTGGCGTAGCAACTCAAGCAGGGTCAGTCTGCACACGAAATGGTGACACACTTAACAGGAACCCTTTGGCTGACATGTGGCTCATCCACCATCTTGTTCCACGTGTGATGCACCAAATTACAGTTTGGAGCAGCGGTAGGAATTGGAGCCACCCTGGTCGTACCGCCGCATCAGTAGAAAATGAGCGATGAGGGGTCAAATCGCAAAGCCCCACCTATCCTAAATTAAGCTGGACGGACAAAGCAACCATCATTTCACTCTAGGGAGCAAGAGCATCAAGAAAAGAGAAAACTAATGATACGTGCAGCAACTACCTAGGGCACCCTACGGTGGGGGTTTCCAGTACAAATACTTTTTTTTGGAAAGTGCCTCCACTACAAATCGGCTTCTCCCTCGTCCTCTTGAAGAACACTGATGATGCGTGCGGCGGTACGGTTTGTAGGAGTACTACGGTGTGTGGGGCCACATCGTAGTAAACGGGAGAGGGATTGAGTTCGAGTCGATTCCTTAAATATGTGTGGGCCGCTTGGTTTTACGGGAACTGTCAGGACCGGATTTCGGGATATTAATTTCCCAGAAAATGGCCCTTATGCTCACCAGCCCCAGGATTACTGTTAGCTGGCGAGACACAAACTTGATACAATAACTCCAAGAAAAATACATAATATGTAGTACAAGACCATTCTGGCCTATGAGTACAACACAAGGTTTCTAGTGGTTGATGGTGGAAGCGGTTCATGGTCATCGGCGTCTGTGGAACTCCATTTCCCACAGGAACAGCTGACCTGGATAACTCCTATCTTTGCGAGGCTACTATCACCATTGATTAGGTCCCGGGGCTGTCATCACAACGCTCCTCTCCAAGCAAGAAATCTGGCCAAGACAATAGCCAGGGACAAGCCAGTGAGTACTTTGAATGTACTCGCAAACATCATGAACACGGGTATAATATAACAAATGATGATCATGCTCTGAAATATTTTATGATCGCAACGTCAGTCATAAAATAATACCCTTGATGTACGCAAGCAAGTTATTCACATAAAATACGAATAATGTAATTAGAGAGTAGAGATAGAATGCCTCAGTGGGGTGTCTGAGCGACACCTCATAAAGGCCTTATAGAGTAAATAAATAACAAGCATGCCGCAGTCGGGCGTCTCAGCGACAGCACATAAAGGTCTTATAAAGTAAACATATAACAAGCATGCCGCAGTCGGGCGTCTCAGCGACACCACATAAAGGGCTTATAAAGTAAACATATCACAAGCATGCCGCAGTCGGGCATCTCAGCGACACCACATAAAGGGCTTATAAAGTAAACATATCACAAGCATGCCGCAGTCGGGCGTCTCAGCGACACCACATAAAGGGCTTATAACAGAATAATCACAGTGAATATCCAGGAGGTAGAACCGTCCCAGGGATACTCAATAAACCAAATAATGAAAATAGTTAGTCCACAATAATACTAATCATAGTCATCATATGTCACCGATCATAATCAATGATCTGTCTTAGTAGTTTTTCCTCCGAAGACCGACACTAAGACCGACACTTGACCCAAACCAGCCTGTAGTCCTTAACCATGGACACAACTATTCGAATAGATATAATATCTGCAGAGGGTGTACTCTTTACCCACGAGTAACAGATTCTGTTAGTCCATCCGGACTAATTCCGTCTACGGTCTTTTAATTGAAAACACACCTAACCGCACACACCAGCCTGACTTATTGGTGTCTAGAATCACCCATGACACCTGTTTAAGCAAAACTCTAAGTCGGGAGGCTACAACCTCGCATAGCATGGGATCACAAAATTTATACCGCGCGCAAGCTAGGGGAGCTACCCCATCGGCTACAACCGAAAACACCCATGCCCCCGGACTAGGTGGCCTGCCTACCGGATACCTCCGGTATCTTCCACCATTGCCTCTCTGTATGGTGTGTGCTAGAAAGGGGTTGACAACTTACTGAACCGTACCCTACCTACGTCAGGGACAAGTGGTAGTACGAAACAAGTATGGTGGTTACTGGAACAAGACTCGATCTACGGTCGAATCAGGAGGTTTAAGTATTACCTGCATGATTAGCATAACAAATATTTTTCAGCCAACAGACACAATCACCACTCATCATGTCTCACTATGCCATACCGGACACAATCGTCTCAACAACGACCAGAGACAAGCTCGTGTCTACCCAAGACAGAGGCTTTCCCGGGTTCCTTCCGGTATGTATGAAAGGCATATGATGGTGACTACTATCCCAAACATATCAAACTCCAACAGCATGAATCATCAATATGCACTCATGAGTTTGAAAATATCATCACCAAAAAAAATAACAAAAACTCCGAGACAAGAGGTGTTGTAACCGTATCAAATAACACACGACAATATAATGCCAGGGTTCAGAATGCTTGCCTTCAAGTTGTGGGGAGGCCAAATTATTTCACGACCAATGCATTCCCAAAACTTTTGAAAGTTTTCTCTTCTCTCCAAAAAATCCTATTTAAATTTTTTAATTAATACATAGTTTAGAAAAAACAATACAAAAAAGGGTGTCTGAATTTTTTTTAAATAAATCTGAAAATAAACTAGACAATATTTGAGAGAGTTAGGAAAAAGAATCAACTCATTTGGAGTTATATTTAAAAAGTTATAGCCAGTCAAAGTTTTGGTCAAATTCTGCTTTTAAAATAAAACAGATAAAAGAAAAACGTTTCGAAAACTAGACATGTCGAAGGCGTACTATGGATTTTACGTCTCCACTTATGCCTGCATGGACCCGCGCTGGGTCACTGACAGTAGCTCCCTTGGGCCCACTGGTCAGGTTTGACCAGTCGCCCGGGCTCTTCTTCCTCCTCTGTCCGAGCGGGGCGGGGCTCCGGCGATCGCCGCCGACGAACGGCGGCTCCCCACGGGGATCCAAGGACAGGGATAGATCCGCCAGACCAGGGCAGTCCTCCCGGTGGTCGACTGGCCGGCGGGGACGGAGGGAGTCACCGGCGGTGAGCTTCGCGGCGGAGAAGGCTTCGGGAGGGATTGGGGGTCTGGGCTGTGGTGGCTCCCGGTCGGGGCTGAGGTGATGGGCGGATCCACACGATCGAGGGGAGTCGGATGGTGGTGTTGGATGATCGGGGGAGGGCTTGGTTGCGATGAACGGCACCAGAGGGCGGCGGCGACCGCGCTGGCCGGAGACGGGGAAGATGGCCTTTCCAGGTCGATTGCGGGCTAGGGAAGCACTAGGGACGCGCTCGGGGGGTTCCTTTTATAGACGGCCGAGGTCGGTTCCTGCGGCGGCCGGAGATAAGATCGGCGAACCGCCTCGCTGTAGCTAGCAGGGCGACGTGGCGCTGGCCGGCGCATTCCAGCGAACTCCACACTGCTCATGGGGCGAGCTGGCGCGCGCGGGTGGCTCGGGCGGCGCTGCCACGCCCGGGGCCTGCTGTAGCCGGCCGCTACTGGCCACGACTGACCTGACGGCGGCGCTGTAGGGCTCCAGGGGTGGCTCTACGGCGAGGGAGGGGTCGGGCGTGCAGGCTGTGCAAGGGGAGTGGCCAGAACGAGCGCGGGGAGGCGATAGTGGGACGCGGCGGCTCGGGCGCACTCACATGCAAAACGCGCGCTCTGGCCGCGCCCAGAGCATGCACGGTGACCGTTCGACGAAATGCCCTGGTGAGCTATGAGGCTTGGATGCAAACACAAATTAATAGGGCTAGGTTATCACTAGCTAGGGGATTAGTGGACATGATGGTTTGGTCAGGTGATCAAGTTTGCAATGCTAACTAAAAACCATGCCAAAACTGGCCATGCACACAAGGTGTTTGACAAAATGCTAGAGGCATCTAGGCAGTTCTTGGAGTGGCCAAAATCTCCAGATCAGTGTCTCATTAGGTGTAGGTGATGGTGGTCAGGCTAGTTTGTCAAATATAGAAACTTGTTAGTGCATATATTTGGGAAAATCAAATCTGGACAGAACCTAAAGGCTATCATTTTATGCACTAAATATACTCCAATAGGTCCACTCTCCTGGACTTAAGGGTTTTGCAGGGAGGACTATAAGTAGGAAAAAGAATCATGTGTAACAGAGCAATAAGAAATGTGGTTGCTGTAGAAAGTGCCAAACTGGACCAGAGAGTAAAAGAGGATGATTTGCTCAAATTTTGCAAAGAACATTCATGGGTTTTTGCATAAAAATGAATTATATACATCTACTGCCATCTCCAAATACTTGGTAAATTTTTTAAAGACTTATTTAAAGGGGTTATAGTGCAAAGGAACCAACTGGACTAGTTTAGAAAACTTGGGGTAGGGCTCAAAAATTTCAATGAATAAAAGATATTTTCGCATAAAAGTGATTTAAAAATATCACATGACATCCCCAAATTTTGGTGAAAATTTTAGATGCACTTATCAATTGGTTGCAGTGCAAAAGAGGCTCTAAAACTTATGAAAATCTCTTTAAAAGAATAAAGCTCAGGAAAAATTATTATGCAAATAAATCCACTGATAAAAGAATTGTTTTCCTTGAGAGGGTATACAAGTCCAATGATAATGTAGGAAGGCCTTTACTTGGGGTAAAAACTGCACAATTAAAGAAAAAGGGATTCTGAAATCAAAAGAAAATCCAGGAAGCAAAAACTTTAAACTCGTGGCAAAATTTTAATAATCAAAACATGGTTAAATTTTTGGGGTGTTACAACACTACCCCCCTTAAGAAAAATCTCGTCCTCGAGATCTGATAAGGGGTTGTTTTGAAAAAAAATTACTCCTACTATCACAAAAATAACCATCCTACTCCTGTATTTAAACCGTAGCTACAGTGAGTGGGAAATAAGTGGTGTAAAACTACCGTGTGGTATACTGGCGTTTCGTGGAAAAATTTACGGTCAGTTTCTACTATTGGTTAGAGTAAATTTAGAATAAACTTCTAAATTACTGAAAATGCGCTGGTCATACCCGAGAGCACAGTGCTCTCTGTGGCTGACAGGTGGACCCAGGGTCCACTGTCGGTCTCTTCCTATACCTCTGGCTCTCTCTTCTTCCTCTCTCCCGCGCACTTTCCCGCGCTTTCTCCACCGTCGATGTCTAGCTCGTAGGGCATCTAGGCCGTACTGCGGTAGTGCGCGGCGTGCTAGCTGCCGGTGCAGTGTGCACTCACCTCGCGGGCCAGTGCGCTGTCGGCACTGCTCGCGGATTCGCCTCCAAACACCGGCAACCGAGCGACGAGCAGCGTTGGTGGACTTCGCCCACCGTACACCGATCTCGAGCTATAAAACGACTGCGGTGCTCCTTCTTCTTCCTCCTCCCTTCTCCTTCATTTCTGTCTGCAGGAGCTCGAGACGAGGCTCTAATGGCGGAGGTGATGCCGGACTGGTACGTGATCTTGATGTGAGGAGGGTTGGCAGCATTGCTGGGGTTCTTTATGCTTCTGTGCGTGATGATCCTCGACGATCGTCGCGATGCTGCCGCTCGAGTGTTAGCTCTCCGTGGTGGCGGTGATCACGATGATTAGGTGCGGTGTCAGGTGCTAACTACTATCAAGGTGCCGGAGGTAACTTATACCCGAGTAATTACTCACAAATCTCTCCCTCTGAGACTGTGGGGTGTTAGGGAGGTGATTAGCTTGGTGCAAAAATGTGTACGCGGATTTGCACTCGGTCGAGTGGTTGGGGTTCTGAGTCTGCTGTTATGGTGCTGCATGAAATAAAAAAAATCTATGTCGAGAAGAAATTTATGCTGCAACAGCTCAGGGAGAAATCTCACTTCAGGATTTACTGAGAGTGAAAACAGTTAATAAAATTTTAGTAGTAAAAATCATTCACATTGATTGAAACTAAAGATTCAATTCATCGCACAAATATAGGATACCACACATAAGTTGCAACAGATAAATAAATGCAGGGACCATAAACACAGCAATGACATCTACAACGACAATGGTAATTGGACATGGTCCTGAGAAAACGTCTCTGGGATTGGGGCACACTCTTCTTCTATCGGCGGAAGTGGGTTGACCAGTCGATTAATGTGCCTTTCCTGGTTGGGCCTCAGTGGTCTGCCGACGGCGATCTGAGGATTCAAATCAGCGAGGCTCTGGAGATAGCCCATTACTCACTGGGTCAAACGCTCTTGAGCAATGACATACTCGGCAAGGTTGGCCAGTACTGGGTCTCTGTCGATTCGTCCACCGGGAAAAGATGTTACTTCTCTGGGTGCTGCACGACCCGGGAAATAATAATACCCCCGTTCCCTGGCACAGGGTACCGCGAATCAAAGGCGAGCAAGCGCCTCATACGCAGCAGCTTCTATGGCCACATGCGGAGTTGGCATAGATTTCCCCGCGAAGGAAGCTTCCGTGGGGTCTTGGTTTGGGTTTGCGGGAGGGACGTGCACCACTGCCCAATATTTCTAGGTGGATGGGGTAATCCTCGATTTGAGTAATTCATACTGGGGTGGGTGGATAGCACTCATGGTACTGCAGGTAAAGTCCCACAAAATTTTAACAAAGCTACCTGGAGTTGCATCTGGAGTTCTCAGATAGATACTAGGGCTCGGCATGGCAATGGAAATGGTTGTGCGAGTGGTCCTCAAGGTGAGGGGTACCTGGTAAGATCACGGGGTGGCCTTTTTATACAACATTGGGGCTGGGTTATTTACCGTGGTGAAAGGTAACTAGTCGATCGAGTCTGCTCCCTGGGTCGGGGCCAATGCTACAGATACACATATCTCACAAAAGTGACGTATTACTGTGGGAGTCGTCGGTGTGGTTTTGGTAGCTATGCCTGGAATTAAAAATGCAACCGCATGCTAATATATTTATGCAAGGCTACTATTTAAACAGAGGCACACAAGCAGGCTGCGATTATTCAAGTCGATGCAAGATTACATAATTATGGGGCGTGAGCATACTGGGATTCGGTACTACTCGAGTGACTTAGTCTACCTCGTTTATATCTAAACGAGCCTGCCTTGTGGACATCGAGGCTTCTCCACGAGTTTCGTCGTCGGGACTAGCGTAAGGGGGTTGAGGGGCTGCAGGGTCAGGGTAGTGATGATGACCATCCCGAGGATTGTTGGCCACAATCCCACTAGAGCGTATTCCCAAAAGGCGACGAAGCACTTTTGGGGACACCAAAGTATTGTGGTCGATGGCTGGGGCAGACCTCAAGGACTCGATCAGGTGTCCGAACAACACGACTGGGTTGTTGGCTTCGGGCTCATCTTCTCCTCTTGCTGGGGCTCGGCGAACCAGTTCTCCACGAGCTACGATCAGATCAAGGGTGATTTGATCAAACAGTTCCTCTAGTGCACCTACATAGCACACCAGATGCAACAATGCAGGATCCGTCTGATGATCTCTGTTGACAACCTGGGGTGGCCTACCATACCCGTCACGGCTGGGGTAGTAGTAGAATGAGCGACAGTTAACTCTGGGCGACAAGTGCCAGAGTTGAACTATAGCCTCTCGAGCAGCTAGTTGGATGGCTTGTGGCTCAAAGGAAGTTGTCCTTCCGGTGAACCTATAGGGGCGTTCTGGCGATAGACCCCAACCGTAGATGTGCACAGTGGCCCAAAATTGACGGCTCTCACCGCTCATGGGCCCTTGGTACACAACATATTCTGGAGGCTCCTCTAATGCAAAGGCACGGTGGGTGAGGTTTGCTAGCACGGTCACAAATCCTCGAAGGTTGTTTGCCATGGTTTCATTGTGCACGACGGGGCCAGGCATTATGGCTCGGTTTGGGGAAGAGGCTGTGCTGTGCTGTGTTGAGGTTAGCGTGCCCTTTTTATAGAAAAAGAGGACGGAGTCTTCCTTCGCACACTTGCGAATGAGACAATTTAGGTGTCGATCACTGGCGCGTGATCGACAGGCTAGGCTGATAGGTTGGGCACCGACTGCCAAAAGGTGTCGGGTCCCTGTGGGGCTATCTTACACGAGAAGCTTGGCCGAGGTTAGGTTATGGTCTGGTGGTTTGGTTAACCTAGGTTTTATTGACCTGGCTAAGAGAGGATTAGCCAATATTTAGCCTGGCTCTGATACCAAGTTTGTCAGGACCGGATTTCGGGATATTAATTTCCCAGAAAATGGACCTTATGCTCACCAACCCCAGGATTACTGTTAGCTGGCGAGATACAAACTTGATACAATAACTCCAAGCAAAATACATAATATGTAGTACAAGACCATTCTGGCCTATGAGTACAACATAAGGTTTCTAGTGGTTGATGGCGGAAGTGATTCGTGGTCATCGGCGTCTGTGGAACTCCATTTCCCACAGGAACAGCTGACCTGGATAACTCCTATCTTCGCGAGGCTGCTATCACCATTGATTAGGTCCCGAGGCTGTCATCGCAACGCTCCTCTCCAAGCAAGAAATCTGGCCAAGACAATAGCCAGGGACAAGCCAGTGAGTACTTCGAATGTACTCGCAAACATCATGAACACGGGTATAATATAACAAATGATAATCATGCTCTGAAATATTTAATGATCGCAACGTCAGTCATAAAATAATATCCTTGATGTACGTAAGCAAGTTATTCACATAAAATATGAATAATGTAATTAGAGAGTAGAGATAGAATGCCTCAGTCGGGCATCTGAGCGACACCTCATAAAGGGCTTATAAAGTAAATAAATAACAAGCATGCCGCAGTCGGGCGTCTCAGCGACACCACATAAAGGTAATATAAAGTAAACATATAACAAGCATGCCGCAGTCGGGCGTCTAAGCGACACCACATAAAGGTCTTATAAAGTAAACATATCACAAGCATGCCGCAGTCGGGCGTCTCAGCGACACCACATAAAGGGCTTATAAAGTAAACATATCACAAGCATGCCGCAGTCGGGCGTCTCAGCGACACCACATAAAGGGCTTATAACAGGATAATCGCAGTGAATATCCAGGAGGTAGAACCGTCCCAGGGATACTCAATAAACCAAATAATGAAGAAAGTTAGTCCACAATAACAATAATCATAATCATCATATGTCACCGGTCATAATCAATGTTCTGTCTTAGTAGTTTTTCCTCCAAAGACCGACATTAAGACCGACACTTGACCCAACCCAGACTGTAGTCCTTAACCACGGACACGGCTATTCGAATAGATATAATCTCTGTAGAGGGTGTACTCTTTACCCACGAGTAACGGATTCCGTTAGTCCATCCGGACTAATTCCGTCAACGGTCTTTTAATTGAAAACACACCTAACCGCACACACCAGCCTGACTTATCGGTGTCTGGAATCACCCATGACACCTATTTAAGCAAAACTCTAAGTGGGGAGGCTACAACCTCGCTTATCATGGGATCACAAAATTTATACCACGCGCAAGCTAGGGGAGCTACCCCTTCGGCTACAACCGAAAACACCCATGCCCCCAGACTAGGTGCCCTTCCTACCGGATGCCTCCGGTATCTTCCACCATTTCCTCTCTGTACGGTGTCTGCTAGAAAGGGGTTGACAACTTACTCAACCCTACCCTACCTACGGCAGGGACAAGTGGTAGTACAAAACAAGTATGGGGGTTACTGGAACAAGACTCGATCTATGGTCGACTCAAGAGGTTTAAGTATTACTTGCACAATTAGCATAACAAATATGTTTCAGCCAACAGACACAATCACCACTCATCATGTCTCACTATGCCGTACCGGACACAATCGTCTCGATGACGACCGGAGACAAGCTCGTGTCTACCCAAGACAGAGGCTTTCCCGGGTTCCTTCCGGTATGCATGAAAGGCATATGATGGTGACTACTATCCCAAACATATCAAACTCGAACAGCATGAATCATCAATATGCACTCATGAGTTTGAACATATCATCACCAAAAAAAATAACAAAAACTCCGAGACGAGAGGTGTTGTAACCGTATCAAACAACACACGACAATATTATGCCAGGGTTCAGAATGCTTGCCTTCAAGTTGTGGGGAGGCAGGGTGCATTCCCAAAACTTTTGAAAGTTTTCTCTTCTCTCCAAAAAAATCCTATTTAAAAATTTGAATTAATACATAGTTTTAAAAATACAGTACAAAAAAGGATGTCTGAATTTTATTTAAATAAATCTGAAAATAAACTGGACAATATTTGAGAGAGGTAGGAAAAAGAATCAACTCATCTGGAGTTATATTTAAAAAGTTATAGCCAGTTAAAAGTTTTGGTCAAATTCTGTTTTTAAAATAAAACAGAAAAAAGAAAAACGTTTTGAAAACTAGACACGTCCAAGGCGTACTCTGGATTTTACGTCTCCACTTATGCCTGCGTGGACCGGTGCTGGGTCACTGACAGTGCATCCCTTGGGCCCACTGGTCAGGTTTGACCAGTCGCCCGCGCTCTTCCTCCTCCTCTGTCCGAGTAGGGCGGGGCTCCGGGGATCGCCGCCGACGAACGGCGGCTCCCCACGGGGATCCAAGGATAGGCATAGATCAGCCAGACCAGGGCGGTCCTCCAGGTGGTCGACTGGCCGGCGGGGACGGAGGGAGTCGCCGGCGGCGAGCTTCGCGGCGGAGATGGCCTCGGGAGGGATTGGGGGTCTGGGCTGTGGTGGCTTCCGGTCGGGGCTGAGGTGGTGGGCGGATCAGCATGATCGAGGGGAGTCGGGTGGTGGTGTTGGATGGTCGTGGGAGGGCGGCGGCACCGGAGGGCGGCGGCGGCCGCGCTGGCCGAAGACGGGGAAGATGGCCTTCCCAGGTCGATTTGAGGCTAGGGAAGCACTAGGAGGATGGTGTGAGGTTGCCTGAGGGAGTGGACGCACTCGGGGGGTTCCTTTTATAGACGGCCGAGGTCGGTTCCCGCGGCGGCCGGAGATAAGATCGGCGAACCGCCTCGCTGTAGCTAGCAGGGCGACGTGGCACTGGCCGGTGCATTCCGACGAACTCCACACTGCTCACGGGGCGAGCTGGCGCGCGCGGGTGGCTCGGGCGGCGCTGCCACGCCCGGGGCTTGCTGTGGCCGGCCGCTAGTGGCCACGGCCGACCGGACGGCGGCGCTGTAGGGCTCCAGGGGCAGCTCTGCAGTGAGGGAGGGGTCGGGCATGCAGGATGTGCGAGGGGAGTGGCCAGAACGAGCGCGGGGAGGTGGCAGTGGGACGTGGCGGCTCGGGCGCACGCACGTGCAAAACGCGCGTTCTGGCCGCGCCCAGAGCATGCACGGTGACCGTTCGATGAAATGCCCTGGTGATCTAGGAGGCTTGGATGCAAACACAAATTAACAGGTCTAGGTTATCACTAGCTAGGGGATTAGTGGACATGATGGTTTGGTCAGGTGATCAAGTTTGCAATGCTAACTAAAAACCATGCCAAAACTGGCCATGCACACAAGGTGTTTGACAAAATGCTAGAGGCATCTAGGCAGTTCTTGGAGTGGCCAAAATCTCCAGATCAGTGTCTCATTAGGTGTAGGTGATGGTGGTCAGGTTAGTTTGTCAAATATAGAAACTGGTTAGTGCAAATATTTGAGAAAATCAATTCTAGACAGAACCTAAAGGATATCATTTTATGCACTAAATATACTCCAATAGGTCCACTCTCTTGGACTTAAGGGTTTTGTAGGGAGGACTATAAGTAGGAAAGAGAATCATGTGTAACAGAGCAATAAAAAATGTGGTTGCTGTAGAAAGTGCCAAACTGGACCAGAGAGTAAAATAGGATGATTTGCTCAAATTTTGCAAAGAACATTCATGGGTTTTTGTATAAAAATGAATTATATGCATCTACTGCCATCTCCAAATACTTGGTAAATTTTTTAAAGATTTATTTAAAGGGGTTATAGTGCAAAGGTACCAAATGGACTAGTTTAGAAAACTTGGGGTAGGGCTAAAAAATTTCAATGAATAAAAGATATTTTTGCATCAAAGTGACTTAAAAATATCACATGACATCCCCAAATTTTGGTGAAAATTTTAGATGCACTTATCAATTGGTTGCAGTGCAAAAGAGGCTCTAAAACTTATGAAAATCACTTTAAAAGAATAAAGATCAGGAAAAATAATTATGCAAATAAATCCACTGATAAAAGAATTGTTTTCCTTGAGAGGGTATACAAGTCCAATGATAATCTAGGAAGGCCTTTACTTGGGGTAAAAACTCCACAATTAAAGAAAAAGGGATTCTCAAATCAAAAGAAAATCCAGGAGGCAAAAAAATTTAAACTCTTGGCAAAATTTTAATAATCAAAACCTGGTTAAATTTTTGGGGTGTTACAGGAATGAGGCAGCATTTTGGGTTCGGGGACCAGTGGAGATATAGTACGTACAAAAAATTGTGGACGTAGGTTCGACCGAAAGGCAATGATGCATGGGCCCGCATTTTGATATACCCGGGGCCGTGTGAAATTTGCTACTCTACTCAAAACTATTAAGGTACACATGCATTGAACGCATGAGATTTGGAAACCAATTTATGAATAAATACACACTATAACATGTAAAGCTTTGAGTCATATATGCATGATGTAGATGTTCGTTTATTTCTTATAGTTCATCTCATTCAAAATCAATTATTTTTATAAGAATGTTAAGATTCATGGGCTTGTGCATTGTAAAGCATAAAGTAAAAAACAAATAATGGCAATTCATTTAGAAAAAAGTTCAATTATGATCAGGAAGATTCTAGAACAAAGGAGAAGTGCTTGTGTTTTGAGGTTTGTGCATTATGCCTAAGTTCAACCATAGAGTCTTTTAAATTGTACATGTGGCAGATCTGGTGGAATGTTGATGATATCCAACGGCCAGTAGTGCTCGGACTTTCCATCTCTGCACTGTCGGATTAGCTTCATCCAGCGACCATCTTTCAAAGTTATTCGCACACTATATAGTTATTGTGCCATAGTTGCATGTCTTGGAAAAAAAGCTACTAGTGGGTTATACTAGCTATTTAGGAATAGAAGATGTATACATGAAAGTTGTAGAGAAAGCGATGACATGGAGTATCTCAATTCCTATGAGTAGGGATTGGAAAAGAGATGTCATTTGGTTCACATCATAGGAACTTTTCTATTGAATCTAGAGATGACATGTATCTCAATTCCTATGAGGAGGGATTAGAAAAGAGATGTAATTTTGGTTCATATCATCGGAACTTTTCTATTGAATATACGCTAATGTTTATTTTCCTTTGAAATTATGATAGTATAGGAATCCATTAATATGAACCAAGTGGCTCTAAATCTATAAAAATGATATCATGTTTATTTCCTTTGAAATGTGGAGTATATGAATCTATTCCTATGAACCAATTGGCTCTAAAGGAAAAAATCCTATAAAAATCATATCACATAGAGTTCCTATGATATTCCTCCCCAACAAAGGATGGTTGAATTTGCTGCAGGTGATACGATGGTCTTTCTTTGTAGACTCCCCCCATCTTTATAGTTACCTCTCCAAGATGAATGAAATGATATATACTGGGTATTCTGCATGTGCAATTTGGTACACGACAACTCGGTAAAAGTTTGCGAGGTTCTCATTTTCAATAAAGCTATATGCACTGCATTTTGGAATGGAGGGAGCGTACGGCAGTTGATAACACTCACGTGGAAGATCTGTGTGTAGGAGGAGTGGCTGTTCTATTAAATGACATGGCAAAACTGACACTGTCGGATGCCGATCTATCGGTTCTTACGGCGTTCGTCAAGGAAGGCTTGTGGCGAATGTTTGTCGGATAATGATTTACGGACACATGCATTGCATTGATACGTGCCTCCCTCTCTCTCTCACGCACATGCACCCTCACAAGTCACAACTCTCCCGAGCCCTCTCGCACCCACCGTCTATCTGCAGGTAGACGTCACACACATATGTGCTCTTTAGACCGTACCCTTAGAAATTCAAAAAAACAAAAGACATCGCGCACATTTTATTTTAGCTCACACGTCACACACTTATACTATTACTCTTGTGGCGAACGTTCTTTGGGCATAGTATATTGTATTCTCACGAAGAGAAGCGGTGCATGCACGCACTAGTTCTCTCACACCCACTCGCAGGTACACGTAGGAGCACATTTTTTGAAGATGGTACAACAAAATGACTCCACTATATATATATATAAGTAGGAGCTTTAGCACTTGCTTTACTAGGGTTCCTCTTGTTCACTCTCTCATGATCTCTAGATCTAAGCAAGACATAGGTGGCCACACTCTCTCTCTCTGCTCACGGCTGGTCACAAATCTGGCTGGACAACCTCGACCGGGCCAGGGGTGTAGGTGCATCATTCACGCTGCCGTCAGCAGCGAGGGAGGAGACCAACAGCTACCCGCGCGTCCTGATCGACGGCCATGCGGTTCTCTCCGAGAGAGCACCGGCTCAGGAGGGCCTCCAACCCCTTCTTCCTCCCTGCGGTATTGTGGACAAGATGCGTCCTCCCAACGCCATCTTTGCCACAGGCCGATGACCCTCAGGTATATATTCCTTCGAAACCTGCCTTGCTCTACTGCCCCAACTCCCCACTTGGCTTCGTCTGGATCTTTTTCTACTTTCATCCGTTGTTCCAAAGCCACCTAGACTTTTACTATTATTAGAGGTAAAGCTAGTTCATACCGTCTACTCTAAGAGTTGGTTCAAACAGGGAAGAAAGTGGGAAAGTTGTAGCATGAATCTAGGACTTAGTTCTAAGAGGAAACAGGGGAAAGTAGTAGGTACTGGCTACCCAACCGGTCTCTTGGTTGAAAAGACGAAGAAAGCATGGTGGATGGCGAAGGGCGGGGGGAAGTGGACCTATCTCTTGGTTGAAAAAAGGAAAGAAAGTGACGGGTGTTGGGGGACAACGCAAATGAGAATGAGCAGGTCTAGATTTCCTGTGCTCACATAGGAAAATGTCGCCGAGGAGATAAAAATAGGACAAATGCAGACATGCTGCCTGAGTGTTTGCCGCTCTCGGAAACCACATCTACCTCACCACTTTATGCCCCTTCTGTCCCTACGCCCATATCGCTACCATTAATGTAAAATCACATGAAACATTAAGCAATGCCACCTAATGTCACTATAAGTAATGGTCTAGTGCCGTCGATAAATTGAAGCAATGCCACCACCATTTTTTGAAGTGCTTCCGTCTTGCTTTATTTCCCATGAATTGTGTTTTTGTAGTTACACTTAAATCTCACACTGCTAACATTGCTTCATCCCAGTGGAAATGCACATATTTGATTGCACATTTACTGACCATGTGATACTCTCATGACAGTAATACTAATGCTATTGTTCTGCATGTTAATCTAGTGGCAGTGTTGATGTGATGTGATGCTACTTACTTAAGGGAACTTTCATACTATCAATCTAGTGCCAATTATAACACAATAGATGTTGCTGTTAATCATACGCCACTGCAAATATCTGTCACTGTTTAAATAACTGTATTTTGTATTTGTGCAAATAGGGATGTCTGTCTCCATATCGTTTCGGGATGTCTGTCTCTATATCGTTTCTATCCGCGCAATCAAAAGCACACACCTCAGTTTTAGTAGAACTATGCAAAATGAGATGGTTATCCCTCGCTGCCATCATCTAACCACCCGTCTTCCATGTATTCCAACATTGGTAGTAACTAGGTAGAATGACCAAGGCAATCTAAAAGAAGTTGATTCGTACGTTTTACTTCCTGATTGCAGTGTAGGGACGAGTGAAAACAACTGCATCCTAGTCCGGAATGCACTTTCTACCAGTTCATCCATGGACCGAGGACTAGCTGGCACGGCTGCACGGCGGTTTTTTGGACAGGTGCGCGAACAAGAGGCATTGTGGTATGCTTATTTCTGCAAATAGCGGTGCTTAAATTTAGTGGAATGCACATTCAGCTGGTCAGTACACTGCATGGTTCAGTTTAGCATTCCAGCTGAGACCACAATTATAATTGGTTATTCTGGCATGAGAGAACCTAACCCTGGATGGTTGCAACAAAAAAAACCAGAGTGAACTCTAGGAAATTTAAGCCTGCCAGGAGGCCCTTTGCTCAGAGAAGCCTTGCTTGTTTTTGCCTGATTTGTAAACCTTCTCACAACTTTGTCTTTTGCTGTGAACTAGTATATGTTTGTTGTGTTCTATGAATCATTGAGATGTATAAAATTGCTTAACTTATGCTTTTCAAGTTTTTTATGAAGCCGAGTTTAATGTGAGTGTTCCACATGAACGCTGGACTAGCGTGTGAATGTTTGGAATTTACATTGTGGCCTCAATTAACCGCATGAACCACTGTAACAAGATACATAGTTTCTTATATGTTAGACATCATATTGTTGATTGTTAGCTGGTCAATAGCCTAGTGTTGAAGTGAGCTGAGCCAATGTGATGTGTTTGGCACAACTTCTTACAAGTGGGGTAGCACCAACATTGTTTACAAGTACTTATGTATACGTCGGCGCATAGTTCTCGAATGAATACTCTATTTCATCAAAACATACACTGCTCGTATGATAAACCGTGACAACTTATGTCTTACCATGCCATATTCATGAAAAAACTAGTGAGGACGCATCTGTTTCGGCAACAATTACAATGGTTCTCACATGATTCACGGGCACACAAAAGTGGCAGCAGTTCCCATAGATGGATTCAAACAGAGTACTAGCCCCAGAGGGCTCGATAACAGGCAAGGTTCGTATAATTATACACAATCCAAACTACTGTTAAATACTAGCTGGGGCAACTATTTCATGCCTCGATCTAATTTGGGCTGGACACAATACGGACCTGGCCATGAACATCATCGAGGACGTCTGCAAGAAGCTCAATACTGTGAACCTTCATGAAGACAACCTTGTGGCCTTGCCACTCATAAACTTGTTTGTGGAGGCATGCCACGTCATCTTCCTCCGTAAGCTTGACCAGAACAGTATGCCTCACAACAAAGGAGTAGCTTTGAACTTCTTGTGCTTCAGTACACCCTGGATAACACGCCTAACAACAGTGAGGCTGGAATACAACTCGACATTGGCATACACGCAAATGGCTTCCAGGATCCAACAACCTAAGAACTCTGTTTTTCCAGTGCGTATATTCAGGTCATCCGCCTCATAGCCAGTGACATGTACAACCACACAATCCTTGTCTGCATCAGGGCTCTAATTGAAACATAAACAAATTCTAAATTACTTTCCGGTATAAGAAACACAAGTTATTTAAACCACTATGTATAGCATGGCATTGAAGCTAATAAAATTTTGCATTATTCATCACCACATACTTAGATGAAAAACCACAATCGAGATCGGCAAAGAAGAAAATCACATTAGGCAGCTTAGCGAGGGGGGGGGGACACATCCTCGAAGGGGGAAAACTGCTCCTACGGTGCCACGGGGGCTGTAACCTCAACCGGGGCGTTGACCATCTCAGTAGTGGCCGTGAGTGTATCTGGGGTCGGCTCGGTGGCTGCCTCCATCTTCTTGGAGCTCTCTGTCTCGTGGGGATCAGCCTCCCGGGTCTTCTCAAATATTGGAAGATCTCTGCCTGGTTCTCCTTGGTTCATCATGAAACTGACGAATACTAGGAGACCACTGAAAGGAAAACATAATCGCAATCACAATGAAACAAAAAAGAGGGTGAGGATCGGTTATTGCTTTGCAAAAGTTCTTTTTTTCTCTGAACAAAAATATACCAACATCATGGATCTGCTTACTTTACCTTCGCTGGGAGAAAAGAACAGTGGCAGATGGGAGTGTTGCCTTTCTTGAAGACGGTGAGGGACAAGGGGATTCAGCGAGGAGTGAAATGATGGTTGCTTCGTCTGTCAAACTTAGACTATGAGGTGGTGGGGTTTTGTGATACGACAGCTTGTTAATGCTGCACTATGGCAGGGGTGACTCCCCGCCTGCATACTACCTTCTAATTTGGTAGATGGCATTTGGGCCCGCGCGCTGCATGGCTCGCATGTCGGTGAACAAAAATATAATGACATTCAGTAGAGGGAGACGTTTCGATGACCTAGGAGGAGGCAGAAGCGGTATTGTATCCACTGTACTAGTAGTAATTGTTTTTCTAGGTAGCTGTAGAGTGTATCCACTGTACTACTAGTAATTGTTTCTCTGGGCCCAAGACAAAACAGCCCATCCACCCTAGTAAATAGTAAAATCAATTCAAAAGCCCATATATTTACTAAATTAGAGGCGCTACCCACACCCAGCACACCGCCCCCCAAAAAAATCTGGGTGCTCTTCTTCCTCCTCACTCCGACCCACCTCACGTCAGCTCGCTCCACTCGTACCCCCAAATTCCTCACCTCACTCCTACAGAAAACCCCAGCTCCCCTTCTTCCTCACTACTACAGAAAAACCCCAGCTCCCCTTCTTCTTCACTCGCACTACAACTAGGCTCGTCATTCGTTACTCTGCTCAAATCTGTGAGCGTGACGCGATGCCCTCGAGGAAAATGCAGTCGGATGAACCCAGCGCCAAGAAGATGAGGCTCCCGCCAGCGGCGACGCCTGTTGTAGATCCCGTACCTGGAAGCGCAGGGAGAAGCGGCGACCCCGTCCCACCGGATCCCAGGAACCCGTAGAATCTCGGGTGGACCGCATCAGCGATCTCCCGGACACCGTCCTTGGGGAGATCATCTCGCTTCTCCCCACCAAGGATTGCTGCCACACCCAAGTCTTCTCAATTCGGTGGTGCCCTCTCTGGCGCACCGTGCCCCTTAATCTCCACTGTTGTCAGCTATCTCTCTTCAATGATTTTGAAATCCCCAGAGCCATCATCTCCTACCACCAGGGCCCCGTTCAAAGCGTCTGCATCCCATCATGCTACCTGTGCAAGCATACCATGCCCTGCTCGGTGGACGCCTGGCTGAAATCCCCTGAATTCACAGAACTACAGCTGCTTGAGTTCTACTATTCCCCTGGAAATCATATACCACATACAGAACGCCATGTACTTGTGCCCTCAACACCGATATCCATCTCGTGGTTTTCCTCCTCTCTCCACACCGCCACCTTTGCGCTGTGCTACCTACCAGACAATCTGGTACTAAACCTTCGACTCCCATTTCAAGAAACTTTCACTTGTGTGGGTTCGTATATTGGAGGCCTCATTGCACAACATCATCAATCCAGTTGCCCTGCCCTAGAGTGCTTGCTGCTTGTTTTCATAGTTAGAATCAGTTGTCTCCAAATAAAGTTGCCTAACCTTGTAAGAATTGGAATTTCTTTTGAGGGAAGGCAGCTCATCATCCAAGATGCCACTTCACTTCAAAGGTTGATCCTTGATTCTAGTTATTCACCGTTGCAAATAACCGTCCTCTCTGCGCCTAAAATGGAGACCTTGGGTGTAATACATGATCTCTGTGCTCATTTCAATATGGTGTTTGGCTCCACAGTTCTTCAGGTACTTTATATTATCATCTACACTTGTAACCATAAGCTGAATTTTAAATTTCTGCCCATAAGTTGTATATCATCTTGGAGTACACATTTTATACTAATATTATGTTCTATGCTCAATGAAGAGTTTCTCCATGGATGGCCTATCAATGGTGCTGGATTCTGTCAAGATCTTATATATCCAAATGAATAGTTTTGATCTGAACAAGATTATTGGCTTGCTGCAATGCTTTCCATGTCTGGAGAAGTTGTATATAAAGATGATAAATTCACGAACATTGGAAGCCCGCATATAGTGTACTAGAATTAACTGTTCAGCTATTGCTCTTTCGACACTCTTTTTTTAGACCTTAACTATTTTCAATCTTCATGTCTATTTAGGCAACAGGACGGGGTCAGAAAGTTATAACCAATCAGTGGATTCGTAAGCATCGGGATTTTCTCACTTCTCATGAGATTCGATTGAAGACAATCATGCTAGAACGATATGTAGCCAACCATGCACACACTAGATTTGTCACATTCTTCCTACTGAATGTGGGGTTACTATTGTCAATCATGCTTAAGTTCATCAGCAGCATGGCTTTGACGGATGGGTATGTCGAAGAGCAAAAAAAGGAGTTTCAGGTGGGCAAAAGAGCTTGTGAACGTGCCGGGATGTTTGTTCTATGGACCTGACCGATCCATTTGACTGTGACTGCCGAAAACAATGCTGGAGTTAGATGTTATTGCCCTTTTCAACCTAGGTTTTGTGTAAACCTGATGAACAATTAACCCTCGTGCTTTTTGTACAGTTTGTAAGCTGGAGTTAGATGTTCTTGCGCTTTTCAACTCGGCTGTGACTGTCATATTTTCTTTGAAACAATGCAAATGGATTGCCATTCGTTTAATTTAGAGTGAAATTTTGTAACAAATCCCAACCAAGGGAAATAACATCACTCTCGCCGGCTGCTTGAGCTCACTGTGCATTACAGAAGCCAAGTGATTAGCCCCCACCAGCACCCACAAACTTATTTCGAGCTAGCACATCAAATGGGCTGTAAATTTTCATAGGAAAGGCTGCATGACCGTGACAGATTGGGATTCTGACATTTGGGACCCGCGAGGAAATAGCCTATCCAAGGTGGTGTCGACTTACTAGCCAGTCAACAAACAATTCTTCCTACCAGCCGTTGGATTGACATCCAACATCTGTCGTGTATCTTCGATCTCTTGTGTTCTACTTCCTCTAGCCGCCCAAACCAAACCACCCTGTCGGCTCCGCCTGCACCCGTCTCATGGCTGGCTATGCCTCCGCCGCCCTACCGTACCCTCCAACATTGGCCAGTCCATCCCTCTATTCTCCGACACGTCCTGCTATTCTTCGGCGACGTCAGCCCCAACATGCACCTGCAGCCGAACCAGTCAACCCCCGTACTCCCCTCCGCCTGCGACTGGACCGACGCATCTTCCACGGCTCCTGTTCATTTCGTCCGAGGCCTCGCCGGCGTCCTCCTCCTTGGTTCGCTCGCCATGCACGGTGCGCCGCCCTCTTGCATTGTCAACGTCGTCAAAAACCGAGAGGAACAAGGAGATGACTGTACGTGGAAAGGATGTCAATAGGGACCCACCAGCTTCATGGCAGTACGCAAGCAAGTGCCTCTATATTACAAGCCCAAACATATGATTCCTCCTAATGGTTGGACATCTGGGGCTCACGCCATTGTCAACGTAGTCAATAAATGATAGGATTACACTACGAGCGGCTGACACCAGGGACCCATCAGGTCGCGCAATTTTTTTGTTGAGGAACAAGAAGTTGTTATTTATACTAGTTTTAGTGACGGATCAGGGTAACAACGGGGCTGTGCGGGGGCTGTGGCCTGTCTTGCCAGGGTATTATTTATGTCTACCACATCATGAGCCCAATTGTGTTTTTTTCTTGCTGATAATGGCTAGCCCAGTTCTGTTTCTTAAAGAAATACCCAAACGAGGCCTACTTGCTTTATCAGCCCTGCTGGGCTGCAAATCTTTCAAGACGAGGAGAGTTTCATTCGGTTTGCCCAGAAATTGGCTGTACATTTTTAAAACACATCAAACCGGGAATTAGTTTCATTTTTTTTCATTACAATATTTAAAATTCCATTGATTTTTATGCGTGGAGAATTATTTGGATTTTATATTTATATAAATTATTTTTCAAAATAGTTTGAATGTGAACCGATGTTTCAGGATTAAAAACAGTTGATCGCACCGAGATATGCAAAATTTCGTATACTTTTTAATCGTGGCCACAATATGGGGTGTAATGCTAACGAAAAGAAGATGGGCTCCAAAAAAATTCTTAAGAATTAGCAAATGGGCTGTACATTATTAGAAATAATGGCAGATGGGCTATATGATGTTTTCCACATATTTGAGGTTGTCTTGTGCGCCTACTACAGTTTGACGCGTATGCTTTCCTAAAAAAAGGTTGATGCACACGCAATACCATGTCAACTTAGTCAACACACGAGAGCAGTGACTGTTGGATGTCCATCCAACGGCTGTCGTGCTTCTTCAATCTCTGCTCTTCCTGCTCCAGCTGCTCAAACAAGCACCGGCGGGACTGCCTGCTCCCTTCTCCCGTGGTCGGCTATGCTGCCGCGCAGCCCTCACGGCCCCACCGTACTTCCATCGCTGGCCTAGCAGCCCTCTACTCACCCACATATGTTGTTATTCTTTGGGGATGGCAGACGAACCACTAAACCCTTGTACTCCCCTCCGCGTGGGAAACAACTGCCGAGTCTTCCCTGGCTCCGTGTCATTCCCTTCTAGGCCTCGCCGTTGTCCATCGCCCTGGTGCTCTCGGCGCGGCCTGGTCAACGTGGTCAATGAACGACATCCATCGGAAGTGCACTGTACATGGAGAGACTGACAGCTAGGACCCACTGGAAGGGCTTCTGTATTTCATGAAAAAATGTTCCCTCCGCTGAAAGGTCGGACCCACTAGCTATATCTTCACACGCAAGGAAGTGCCTCCTTATTACGCACAAAAAAATGAATCCCCCCTACTAGCTGGGACCCACCATAGTGGGAGGCTGACTTGTGGGCCTACAAAGTTTACGGGGACGGAGGGCTTTGTCAACTTAGTCAATATGAACGATTCTACCATACGATGTCCATCCAACGGCCATAGTGCTTCTTCAACCTCTGGTCTTCTTGCTCCAGCCGCCCAAAGTAGCCCCGGTCTTGCCGCCTGCTCCTGCCTCCCGTGATCGGCTGTGCTGCCGCGGAGGCCTCACCGCCCCTACTACTCCCACCGCTGGCCAGGCCATCCATCCACTCACCCACACCCCCTTTTATTCTGCAGCGACGATAGCCTCAAACCGCAGCCGAAAACCAGTGAACCCTCGTACTCCTCTCCGCGTGGGCATCCACTACCGCGCCTTCCCCGGCTCCGCGTCTTCCCCTTCCTAGGCCTCACCGTCATCCACCACCATGGTGCTCCCGGAGCAGCATGGTCAATGTGGTCAATGACCGACTTCCATCGAAAGAGTACTGTTCATGGAGAGGCTGACAGCTGGGTCCACAGCAGCCGCAAGGAAGTGCCTCCTTATTACACGCAAAATAATTATTCCTCCACCTAACAGCAGGGACCCATCGGACGAGCCGCTGTATTTCATGAAAAAAAGTTCCCGCCTAACTGCTCGGACCCACCGGACGGGCCACCGTATTTCGCAAAAAAACATTCCCCCCGCTGTTAGCTCGGACCCACCGGAAGTGCCTCCTTATTACGCACAAAAAAAATGAACACTCCCCGTGCTAGCTGGGACCCACCTTGGTGGGAGGCTGACTTGTGGGCCTACTAAGTTGACGGGGGCGGAGGGCTTTGTCTACTTAGTCAATATGAACGATTCTAGCTCAAGTGACCGTACGATGTCCATCCAACGGCCGCTGTGCTTCTTCAACCTCTGGTCGTCTTGCTCCAGCCGCCCAAAGAAGCGCCGCTCATGCCGCATGCTCCTACCTCCCGTGGCCGGCTGTGCTGCCGCGGAGGCCTCACCGCCCCCTACTAATCCCACCGTTCGCCAGGCCCTGCGGCGACGGCAGCCTCACACCGTAGCCGAACCAGTGAACCCTCGTACTCCTCTTCGTGCGGGCTTCCACTTCCGCGTCTTCCTCGGCTCTATGTCGTCCCCTTCCTAGGCCTCGCCGTCGTCCATTGCCCTGGTGCTCTTGGCACGGCGTGGTCAACATGGTCAAGGAACGACTTCCATCGGAAGAGTACTGTACATGGAGAGGCTGACAACTGGGTCCACGACGGCCGCAAGGAAGTGCCTCCTTATTACGCGCAAAATAATTATTCCTCCACCTGCCAGCAGGGAACCACCGGACGGCCCACCATATTTCGTGAAAAAAACGTTTCCCCCGTGACTGCTGGGACCCACCAGCCACATCTTCGCACGCAAGGAAGTGCGTCTGGGAAAAAACGATTCACTCCCCTGACTGTTGGGACCCACCAGCTACATCTTCGAACGCAAGGAAGTGCGTGAAAGTCGAGACCCACCTGGTCGAAGTGTACGTAGCGTTTTCATTCTAGTCGTGAACGTGTACGTACATACTGGTCGATGTAGACGCGCACTTGTCATACTAGAGGCTCGCACGTAGCATGTACACGTACGTACAGTGGCCAAGGTGCAAGAAAGTAAATACGACTACGTATGTACATACGGGCGGGGTCTCGAACGCCTACTCGCGCATACGTATGGTCAGGGCTCGTGTACATGGCTGAGTCAGGACGGAGAAACTACGTCATCGTCGTGTTCATGGGGAGGCAATGGAATGTGTCGTGTTCATCGGGAGGCAATGGAACGCGTGGGAGCCAACCGGCTTGGACGGAACAACCAATGGAAACGAGGCCTGGCATATTGTGGAATGGAGGAAACGGCCTTGTGGTCGACCGACCACGTTCAAAACGGGATCATGTTTATCGGGAGGGGTCTGGCATAGCACAAAACGGAGGAAACGGACTTCTGTTGGACCTCCTACGGTCGAAACGGGGTCCTGTTGATCGGGAGGGGTGTGGCGTACTGCAAAACGGAGGAAACGGACTTGTGTTGGAGTGCTACGGTCGAAACGGGGGTCCTGTCCATTGGGAGGGGTGTGGCATGCCGCAAAACGGGACTCCACGGGATATAGTTCATCTTCACCGTCGACCTCCTCTAGCCTCCATGTGCTACTATTCATCCACCGTCGACCTCCTCCAGCCTCCACCTGCGAGTGTTCATCCACGGGCTCCTGTTCATCCACCCTCCACCGTGCGCTACTCAACGGGCTACTGTTCAACCAGCCCTCTCCACATGCTACTGTTCAACCACCCCTCCACGGGCTACTGTTCAACCAGCCCTCCACGGGGTCGTCCTGTTCATCCAGCCCTCCACGGGGTCCTGTTCATCCAGCCCCAACTGACTCTATCGACCAGGGTCCTGTCATCCAGAGGCAACACCACGGGGTTTTGTTCATCCACCCCCACCGGCAACTGTTCATCCAAACCCCCCCAACAACACTCACTGTTCATTCAAACCCCTCCAGCAACGCTCACTGTTCATCTAGAGGCAGCATCAATTGGCTTCAGTTAGCAGCAGTAGCAAAGGAATTGCTCGATCGCTCGGGTTCAGTAATGCGTTGCCTGCAGTGCAATCGCTCAGGTTTAGTTAGGCGATGCCTCACTCGGGTTCAGTTAGAGACCAACGACTCGCACCCACGCGCACATGGTACCAGAGAAACACACATCGCTCGGCCCCCGACCACCCACCGTAACCGGGAACTCCCCGATATTTTCCTCGCCCTCGCTTCTACTACGGTTTTTTCCGACGGCCCAAAGAATGTCATGCAGCTGCATCTCTGGCCCGCCCAGGATGAAAAGCCCATTTTCTGTCATGATTTTTTGTCATACAAGTAGGAGCCCAACACATCTATGAAGATACCGGGTTTTGTCAGAATTATTGTCATAGAAGTGTCATAAGTATGGTAGAAAAAAATTTCGTTCGGCCCAAAATGTAACAGATATGTCTTTTTTTTGTAGTGATCAGAACTGGCTTTACCTTCTTCTATGAGCTACCTTATGATTATCACCAGTCTGTCCGGTGCTTCATCACCATGAATGTTGTGCGCCCTTGCAAACCCACCCATGACCGCATCATGATTAAGGACTGCACAGTGTCAGTGCTCGGGTCCATCCCTGGAGCGTTGCTAAACCTAAGTGGTTGACCTCTGGCTTGTGGGCCAGCTCCCGTGCATGTCACCTCCCATTGTCATTGGTGCCTTGTTCTCGCATGAGCTAATAGAGGGCAGATAAGTTAGGGCGCGTGAATCGGTGCCTTGCCGCCGCGGGAGCCGTGCGCCGGTTGTCTTTCTTTAGGACTTTCGCATGAGAAGATTGGGCACAGCGCCTGTGCTCGGTTCCATCCCTGTAGCGTCGACAAACCCAATGGCTGAGCTTTTTCTGGCGGGCCGGCCCCGTTCACGTCACCTCCTGGGGTCATTGGTATTTGGCTTTCTCATGCAATAACGTCAGGAGATTTACTCGGCGCAGATTGCCTAACCATCTCGCAGGACTATCACAAGTGTTCTGAATGAAATTCAGGTGCATCCCGCCTTGAGGAGAGGCCTCGTGAGTCCCGCACTGGCTCACGAGTGCCCATACACACCTCTAGCCCTCCCATGCAAGCCAAGTGTCAGGGCGGGGCTGTACACGCCCCAGGGTCTCCCCTCAGAGGGAGCCCCTACCCACGTACCAGTGGAAGCACAATTCTCCGTCTTGGCAGTTAACATGGTCGAGGAGCGGCTATGCCCGTGCAAGAGCGGAAGCGCCATGCTCCGCGCTGGTGATAACAACTGAGGGTAGCCTCATGACTGCATTAACCTGAGGTGAGCTGCCAGGCTCGGTGTTCAGCCTCACCGTGCTGCTTTCCCTTGGGGAGAGTCACACGAGGGGGCTAGGCATGGGGGCTAAGCTCAGGTCATGCCTGGTGTACGCCACCTTGCCAGATCCCTTGGACCTGTTCTTCGTGCGCCTCTCCCGAGCGAGAGCTCGGCAAGGAAAGATATGGAGGTCTGTTCGTACGTCAAGGGGGAATCCTGAGCATCGCGACTCAGGAGCCTAACTGGTCACGTAGCCCCTCACCCCTTGGTCTCGTCCTGGTGATCCGGACAATCCAACGGCGGCTGAGGTATGCGCGGGTCCGGGCCCTACCAACGCAGAATTCTAAGACCTACTCTCGCATCTCCTTCCCAAGACCTGTTCGTACGTCAAGGGGGACTCCTGAGCATCGCCACTCAGGATCCTAACTGGTCACGTAGCCCTCACCCCTTGGTCCCGCCCTGGTGATCTGGACGGCCTAACGGCGGCTGAGGTATGCGCGGGGCCGGGCCCTGCCGACGCAGAGCACTAAACCAAACAAAAAGGAAATCACAGAATCCTAGCAAATTATTACAAAACATACTGTCTCTTAAAAAGTACCAAGCATAAGTTCTTACGCCTCCACGAGGCACGATACATGTTGTAGGACATAGAAAGGGGGAAGCGCCGCCATCGAGCCTCTTCTTCAGCCTTGGGCGCCACCGTTGCCCGCCTGGGGAGTCCTGTCGTCGACAACGTCGCCGCCATCCATGCCATCGCCGCGGGGTCGACGGCGAGGAACTTCCACAGCAGGGCCTCCACAAAATCCTTCACGGCCTCGGCAATAGCGGTGTAGAGCTCCGGGTCCACGGGCTCAAGCAAGGCACCAAGGTCGAAGCTGGGGTCCCCAAGATAGAGGTGGCTGAAGATGCGTGTCGCGGCCGAGGTAGAAAGCGCTCGGGCCTCTCCCTCCACCATGGGGCCTACTACGACGATGATGCCCTCGAGCGCCGCGACAAGCTTGAGGATCAGCCCGGCGGAGCCTTCCCCCGGAGTCGCCAGCGGCTTCTTGTACCCGCTCCTGTAGAGATCATGGAGTGCCTTGCGGGACCTCAGATCGAGCGAGTCGAAAGCGACACGCCCCGCGGCGGCCACCTCCTTAGCAGCGCAAGGAGCTTCTCCCTACTGTCCAGCCAGGCCTTGTCCTCAGAGATGAGCTTGGCATGGGACACCTGGGCCTCCTCTACCTCCTCCTTTAGCTTCTCCAGGCAACCGCGCTCTCTGGCCTGTTCCCTAGAAGCCTGCTCCAGCTCAGCGTCACGGTCGGCCATTGCAGCTTCCCGGGCCTTCATCGTTTCCTCCTGCTCCTCGAGCTGGCGGGTGCGGGTGGCCTGCTCATCACGGAAGGCTTTCAGCTTAGCCTTCGCCGCGTGGCAGCGATCCTCGGCGGCCTTTGCGTCCTTCAATACCATGTCGCGGCGGCTGCGGCTACACCGGCCACATTTTGGCCCTCCTCCACAGCCGCCTCGGCCTAGCCCCAAGCTGCCCTGGCGGACGAGTCCGCCTGGAGCCACCCCGAGACCAGCCCCAGGTGCCCCGACGCCCTGCGGCCGTCGGGGTAAGGAAGATCGTGCCGGAGCCAGTCCAACACGGAGAAGGCCTCCTCCAGGGCACCGGGCGCGGCAGAAGAACCATGGCCCGCTGGCGTGATGGCGGGGGGAGGAGATGTTGCTGGCTCCAAGACTGGCGAAGCAGCAGCAGCAAGGATGGCCGAGGGCTCCGGGGCCCTCGGGTCGTCTGCAGGTGTGCTGAAGGCGAGCGCCTCCAGAGTCGGCTTGGCTGCACGGGGAGCCTTCTCCTAAGGCTGGGCCCCCGAGTCTCGAAAGGACAACCCTGCACCAGGAGGATGTGAGGCGGCCTCCCCTTTTGCGCACCGGGGTCTCCGAGGCCTCAGCAGGCCGCTTGTCCTCGGAGGCCCCATCGTCCTCCTTCTTCCTCTCCATTGCTGACACCAGCCTGGCCATCAAGAAGAAAATGTTGGGTGTTGCGCCAAGAGCAAAGAATAAGGACAATGTGATACACTTGCTGGTCCTCGGTGATGTAGTCCCTCTTCCTGCCTAGAAGGGCACCGCCACCAGGCTTCCTAGGCACGGGTGCTGCCTCGCTCTCAGCGGTGGACGAGCGCGCGGTGGCCGAACCTGTGGCGGCCAGTGGCAGGATGGAGGCGTTGCCCCAAGGAAGCAACGTCGACCTGTCCTTCTTTGGGTTCCCCTGTATCAGCATCTTCTGGGGGTACCCTCGGACCTCGTGGTGACCTCGGCGGAGAGCGGTGACTCCCTGACTGGGTGCTCGCCAGCATCGTCATCATCAGAGAATGCACGGAGGAGCTTGCTCTGCCGTGGGGAAGAGGTCTCCGCCACCTCCTCGAAAGTCACCTCTAAGTCCGCCTTCTCCTCCTCCTCCGACTCGCTGGAGGATACCGGCACCGGAGAGCCCAGGGGCTCGGAAGGCTTCAGCGGCACGAGCCCCTGCTCATTGAAGACAGACATGGTGGCGGCCACCTTCTCCCCATCCTTGCGGTGGTACAATGAGAGATGGGCTTCTAGGGGGCCACCTTGGTCCTTCGTGAGCAAGGAGCGCACGACCTTGCTCAGCTACTCGTCAGACAAGGCGTTCGGGCACAACTGGAGGTCGTCTTCCGCACCCTTGAAGCTCCACAGGGGCGCGAGTGCGCCTGGAGCGGAGCCAAGCACCGCGTCAGGAATTACTTGATGATCATGGCCCCCCATCCGCTGCTTCGCCTCCAGGTTAGCCGTCATCTGCTCCAGCAACCGCTCTGCCTGGTGGTTATTGAGCTTCTCGTGAGACCACTGGTCCAGCTTCACCGGGAAGGTGGTCGGCAGCTCCAGCCGAGCGTGGGAGCGCTTAGTGTCCATGAAGATCCACTTGTGCAGGAAGTCCTCCACCTTCTTCCCAGCCCTTGAGATCGCGTTGCTGCCATGAGCTGCGATGAAGCTGGCGCACCCAGAGCACTGGCCGCTGCTTTTCCGGAGGTAGAAGAAGTGGTGGAACAGCACAACAGAGGGCATTACCCCCACAAATGCCTCGCAGTAGAAGGCGAAGATCGATAGGAGGAGGATGGATTTGGGGTTAAGATGGAGGGCGTGGAGCCCATAATGGTTGAGGATGGCATAGAAGAAACTGTCGAAGGGGGCAACCAGCAAAGCAAAAATGCTGTGCAGGAAGAAGGGTTAAAAGGTGTCACCCAAGGCCTCCGGCTTGGCGGAGCCGACCCAGAGCGCCATCTCTCCCCCTCATTGCCACTGCACATTGCCAGCGGGAGCATGGTGACGAGGTGCTTCTCCTTGGCAACGGTGGATGTGCTCATGGCCGGCTCGAACTAGTTAGCCAAGCACACTGCCGAGGCTGATGACTTCGCCTTGTCGGTGGCCAACGGTGGCGAGCTCGGGGGAAGGATTCAGTAGATCTGGAGGTGCTATGAGTAGAGGGAGAAGGGGATCTGGACCAAGACGAAGGAAAGGCAATGAAAGCTCAGCAGCAGGCGCCAGCCTTTTTGTCAGCCGGGGACAGTTGCTGAGGCCGCATGGGGAAGTAGAGATACCCATGTCCCATCAAGCTCCACGTGTCGACCGAGGCCGTAGGAGGTTAGGGCCTGTGGCGCTCCGCACTTGCCTTTTGGCTTCGCCTCAAAGCCAAGTTCGAGCATGCCTTGGGCCCGGAGGCTACTGTCGGTGTTCTGGGAACGGGGGTACCCAGACTTCCCTGCCTGCGGCCCACGGCGTGGCTCCACCAATGGCCTGGTACAGACCACCTTTAGCATGAACAACTCAAGACCCTCGTGAGGGACCATGCCTCGCAAGGCAGACGACACCAAGACCTCCAGAAGGATCTGCCTCCTCAGGCTGGCTCTAGAGGAGCGGAGATTTTTATGCAAGGCTCAACCGTGAGGCTCGGATGACGTGAGCCATGACGACCAAGGCTAGGCGGGCGCCAGTGGGCATGGGACAACAGTTTCCTCTTTGCTGCTAAGGAGGCAAGCGTAGGCGTGGAGTCCCGAGGAATCATCCAAAGGTTTCCATTCCCGTGCAACAAGACCAAGACCGCCAGCACGGCAGGACGGAGGTCATCACCGAGCCCACCACGGCGTCACGACCAGAGGCTTTTGCAGACGAAGACTACTTTTGTCAGGATAACATGTACTAGTTTTCTCCATTAGAATTTGGCCATTGTAGGATCCCTTACCGCCTTCATTTGGGAAGAGAACCAAGGCCACTATAAATAGGACCTAGCCACCACCATAGAAGGGGATCCGAATCCTGAAGATCGTCCTCTCCACAACCAACTCATGAGCACACCTCCCGAGGTTGTTCTCCCACTGTACTAGTTCATCCTCAGCCCCTTAAGGCGAATCCACCACAAAGCAGGAGTAGGGTTTTACACCGCAAGGTGGCCCGAACCTGGGTAAACTGTCGTGTCCCATTTTCCTTCCCATTCATCGAGCTAGGACGTGAGACTGGCGAGTAGGTAGACTAGGGAGGTTGAGTTCTTCACATGCACCCCAGAGTTCAAACCTCTCAAGGGTCTGCGGAGCCCTGAATCCAACAAGTTTGCCTTAAGAAGGCTAGCACAAAATAGTGACACTGATCGAAAAGGCTAAGGCCTCCTGCCTGGGAGCCTCCTAACTACTCCTGGTTGTCGACGGTCTCCACATCTGGCTCTGTCAAGGTAGTAGTAGTAGTCGGCAGCGATTTCATCTGGCTCCTCGGATCACTCATCTGATAGCATCTAATGGGTATGGGAGGGGGGAGATGTAGCGAAGCAACCTTGAGTACTCATTTGAAGTACTCGCATGACTTACATCAAACCTAAACTAAGTATGCACTAGTATCAAAGGAATGGGTTGTATCTATGGACTGAACTAAAGAATGCCATAAGAGAAGAGAAAAAGCCTAGCCTATCAAATACTAGCATCTTCAAGCATCTTGCAGCATTAGAAGAGATAAGGGTAACATATTATAATAGTAGTAAGTATGTTGTAACATTGCCCAGATATCACTTCCTCGACTTCCTGCAAGAAGCCAATCCCGGAGGCATCATATCCATTACATGCATCAGCATCCAGTTCTAGTTGTATCGATCAAGATACAACTCTGAGCGTCTGTTACCGCGCGGCTATTCAAATAGATATACTTCTATCACGCCCAATATGCGACCCTATCCTAAAGGAACTCGAAGGTCCCACTAAGGATAGAAGCGCATATTGGAGACGCTTTTGCAAGGTGTATATCATTACATCGTACCATTACATAATAGTTGGGGATACATACAAGAGGCAAACAATGCCACACGAATACAACATCATCATACATCCACACAAAAACACACATAGAAACTCAAACAACATCCACCCTGCTAGCCCAGGCTGCTGACCTGGAACCTATCCCCTGATCGAAGAAGAAGCAAAAGAAGAACTCAACGCAAGCAAGCATTGCTCTCGCGTCATGATCATCGCATAACCTGTACCTACAACTGTTGTTGTAGTAATCTGTGAGCCACGAGGGCTCAGCAATCCCATTACTATGGGTATCAAGACTAGCAAAGCTTAATGGGAAAGGAAGGGGTAAAGTGGTGAGGTTGCAGCAGCGACTAAGCATATATGGTGGCTAACTTATGCAAATAAGAGCGAGAAGAGAAGCAAATAGAATGGTCCTGAAGCTAGCAACGATCAAGAAGTGATCCTGAACTCCTACTTACGTCAAACATAACCCAAAACCGTGCTCACTTCCCAGACTCCGCCGAAAAGAGACCATCACGGCTACACACGCGGTTGATGCATTTTAATTCGAATCTGGTGTCAAGTTATCTACAACCAGACATTAACAAATTCCCATCTGCCACATAACCACGGTCACAGCTCTCGAAAGTTTATACCCTGCAGGGGTCTCCCAACTTAGCCCATCACAAGCTCTCATGGTCAACGAAGGATATTCCTTCTCCCAGGAAGACCCGATTAGTCTCGGAATCCCGGTTTACAAGATATTTCGACAATGGTAAAACAAGACCAGCAAAGCCGCTTGATGTGCCGACAAATCCCGATAGGAGTCGCACGTATCTCGTTCTCATGGCACACCGGATGAGCCAGACGTTGGGTTGGCATAGACCCTGGTTGCCCAGGGGCGCCGGACATCGCTCGGTTTGGACCAGCACCCGGAGGAGCACTGGCCCGGGGGGGGGGGCGGTAAAATAAAGATGACCCTTGGGCTCCGAAAACCCAAGGGAAAAAGGCTTAGGTGAGGCAAATGGTAAAACCAAGGTTGGGCTTTGCTGGAGGAGTTTTATTCAAAGCGAACTGTCAAGGGGGTCCCATAAATCACCCAACCGCGTAAGGAACACAAAATCAAGGAATATAACACCGGTATGACGGAAACTAGTGCGGCAAGAGTGGAACAAAACACCAGGCATAAGGCCGAGCCTTCCACCCTTTACCAAGTATATAGGTGCATTAATTAAATAAGAGATATTGTGATATCCCAACATAATCCTGTCCAGCTTGGAGCAATCTTCAACTTCACCTGCAACTAACAACGCTATAAGAGGGGCTGAGCAAAGCGGTAACATAGCCAAGCAACGGTTTGCTAGGAACGGTGAAAAAGGTTAGAGGATGACAAGGCAATTTGGGAGGCTTGGTCAACAAGTGATAGGTAACACAACATAGCAATAGAATGAAGCAACTAGCATAGCAATGATAGTAGAGAGATCCAGGGTGACGGTCATCTTGCCTGAAATCCCGCTAGGAAGAAGAACGAGTCCATGAAGAAGATGAAGCCACGAAGACGAACCAACAGTAGATGAACGAATCGTCACGATCGCAACAAAACAGGAACTAACGAGAAGGAGCACAACCGGAAAGAAGCAAACAACAAGGTAAACACACAAGCATAAACATGACATGATGCACAATCAAGTATGATCCATGACAAGGTTAAATGTTGTTAACATGGCAAGAGGTGAAGCATATGCAAACTACCTATTTAGGCAATTTTAAATGAGGCCGGAAACAACAAACAAAATTCTGGAAAATCCACATATGCAATATTAGAATTTGGTACTGTTCTGCCCTAAACCATATTTTAAGGTTGTTAAACAGGAAAATAAAGTGGACCATGTTATTCTATGCATTTTTCTGCCCCATTTACATATAAAGTTTATTTCATTCGGAGCTACGGTTATTTAGTTATGAAATAAATCATTTTAACATGGAATTTAGGGAAATTAAATACAAACATCATTTTAAACATTTTTAACATAGATGAAAGTAGCAGATTATGAAGCTAGATGAAAAACTAAGCATTTTTCATATTTAGTTTATTTAAATCTGATGCATGGGTTGTGAATTATTATATGCATGAAGTTAGAGGGATTTTCTGTAAATCTGTAAACTCTGGAATAATTAGGAAAATCATCCTGGCAAGAAAAGAAACACACAACGGGCCGAATCTGCAATCGGGCCAACAGGAACAGGCGCTAGGGGAGGCAGCTAACCATGGGAGGCAGAGGTGGCTGGCCTTGGCGCGGTGATGTGGCCCACAAGCAGGCGCAGCAGGGGAGGTCGCTAGGCCCTAGGCGTCGCGGTCAACGGGAGCGGGCGGTGCTGCGAGCGATTTCTCCTGCTCGAAGAAGAAGCAGGGGAGGCAGCGGCGCAGTGCAGAGGCTCGGCGGCAGCGGGACTTGGGTGGCCCGGCGAGGGAACGGGATTAGGACGGCGAGATCCGACGGAGGGGCCGGATCTAGGGCGCGGAGGCGAGGATCCATGGCGGCTACAAGCTTGCCGGCGTCAGGGACGAGCGCAACTCCTCGGGGCTTCCTGCGAGACGAGAGAGGGATTTAAGAGACAGAGAGAAAGGCAGGAGAAGGAAGGGAAGGGACGGCACGGGGCTCATCTGCGGCGTTCGGAGCTGCTGGTGGACGAGGTTGGAGCGGGAGGCAGAAGCGACAAGGCAGGGATCGAGGGGATCCACAGGAGGACAAGCTCGGGAGGCAGCTCGTGTCCCTGGGGCAGGAGGCTTGGCGCAGGATGCTGGTTCGGTCAGCCGGCGGCGGGGCTGCAGTTGCTGTTCGCCGGTTGCTCGGTGTTGCTGCTGGACTACGATGAGGAGGCAGTGGGGCTCGGGCAGAGGCAGGGTCTCCTGGACGCACACGGGAGCAGCGGCAGTCGGGCACAAGGTGCTCGGGGAGGGATCGAGCGGAGTCGCTCGGAGCCTCGGTTGCGGGATTGGGTGGATCGAGGGGAGGAGGTGGTTGGCTGGTTGGGTGAATCGAGGGGATCGGGAGGGATCCCAAGTGAGAAGGTGGTCGCGGTAGGGTAGGATCCCTAGAAATGAGGTGGTTTGTCTAGATAGGGGTTGGTCTATATAGCAAAGTGAGTCTAGGTTTGGACCCTTTGATTTACATCAGAGGGTCGAGATAAAAAAAGGTTAAGAGAGATCAAATAATAAACCGGAAATATTAGAAGGATGTTTGCAAGATGATCCGAATCCAACGATGATGATTGAGCGCGCGAGGGTTCGACAAAAGGACATGGAGGCAGGGGGTTTGATGGGCTCAGAGAAGAGAGAGAAGAGAGCGGCAACTACGAGGGGATGCAAGTTTTATGAAAACAAAGATGCAATGCGCATGATGCGATGATGAAATGCAACAAACAAATAAATAATCGAGCTAACACGCAAAACATGGAAGGAATCTGGAGCGCCGGTCTCGGGGCGTTACAACTTCCCTGCAGGGGTGCACCAACTTACCCAACACGCTTGATTAACTCCGGTCGGACACACCATCATGTCATGACCGGCCTCGGCTGATCGACAGACCATAGTCCTACTAATACGGGGCTAACCCGGTGTAGGCCAATCTTTCACGATTGGAGTGGGTTCCCTCGAAGAACGCGAAGAACACGGGGAAGAACAAAAAGAAATCACAGGGAAAACACTCAAGAACAAGTCCAATCACACATACACTAGACAATCAAACACACATGATCACAAGGTACATGAACAACAAAGGGAAAGATACAAGCTAGAGTTCATCTCCAAGAGGAGGTCTTGATGGGGGGTCCTCCCGTGAGGGGGTCTTGATGATATCCCGCAGGATCTTCTCCTAGATGGGGGTCTTGGCCTCCAATGGAGTAGTGGTCTCTCTCTATCAAGAGGAGGAGTGGTACGAGCAAAGCTCACATACAAATGAGCTATCACTCTGCTAACCCTAGAAAGGAGGTGGATGTGTTCTATTTATAGTCTTAGCCACGAAGGGGTAAGTGGGAGAGCGATACAAGGCCCAAGGCTCGCAATTGCGCACTAGCAGGTACCGGACGACCGGCGGGGGTCTGATACGTCTCCAACATATATATAATTTTTGATTATTCCATCTTGTTCTATTATCAATCTTGGATGTTTTATAATCATCATATAGTCATTTTATATCATTTTCTGGTGGCATAGTGCCAAGTGCCAGTTGTTGTTTTCTGCATGTTTTTTACATAGCAGGAAATCAATATCAGATGGAGTCCAAATGCCATGCCAATTTATGATGATATTTTATGGACCATAAGGAAGAAGTTGGGCCCGGGTTGCACCCGGGGGGTGTCCCGAGGAGGGGACAACCCACCAGGGCACGCCAGGAGGCCCAGGTGTGCCCTAGTGGGTTGTGCGCACCTCGGGTGCCCCCAGACCGACTCTTTGCTCTATAGATACCCCAATATTCCAGAAACCCTATAGGAGTCGACGAAATATTCATCCAGCCACCGCAGAGGCTAGAACCACCAGAACCAATCTAAACACCATCACAGAGGGGTTCACCACTTCCATTGGTGCCTCTCTGATGATGCGTGAGTAGTTCTTTGTAGACCTTCGGGTCCGTAGTTAGTAGCTAGATGGCTTACTCTCTCTCTCTTGATTATCAATACAATGGTTGTTGGAAATATGCCCTAGAGGCAATAATAAAAGGATTATTATTATATTTCCTTGTTCATGATAATTGTCTTTTATTCATGCTATAACTGTAATATCCGGACATCGTAATACACGTGTGAATACATAGACCTCAATACGTCCCTAGTAAGCCTCTAGTTGACTAGCTCGTTGGTTAACAGATAGTTATGGTTTCCTAACTATGGACATTAGATGTCGTTGACAACGGGATCACATCGTTAGGAGAATGATGTGATGGACAAGACCCAATTCTAAGCATAGCACAAGATCGTGTAGTTCATTTTGCTAGAGCTTTTCCAGTGTCAAGTATCCCTACCTTAGAGCATGAGATCGTGTAACTCCCGGATACCGTAGGAGTGCTTTGGGTGTACCAAACGTCACAATGTAACTGGGTGACTATAAAGGTGCACTACAGGTATCTCCGAAAGTGTCTGTTGGGTTGACACGGATCGAGACTGGGATTTGTCACTCCGTATGACGGAGAGGTATCTCTGGGACCACTCGGTAATGCATCATCATAATGAGCTCAAAGTGACCAAGTGTTTGGTCACGGGATCATGCATTACGGTACGAGTAAAGTGACTTGCCGGTAACGAGACTGAACGAGGTATTGGGATACTGACGATCGAGTCTCGGGCTTGTAACGTACCGATTGACAAAGGGAATTGTATACAGGGTTGTTCGAATCCTCGACATCGTGGTTCATCCGATGAGATCATCGAGGAGCATGTGGGAGCCAACATGGGTATCCAGATCCCGCTGTTGGTTATTGCCCGAGCGTCGTCTCGGTCATGTCTGCATGTCTCCCGAACCCATAGGGTCTACACACTTAAGATTCGGTGACGCTAGGGTTGTATGAATATGAGTATGCAGTATACCGAATGTTGTTCGGAGTCCCGGATGAGATCCCGGACGTCACGAGGAGTTTCGGAATGGTCCAGAGGTAAAGAATTATATATAGGAAGTGGTATTTCGGCCATCGGGAAAGTTTGGGGTCACCCGGTATTGTACCGGGACCACCGAAAGGGTCCCGGGGGTCCACCGGGTGGGGCCACCCATCCCGGAGGGCCCCATGGGCTGAACTGGGAGGGGAACCAGCCCATAGTGGGCTGGTGCGCCCCCTAGGCCCACCCCCTGCGCCTAGGGTTGAAACCCTAGGGTGGGGGGGGCGCACCACATGCCTTGGGGGGCACTCCACCCCCCTGGCCGCCGCCCCCTTGGGAGATTGGATCTCCCAGGGCCGGCGCCCCCCCTGGGGGCCTATATAAAGGGAGGGGGGAGGGGCACAGCCGCACCCTGAAGTCCTGGCGCCCCCTCCCCGTGCTACACCTCTTCCTCCTCCGTCACGTGCTTGGCAAAGCCCTGCCGGAGTGTTGCTGTTCCACCACCACCACGCCGTTGTGCTGCTGCTGGAGCCATCATCATCAACCTCTCCTTCCCCCTTGCTGGATCAAGAAGGAGGAGATGTCATCTGCTCCGTACGTGTGTTGAACGCGGAGGTGCCGTCCGTTCGGCGCTAGGATCTTCGGTGATCTGAATCACGGCGAGTACGACTCCATCATCACCGTTTCCCCAAACGCTTCCCAATGCGATCTACAAGTGGTATGTAGATGCAATCTCTCTCCCATGACTCGTTGCTAAGATGAACTCATAGATGGATCTTGGTGAAACCGTAGGAAAAATTTTAATTTTCTGCAACGTTCCCCAATAGTGGTATCAGAGCCAGGTTTATGCATAGTTCTCTATTGCACGAGTAGAACACAATTTTGTTGTGGGCGTAGATCTTGTCAACTTGCTTGCCGCTACTAGTCTTATCTTGCTTTAGCGGTATTGTGGGATGAAGCGGCCCGGACCAACCTTACACGTACGCTTACGTGAGACTGGTTCCACCGACAGACATGCACTAGTTGCATAAGGTGGCTGGCGGGTGTCTGTCTCTCCGACTTTAGTTGGAGCGGATTCGATGAAAAGGGTCCTTATGAAGGGTAAATAGAAGTTGACAAAATCACGTTGTGGTTATTCGTAGGTAAGAAAACGTTCTTGCTAGAACCCACTTGCAGCCACGTAAAAGATGCAACAACAATTAGAGGACGTCTAACTTGTTTTTGCAGCAATTGTCATGTGATGTGATATGGCCAGAAGTTGTGATGAATGATGAATGATATATTGTGATGTATGAGATCATGTTCTTGTAATAGGAATCACGACTTGCATGTCGATTAGTATGACAACTGGCAGGAGCCATAGGAGTTGTCTTTATTTTTGTATGACCTGCATGTCATTGAAGAACGCCATGTAAATTACTTTACTTGATTGCTACACGCGTTAGCTATAGAAGTAGAAGTAGTCATTGGCGTGACAACTTCATGAAGACACGGTGATGGAGATCATGATGATGGAGATCATGGTGTCATGCCGGTGACAAGATGATCATGGAGCCCCGACGATGGAGATCAATGGAGCTATATGATATTGTCCATATCATGTCACTATTATATAATTGCATGTGATGTTTATTATGCTTATGCATCTTGTTTACTTAGAACGACGGTAGTAAATAAGATGATCCCTTACAACAATTTCAAGAAGTGTTCTCCCCTAACTGTGCACCGTTGCCAAAGTTCGTTGTTTCGAAGCACAACGTGATGATCGGGTGTGATAGATCCTTACGTTCACATACAACGGGTGTAAGACAGTTTTACACATGCAAAACACTTAGGGTTAACTTGACGAGCCTAGCATGTACAGACATGGCCTCGGAACATGGAGACCGAAAGGTCGAACACGAGTCGTATGGAAGATACGATCAACATGAGAATGTTCACCAACGATGACTAGTCCGTCTCACATGATGATCGGACACGGCCTAGTCGACTCGGATCGTGTAACACTTAGATGACTAGAGGGATGTCAAATCTGAGTGGGAGTTCATTCAATAATTTGATTAGATGAACTTAATTATCATGAACTTAGTCTAAAACCTTTTGCAAATATGTCTTGTAGATCAAATGGCCAACGCTCATGTCAACATGAACTTCAACGCGTTCCTAGAGAAAACCAAGCTGAAAGATGATGGCAGGAACTATACGGACTGGGTCCAGAACCTGAGGATCATCCTCATAGCTGCCAGGAAACAATATGTCCTAGAAGGACCGCTAGGTGACGCTCCTGTCCCAGAGAACCAAGACATTATGAATGCTTGGCAGTCTCGTGCTGATGATTACTCCCTCGTTCAGTGCGGCATGCTTTACAGCTTAGAACTGGGGCTCCAAGAGCGTTTTGAGCAACACAGAGCATATGAGATGTTCGAGGAGCTGAAACTAGTTTTCCAAGCTCATGCCCGGGTCGAGAGATATGAAGTCTCCGACAAGTTCTATAGTTGTAAGATGGAGGAAACAGTTCTATCAGTGAGCACATACTCAAAATGTCTGGGTTGCACAACCGCCTGTCCCAGCTGGACATTAACCTCCCGGACGAGGCGGTCATTGATAGAATCCTTCAGTCGCTCCCACCAAGCTAGAAGAGCTTTGTGATGAACTATAATATGCAGGGGATGGTGAAGACCATTCCTGAAGTATTCTCAATGCTGAAGTCAGCAGAGGTTGAAATCAAGAAAGAACATCAAGTGTTGATAGTCAATAAGACCACTAAGTTCAAGAAGGGCAAGGGTAAGAAGAACTTCAAGAAGGACGGCAAAGATGTTGCCGCACCCGGTAAGCCATTTGGCGGGAAGAAGTCAAAGAATGGACCCAAGCCTAAAACTGAGTGCTTTTACTGCAAGGGGAAGGGTCACTGGAAGCGGAACTGCCCCAAATACTTAGCGGATAAGAAGGCCGGCAACACTAAAGGTATATTTGATATACATGTAATTGATGTGTACCTTACCAGTACTCGTAGTAACTCCTAGGTATTTGATACCGGTGCCGTTGCTCATATTTGTAACTCACAACAGGAGCTGCGGAATAAGCAGAGACTGGCGAAGGACGAGGTGACGATGCACGTCGGGAATGGTTCCAAGGTCGATGTGATCGCCGTCGGCACGCTACCTCTACATTTACCTACGGGATTAGTTATGAACCTTAATAATTGTTATTTGGTGCCAAGTTTGAGCAAGAACATTGTATCTGGATCTCGTTTGATACGAGATGGCTACTCATTTAAATCCGAGAATAATGGTTGTTCTATTTATATGAGAGATATGTTTTATGGTCATGCCCCTATGGTCAATGGTTTATTCTTAATGAATCTCGAGCATAATGTTACACATATTCATAGCGTGAATACCAAAAGATGTAAAGTTGATAACGATAGTCCCACATACTTGTGGCACTGCCGCCTTGGTCACATTGGTGTCAAGAGCATGAAGAAGCTCCATGCTGATGGACTTTTGGAGTCTCTCGATTATGAATCATTTGACACATGCGAACCATGCCTCATGGGCAATATGACCAAGACTCCGTTCTCCGGAACAATGGAGCGAGCAACCAACTTGTTGGAAATCATACATACCGATGTGTGCGGTCCAATGAGCGTTGAGGCTCGCGGAGGATATCGTTATGTTCTCACTCTCACTGATGACTTGAGTAGATATGGGTATGTCTACTTAATGAAACACAAGTCTGAGACCTTTGAAAAGTTCAAAGAATTTAAGAATGAGGTAGAGGATCAACGTGACCGAAAGATAAAATTCCTACGATCAGATCGTGGAGGAGAATACTTAAGTCACGAATTTGGTACACACTTAAGGAAATGTGGAATCATTTCACAACTCACGCCGCCTGGAACACCTCAGCGTAACGGTGTGTCCGAACGTCGTAATCGCACTCTATTGGATATGGTGCGGTCTATGATGTCTCTTACGATTTACCGCTATCATTTTGGGGATACGCTCTAGAGACAGCTACATTCACTTTAAATAGGGCACCGTCTAAATCCGTTGAGACGACACCATATGAATTATGGTTTGGGAAGAAACCTAAGCTGTCGTTTCTAAAAGTTTGGGGATGCGATGCTTATGTCAAGAAACTTCAACCTGAAAAGCTCGAACTCGGAAAAATGCGTCTTCATAGGATACCCTAAGGAAACCATTGGGTATACCTTCTACTTAAGATCCGAGGGCAAGATCTTTGTTGCCAAGAACGGATCCTTTCTGGAAAAAGAGTTTCTCTCAAAAGAAGTAAGTGGGAGGAAAGTAGAACTCGATGAAGTACTACCTCTTGAACGAGATAGTAGTGCAGCTCAGGAAAATGTTCCTGTGATGCCTACACCAACTGAAGAGGAAAATAATGATGATGATCAAGGTACTTCGGATGAAGTTGCTACTGAACTTCATAGGTCCACAAGGACACGTTCCGCACCAGAGTGGTATGGCAACCCTGTCTTGGAAATCATGTTGTTAGACAATGGTGAACCTTCGAACTATGAAGAAGCGATGGCGGGCCCAGATTCCAACAAATGGCTTGAAGCCATGAAATCCGAGATAGAATCCATGTATGAAAACAAAGTATGGACTTTGACTGACTTGCCCGATGATCGGCGAGCAATAGAAAACAAATGGATCTTTAAGAAGAAGACGGACGCGGATGGTAATATTACCATCTATAAAGCTCGACTTGTCGCTAAGGGTTATCGACAAGTTCAAGGGATTGACTACGATGAGACTTTCTCTCCCGTAGTGAAGCTTAAGTCCGTCTGAATCATGTTAGCAATTGCCGCATACTATGATTATGATATATGGCAGATGGACGTCAAAATGGCATTCCTTAACGGTTATCTTAAGGAAGAGTTGTATATGATGCAGCCGGAAGGTTTTGTCGATCCTAAGAACGCTAACAAAGTAAGCAAGCTCCAGCGATCCATTTTATGGGCTGGTGCAAGCATCTTGGAGTTGGAACATTCGCTTTGATGAGATGATCAAAGCGTTTGGGTTTATGCAGACTTATGGAGAAGCCTGTGTTTACAAGAAAGTGAGTGGGAGCTCTGTAGCATTTCTCATATTATATGTAGATGACATACTTTTGATGGGAAATGATATAGAATTATTGGACAGCATTAAGGCCTACTTGAATAAGTGTTTTTCAATGAAGGACCTTGGAGAAGCTGCTTACATATTAGGCATCAAGATCTATAGGGATAGATCAAGACGCCTCATAGGTCTTTCACAAAGCACATACCTTGATAAGATTTTGAAGAAGTTCAAAATGGATCAGTCCAAGAAAGGGTTCTTGCCGGTACTGCAAGGTGTGAGATTGAGCTCGTCTCAATGCCCGACCACGGCAAAAGATAAAGAAGAGATGAGCGTCATCCCCTATGCCTCAGCCATAGGATCTATTATGTATGCCATGCTGTGTACCACACCTGATGTAAACCTTGTCGTAAGTTTGGTAGGAAGGTACCAAAGTAATCCCGGCAAGGAACATTGGACAGCGGTCAAGAATATCCTGAAGTACCTGAAAAGGACAAAGGACATGTTTCTCGTTTATGGAGGTGATGAAGAGCTCGTCGTAAATGGTTACGTCGACGCTAGCTTCGACACAGATCTGGATGACTCTAAGTCACAAACCGGATACGTGTATATGTTGAATGGTGGAGCAGTAAGCTGGTGCAGCTGCAAGCAGAGCGTCGTGGCGGGATCTACGTGTGAAGCGGAGTACATGGCAGCCTCGGAGGCAGCGCATGAAGCTATTTGGGTGAAGGAGTTCATCACTGACCTACGAGTCATACCCAATGCGTCGGGGCCGATCAAACTCTTCTGTGAGATCACTGGAGCTATTGCCCTTGCCAAGGAGCCCAGGTTTCACAAGAAGACCAGGCACATCAAGCATCGTTTCAACTCCATCCGCGAAAATGTTCAAGATGGAGACATAGATATTTGCAAAGTACATACAGATCTGAATGTCGCAGATCCGTTGACTAAACCTCTCTCGCGAGCAAAACATGATCAACACCAGAACTCTATGGGTGTTCCATTCATCACAATGTAACTAGATTATTGAATCTAGTGCAAGTGGGAGACTGTTGGAAATATGCCCTAGAGGCAATAATAAAAGGATTATTATTATATTTCCTTGTTCATGATAATTGTCTTTTATTCATGCTATAACTGTATTATCCGGAAATCGTAATACACGTGTGAATACATAGACCTCAATACGTCCCTAGTAAGCCTCTAGTTGACTAGCTCGTTGGTTAACAGATAGTTATGGTTTCCTAACTATGGACATTAGATGTCATTGACAACGGGATCACATCGTTAGGAGAATGATGTGATGGACAAGACCCAATTCTAAGCATAGCACAAGATCGTGTAGTTCGTTTTGCTAGAGCTTTTCTAGTGTCAAGTATCCCTTCCTTAGACCATGAGATCGTGTAACTTCCAGATACAGTAGGAGTGCTTTGGGTGTACCAAACGTCACAACGTAACTGGGTGACTATAAAGGTGCACTACAGGTATCTCCGAAAGTGTCTGTTGGGTTGACACGGATCGAGACTAGGATTTGTCACTCCGTATGACGGAGAGGTGTCTCTGGGCCCACTCGGTAATGCATCATCATAATGAGCTCAAAGTGACCAAGTGTTTGGTAACTGGATCATGCATTATGGTACGAGTAAACTGACTTGCCGGTAACGAGACTGAACGAGGTATTGGGATACCGACGATCGAGTCTCGGGCTTGTAACGTACCGATTGACAAAGGGAATTGTATACAGGGTTGTTCGAATCCTCGACATCGTGGTTCATATGATGAGATCATCGAGGAGCATGTGGGATCCAACATGGGTATCCAGATCCGGCTGTTGGTTATTGCCCAAGAGCCGTCTCGATCATGTCTGCATGTCTCCCGAACCCGTAGGGTCTACACACTTAAGGTTCGGTGACGCTAGGGTTGTATGAATATGAGTATGCAGTATACCGAATGTTGTTCGGAGTCTTGAATAAGATCCCGGACGTCACGAGGAGTTTCGGATTATATATAGGAAGTGGTATTTCGGCCATCGAGAAAGTTTCGGGGTCACCCGGTATTGTACCGGGACCACCGGAAGGATCCCGGGGGTCCACCGGGTAGGGCCACCCATCCCGGAGGGCCCCATGGGCTGAAGTGGGAGGGGAACCAGCCCATAGTGGGCTGGTGCGCCCCCCTAGACCCACCCCCTGCGTCTAGGGTTGAAACCCTAGGGTGGGGGGGGCGCACCACATGCCTTGGGGGGCACTCCACCCCCCTGGCCGCCGCCCCCTTGGGAGATTGGATCTCCCAGGGCAGGCACCCCCCTGGGGGCCTATATAAAGGGAGAGGGGAGGGGGGCAGCCGCACCCTGAAGTCCTGGCTCCCCCTCCCCCTGCTACACCTCTTCCTCCTCCGTCACGTGCTTGGTGAAGCCCTGCCGGAGTGCTGCTGTTCCACCACCACCACGTCGTTGTGCTGCTGCTAGAGCCATCATCATCAACCTCTCCTTCCCCCTTGCTGGATCAAGAAGGAGGAGACGTCATCTGCTCCGTATGTGTGTTGAACGCAGAGGTGCCGTCCGTTCGGCGCTAGGATCTCCGGAGATCTGAATCACGGCGAGTACGACTCCATCATCACCGTTTCCCCAAACGCTTCCGAACGCGATCTACAAGTGGTATGTAGATGCAATCTCTCTCCCATGACTCGTTGCTTAGATGAACTCATAGATGGATCTTGGTGAAACCGTAGGAAAATTTTTAATTTCCTGCAACGTTCCCCAACAATGGTCTCTTGGAGATCCATATGATGTAAGTCTTTTGGTGGTGCGTTTGTTGGTATGTGATGAACTTCGAGTTTATGATCAGTTATATCTTTTTATATCCATGAAAGTTATTTGAGTTCTTGATCTCTTATATGCGTGATCTCTTATAGCCTCGTATTTGTTTTCCGATATTTGGGTTTTGTTTGGCCAACTTGATCTATTTATCTTGCAATGGAAGAGGTGCCCGGTAGTGGGTTTGATCTTACGGTGCTTGATCCCAGTGATAGAAAGGGAACTGACACGTATGTATCGTTGCTACTAAGGATAAAAAGATGGGATCCATATCCGCCGCAATGGATAAACAGATCTTGTCTACATCTTGTCATCGTTCTTATTGCATGACTCCATTTTTCCATGAACTTAATACACTAGATGCATGCTGGATAGCGGTCAATGTATGGAGTAATAGTAGTAGATGCAGGCAGGAGTCGGTCTACTAATCTTGGACGTGATGCCTATGTAATGATCATTGCGTGGATATCGTCATAATTATTTGAAGTTCTATCAATTGCCCAACAATAATTTGTTCACCTACTGTTTGCTATTTTTCTCGAGAGAAGCCACTAGTGTAAACTACGGCACCCGGGTCTTCTTTCTCATATATTTTCCTTGCGATCTATTTTTTCCTTGCGTTTATTTTCAGATATATTCAACCAAAAAGTACAAAAATACCCTGCTGCAATTTATTTTTTCCGCGAACTATTTATCCCATCTACAAATTTACCTCACGTCCTTTACCTATCTTGAGGCGCCGTACCCCAAAAAGGATTGACAACCTCTTTAACACGTCAGGTTGCGAGGTGTTGTTATTTGTGTGAAGTAGTTGTTTATGTTGTTTTGCTTGGTTTTCCTACTGGTTCGATAACCTTGGTTTCATATCTGAGGGAAATACCTACCACCGCTGTGCTGCATCATCCCTTCCTCTTTGGGGAAATACCGACGTAGCTTCAAGCGACATCAAGGTCGGACGTCCGGTGGCTCGGGACGGTCCGGACGTCTGGCGCGTGTCAGAAGTCCGCTGATTCTTCTCGGGACACGTGGTGCCGGACATCTAGTCCATGGGACTCATCGGACATTCGGTGTCGCGTCGATCGTCCGGCCGTTGTCGGCTTGGTCTGCTGCTGGTCGAGGCTGCATCGGATGTCCGGTGGACGTCGGTCGTCCGGGCGCTGTAGAGTGTCGGACGTCCAGTGGCACATCGTACGTCCGGCCGCTGTAGGCTCCACAGCTCCGTCTTCTTCCGTCTTCTCTTCCATGCTTCACTCGCAGATGGTGTAGGCGTTCCTTGGAGCTTGCACTCCTCCTCGTCATCCGTGAAGCTCTGGCAATGCCTATGCATGCACACGAGTGGAGTGTCAAGTAGTATGCCATCCTCAAAGGGGTCAAGTGAACACGTGTAAAGGAGAAGATTCACCTTTATGTATGAGAAGTAGAGGTTGCATGTGTCACTTGCCAAGTGGACTCTTGACATGGTGATGCCCGTAGGATGCTCCACATCATCCCATCCCCCTTGGAAAAGATCCGACCTCGGATGGAAAACCAAATCACCATGGGAAAGAGATGGCGGTGTCGTGTCGAAGTGGCCGATCACCAAGCACTCATCATCTTGAAGCTCGCAATGGGCACTCTCCAATGTTGCACCGTCTTGTGATTCCTACAAAATGAGAAAGGACGACAAACACTTGGAAAAACAAATATGGTTAGCGTTAGTGCAAAACCAAGCATTCAAGAGGTGATTCACCAGACAAGTGTCGTCATCATGCAAAGCATATTGTTTGACAAAGGATTGTGATATGGCATTTAAGCACATAAATTGAGCAAAAACAAAGATATCATGGGGACAATCATGTAAGTGTGAGGTAGTGATGCAAATATGTGTGACAAGAGAGGAAGCATCTACCTCAAGTTCATAGCAAGCATTCACAAATTGCTCAATGAAAGGTCTATGGTAGGCATAAGAATCATTCACAACACCAAATAAAATGAAGTGTCTAAACACATGGGTTAAGTGCAAGATAATACAAGCATAATGTGCATAGGGTGTAGTGAATATAGTGTGGCACTCAACACAATAGAAAGAGCAATTGTTCATCATGTGTGAGGCAATCAAGTTAAGCATGTGACAAGCAATGGGACATGACATATGTGAAGAAATGATATTGGTGCAACCAACCATATGATAGTAGCTAGTAGTCCAAGAATTGGATGCAACACACAAGGTACATATGTCATGAAGCATCGAAATGTGGCAATCATGGGTGAAAGCAATACCTCGAACATGCGTGCAAATGGTCCAAGCAACACATGAAGTATGATCTACAATATCCAAGCTCAAGAAGGATGTCACCTTGAAAGCGTGTCCTTGTGCATTCTTCACAATGCCGAAGTGGTAGGGAATGTGGTGTAGAAGCGAGTCGTGGTAGAATATATGAGGCTCGCTCTCAAGAGCTCGAATGGTCAACTCATGTGAAGTGGAAGTCGGCATGAAGTCCAAGTATCCTACACATGCACACAACAAAACAAAGAACGTACGCGCATGGTAGATAAACACATCATCCATCATGATGGTTCTCTTCTCTTGCACATAACCATTAGGAGCACAAGTGCATGAACAATATGATGCAACAATGTGTATATTCATGTCACTAGGCATATGGTGCAAAGAGGTAAGACAAGCATGCTTCACAAGAAATATGTCAAAATCTCCAAATATATGAGAGAATGCTATGGGGGAAATCTCATTAGTAAGACTAAAAGCATTGTTGCACTCAACTCAATACATGTCAAAAACATGAAATGAGCAAGAAGCAATAACAATCATGTGCAAAGCATGTAGATGGTTGTCATCAACCGCATGAAATGAGCAAGTGTGAATCATTGGTGATGCAACATAAGCAAGCATATCAATCAAGTCATGCAAACTAGTGGAGCGAAGATGCAAGGCACTAGAGTAAATCATGGCAATCATGTCATGCGAACAAATAATAGGCATAGACAACGCAAATGACATATCGCAAGCATGAACACAAAGCAAGATCATAGTAAAAACATATTCTTCGGCTCCCTCCTGCAAGGCGCCTCCTAGGCGACTCCTAGGTGTCCAACGCCGGTGGCCACTCCGGCCCCGACGTCCACCCCTTCTCCCCTGCCGATGGCCACCCCAGCCCCGGCAGCCACCTCTCCCTGTGGTGTGCCACTCCGGCCCCGACAGACACACCATGTCACCTTTTGCTCTCAACTTTGACCGTGGTAAGAAGTTCCAAGCGGACATGAGGCAGAAGTTTGGGCACCCGGTGGTTTTCTCACCGGGGTTTTGGCAACGAGAGTTCACGATGGTGGTATCCTTTTGTAGAGCTACTTTCAAACTTGATCCTCTTACGGTTAGTGTTTCCTTTCACTCTATGTTTGGTGGATATGCAGAAGGTTTTAGGGTTCGTCACCTCAAAGATAGATCGTTCAAGTTTTTAGTTGCTTCCAAATCAGTGGGTTTTGAGATTTATAATGCGGGAAAAGTAGTTGAGAAAGAGTTTGAAATGGTTTTTAATCTCTGGAATTATGGTGGTCCAAATTGGCTTAGAGAAGAGAGAGCTTTTTATGCTGAGCTTGATCAAGAATGGGCGTTAGTGGGTAGGCATGGTAAAGTTGTTCAACCAAACTCTGGCGATCGCCGGACTGATGCTCCGGCTAGCCGGAATACCAGATCAGCGTTTGAGCGTTTCTCGGGCCGCATTCAAGAGGGGAATGATCAGGGGGGGACAGTGATGACCTTTGACTCACGTCATGATGATGGACAGCGCAATGAGCTCCAAGTTATTGTGCAAAGGCAACGTCCCAATACATATGTGTAACGCCCTAGATACAACTTTCCATATTCATAACTCCAACTCTTGCCTTTTCCGGAGATGCGATATGTTATTTCCTCCAGGGTTGGGTTTTATCTGTTGTTTTGCATTTTGTTCTTGTTATGCATCTCATCTCATGTCATCATCTGCATTTCATCTGCATGTTTTCCAAAACTTGCATCCATACGGGTTCCGCCGGTTCTCTCCGTTGTCCATTCCGAGCCCCGACACTCACACGCGCCCGCGGCACCTCCGAAATTTTATTTTATATGTGGCATAAAAATGTTCTCAGAATGGGTTGCAACTTGTCGTGCGGTCTTATTATAGTGTAGACAGGCCGCCTGTCAAGTTTCGTCGCATTCGGAGTCCGTTTGACTGCCCAACCATTATATTTATAACCGTGATATAGTCGGTTTAATCGTCGGACGTTTCGGTCTCCGAAACTGCCACCGGGCCGCACCTCTCTTTCTCTCCTCTTCTCTCAGCCCACTAACCCCTCTTCTCAACCCACTAGTTAGCCTAAACCCCCTCCGTTACAGACCGTCCGATCGACATCGAACGGCTCCGAAACAGCCTCAAACCCCCAACCCTAACCCCTCTTTCTATAAATAGCAGCCCCCCTTGCCATTTTTGTCACCCCTAACCTCTCTCCTTGATTTCCGCGCCGTCCCAATCATCAGCCGCCGTCACCTCCCACCTTCTCCATCGATTCCGGCGCCCTCCACCTCCACCGCGACACTTGGCGCACCCCGATTGGCCCAGCCACCACCATCCGGCGCTCCTGGCCACTCCCAAGCGTCCATGTCGCCTCCCCCTCAGCCTCCTCCGCCGCTGGCCCACTCCCGCCCGTCCGCGGCCCGCCCCGGGCCGATCTGGGCCCGAGGTGCCCGCTCCGTGCCGCCTGCTCCAGGGAGGAGCTCCCTCCCGCGGCCGACGCCGTGCCCGGCCGCCGCCAGCGCCGCCTCTCCCTGCCAGGTTGCCCCCCGTCGCCCCTCTTCCTCTCCGGTCCCTCCCTGACCCTGCTATCTCTCTGTAGATCGGCCCCGCCGCCAGAAAGGCCTCGTCACCGGCCGCCCTCCTCACCCACCGCCCCAAACCCTCGCCGGATCCGCCCAGCTCCCCTCCCCGGCTTCACCTCCGGCCGGATACGGGCATCTCATCGCCGGATCAGCCCTCCCGGACCCTCTCCGACGCCGTCCCTGCCGCCGCGCTCGCCGGAGCTATGCTTCCAGCCGCCACCATCCGCCTCCATGCCCGCGCGTGGGCCCGACCTCGCCGAGGCCCAGCCCAGCAGCCGCATTAGCCCCGGCCCGCATCGCCTCTCCATCGGCCCAAGCCGGCCTGCCAGGCCTCCTACACCGACTGGGCCGAGCCCATGGGTGAGGCCCCCCAGCCCCTCCAGATTTGGCCCGTTATGTTTTTTTTCCTGTTCTGTGAATTTCCTATTTTCCAAGGAATTGGCAGAATTGCAGAAAACCCCTCCATATTCATGCATTTAATATCTCTCAAACTGTGCATCGGATTAAAATAATTTATATATGTAAAGTGCTCAAAAAATTGTGTAGATTAATAATATGCCACTTTCATCTATGTTAAAAATGTTTAACATGCTGTTTGTGTTTATTTTAAATAATGCCATGTTAAAATGATTTATTTCATAACTAAATAACCGTAGCTCCATTTTTAATAAACTTTATATGTAAATGGGGTGGAAAAATGCCTAGTTTAACATGGTGCACTTTGTTTTGCTGTTTAATAACATTAAAATTGTGTTTAGGGAATAACAGTACCAAATTGCATGTGGGGATTTACCGGAATTGTTGGTTGTTGTTTCCGGCCTCATTTAAACTTGCCTAAATAGTTAGTTTACTTTTGTTTCACCTATTGCCATGTTTAACAACATTTAATACTGTTGTGTACCTAAACGAGATTAAACTAAATATGTCAATGTGGTGTTTCGTTAATATGCAACTCGTTGCATATTGAGCTCCACTTAATTGGTAGTATTGTTTGTTTCACTTTGCCTTGCCATGCCTTATTAAACCGGTCATGCATCATACTTGTTTGTGCATCATGCCATGTTTATGCTTGTGCATTTACCATGTTGTTTATTTCTTTCCGGTGTTGCTTCTTAGTTTCGGTAATGTTGCGATTGTGAGGATTCGTTCGACTACTCCCGTTCGTCTTCTTCATGGACTCGTTCTTCTTCCTTGCGGGATTTCAGGCAAGATGACCGCTACCCTGGATCTCACTACTATCATTGCTATGCTAGTTGCTTCGTTCTATCGCTATGCTGCGCTACCTATTACCTGTTTATCAAGCCATCCGAAATTGCCATGTCAGCCTCTAACCTTTGACACCGTTCCTATGCAAACCGTTGCTTGGCTATGTTACCGCTTTGCTCAGCCCTCTTATAGTGTTGCTAGTTGCAGGTGAAGTTGAAGATTTCTCCATGGTGGACAGGTTTATGTTGGGATATCACAATATCTCTTATATTATTAATGCATCTATATATTTGGTAAAGGGTGGAAGGCTCGGCCTTATGCCTGGTGTTTTTTTCCACTCTTGCCGCCCTAGTTTCCGTCATACCAGTGTTATGTTCCCGGATTTTGTGTTCCTTATGCGGTCGGGTGATTTATGGAACCCCCTTGACAGTTCGCTTTGAATAAAACTCCTCCAGCAAGGCCCAATGTTGGTTTTACCATTTGCCTCACCACCACCTATATTTCCCTTGGGAGTAATTAACCCAAGGGTCATCTTTATTACAGCCCCCCCGGGCCAATGCTTGTCTAAGTGTTGGTCCAAACTAGAGCACCGTGCGGGACCATCCCTTGGCAACTTAGGTTACATTGGTACCTGTACGCTTAGCTTATCCGGTGTTGCCCTGAGAACGAGATATGTGCATCTCCTATCGGGACGTCGGCGCATCGGGCGGTCTTGCTGGTCTTGTTTTACCATTGTCGAAATGTCTTGTAAACTCGGATTCCGAGTCTGATCGGGTCTTCCTGGGAGCAGGTATATTCCTTCGTTGATCGCAAGAGCTTGTCATGGGCTAAGTTGGGACACCCCTGCAGGGTATAATCTTTCGAAAGCCGTGCCTGCAGTTATAGGCAGATGGGAATTTGTTAATGTCCGGTTGTAGATAACTTGACACCAGATCTGAATTAAAACACATCAACCGTGTGTGTAGCCGTGATGGTCTCTTCTCGGTGCAGTCCGGGAAGTGAACACGGTTTCTGGGTTATGTTTGACGTAAGTAGGAGTTCAGGATCACTTCTTGATCATTATTAGTTGACGACCGTTCCTTTTGCTCTCTTCTCGCTCTTATTTGCGTATGTTAGCCACCATATATGCTTAGTCGCTGTTGCAGACTCACCACTTTACCCCTTCCTTTCCCTTTAAGCTTTGCTAGTCTTGATACCCATGGTAATGGCATTGCTGAGTCCTCGTGGCTCACAGATTACTACAACAACAGTTGCAGGTATAGGTTATGCGATGATCATGACGCGAGAGCGATGCTTGCTTGCGTTGAGTTCTTCTTTTGCTTCTTCTTTGATCAGGGGATAGGTTCTAGGTCAGCAGCCTGGGCTAGCAGGGTGGATGTTGTTTGAGCTTCTGTTTGTGTTTCATCCGTAGTCGGATGTTGCTCTTATGTATCGTGATGTTGCATTCGTATGGCATTGTATGCCTTTTGTATGTATCCCCATCTATTATGTAATGTTCATGTAATGATATCCACCTTGCAAAAGCGTTTCAATATGCGGGTCTATCCTTAGTGGGACCTTCGAGTTCCTTTTGGATAGGGTCGCATATTGGGCGTGACAAGTTGGTATCAGAGCGTCGACCGACCCTAGGAGCCCCCTTGATTGTTGGCCGTTGTTGAGTCTAGAAGAAAACTATTTTGAGTCTTAGGATTATATATATCGGAGAGTAGGATTCTTTTTACTCCTCAGCCCCTTCGTCGCTCTGGTGAGGTCTCTTGATGTAGATGTTTTGTCTTTCCTATCCTCAAATTTCACTAATTTTTTTTAGGATCACGCGGGTATCTTGGAATCGTTCCGATGGTTTTGTGACGAGAACATTGTTCTTGGTGCCTCCTGTCTATTATGTGGCATTGACCCGGGGAGTTGAGCTCCGAGGTGTTGTCGTCACAATTTTATCGTTGCAGTTCTGGAATACCTGAGTTTTGCCGACATCGAAAATCTCTTTTATGCAGTTGTTGGTGAGATAACCTCGATGCCACCCAGTACTGGGGAGTTCGGGAGTATTGCCATAGCTCGTATAATGGATGCTTTTTGAAGGTTGAGGTACATGATTTCCGGAGTTTTCTTGGTTATGTGTTGACGGATGGATACAGTTGGATCTAGGGATTGTTAGTTTTGGGTGATATATATATTGCTTCCCCTGTATCCCCAACACCAGATTGCAGATCCAGAAAGTTTCGGGAGTTTTATAGGTGGGAATTCAAGTAGCTCTAGTTTTATCTTTGCAACAGACACATGATACGATATGGGATCTACCATATGTTTGTTTCTGGCTTATTCTGCAAGCCAATCCTTTGTTTTGTCTTGAGTTGTGGTATTTGAGTTGCTTCAATGTCAAGTGTTGATTCCATACCTTTCAAGTGGTGTTCTCAAATTTCTATGAGAGTGCTAATCCTTCTTGTTTATCGAGATTGTCATGTCAATTCTTTTCCAAACTGGCGTGCTTCTCTTCAAGTGTATCCGATCATTTTCAACATCCGCAACATCAACTCTAAGTTTTCTCACCGGTGTTTGTGTCATCCGTCCTCAAGTTGCCTTTGTTTTCCCGCCCTCCCACCCTTTTTCTTCAAGGACTCAGATTTCTTAATCGAGTATCCTTTTATTGATGGGAAGTCTCTCCATTCTTTTCCGTCAATGCTCTTATCCGGTGATTCTCAGGAAGATACTAACGGAGCTTCAAATTTATCATTCTTCGTTCTCTTTTTCTTCTCTGGAGGTTTCAATTCAAGCCTTGTCGATCATATCCCTTTCCTCGTTTCAAATGTTTTTCCATGTCGGTGCACCTCTTAATTGTTCACCTCTCTCTATTCTTATCCGGAGTGCTCAAGATATCTTAGAAGACTTGTGTTTCCATTCTCAATCCGTTCAAGATATTTCGAGGTTGTTATCTCATTCAAGCTATTTAATTCTACCGGTGCAATCTCTCTTCAAAATTATTTCAATGGTGTTTCTTTTGAGTGGGCCCTAACCCACAGGTCTTTTCCCAGGATCTTACCTGACTCTTCTAATTATTCCGGAGCTATTCCAAATACTTTTCAGAGTTTGACGTAAGAATGAATTATCATCAGTCATATTCCTTCTTCAAGATCGCTTTTAAAACATTTTCATCATTGGTTCAACATTTCTATTCTTCTTTGTTCCGGAGTATCTCCAACAATTCATGGTGGTTCTCATCATCATTCTCAACATGTGAAGACCGAAGAAGTGTTTCCTCTAAATCTTGTCCCTTCTCTCGAAGATTCATGGCTCTCTTAAAATTCTTTCACCCATCCGGAGCATTTCATGAGTTTTTTCCATTTCTTTCCTCCGAAGGCCATCATGTCATAATTCCTCATTCTCAACCTTCACCTCTCGTTATCCAAATCTTACCGGTGAATCGTTCAAATACCCTCTAGTCAGTTCATGATCTCTTCGTTCTCATGTATCTAAATTCCCTCAAGTATCTTCATTTGTTCTCTAATTCTTATCGGTGATTCACCCCTTTACTTCTTTCATTTTCAATTCTTACGGTGGTTCGTTCAGGATTTCTCTTCCTCCGTTATGATATCAAATATTCGTTGTTTCCAAATCCCATCGGTGGTTCCATCAATACCTTCTAAAGTTTATGTGATATCTCTTAATTCTTTCTACGAGAATAAGTAGTATGCCAAATCCATTGTTTGTCATTAATTTAAATTTGTGAAGGATACGCATACCGTAATTCTTATTATTGTTTCATACGAGTGATCTAGTTTCTTCTTTCTAGAGTTGTTCATCATGTCACATTATCAGTTCGAGATGCTTCATCTTTTTTTTCCGGAGTTCCAAGTTTTCCGCTTTATCTCGTCGCGAAGCTCCATCTAAATCATTGCAAGGCTTCACCTTGTGTTTCCAACTTCTCTTTCTTTGTTATCATCCTTTGATTTTATTACCGGAGTTCTCACAAAGGCTCAACATGGTGGTTCGTCAAGGATTCTTTTCATTCTTCAATTGTTCTTCAAGATTTCTCTCCCAGTTATGATCCGTCAAGCCATACTTCAAAATAAACATGGTGCTCAACACATGTTTTGTTTTGAGGAGTTCAAGCATTCTTCATCTTGCATTCTGAAGTGCAATTCTTTCTACCTTATCTTTTGTGGTGGTGTTATGTCACTCTTCACAATTTCCTTCATGGTTCATGATTCATATTGTTGTCAAGAATGAGGTATTTTAAATCCATCAATCTCTTTGTTGGAGTTATCTTGTGTCTTATTTCACCTAAAGCCTTCCCTAAGGAATGTTGCTATTTGTGGTGCTTATCATTGATCCAAGCTTTCTCCATATCCTTCTCGGTGGAAGAGGTTTTTCATCTCTTCGTTGATCTCAAACAAGAAATTGTTTTTCGTTAGTGGCAGAATGTCATCTCATAATGTTGAGATGTTTCCATAAGCCCACTACAAACATATTATTTTCGTTGTTGGTCTTCCAACAATTTTGTTCTAACCTTCTTGCAAGGATGCTTTCCAAATTCAATTGTGGTAGGAGTTGCCATTTCCTTCTCCGTTCCCTTTATCACAATGATCTAGCTTCTATTCTTTCATCCCGAAGGCATTGTGATGTTTCTCTCTTCACCCATCATCTCGTTTTGTCAAGATCATGTCATTTTCGTGCTTATCCATTTAACCGGAGTGTTGTGTTCTCATTCGAGTTCTTTCATCTTGTCAAGTTTTGCCTCTCTTTCCAACCTGAGTGCTGTCTGAAATCCTTCTTACCCATTATGCCATTCTTTCAATAGTTCCGGAGGCAGTGTGTTGTTGATTTCATCAAGTATCATCCCATCTTCTCAAGTTCATGTTCAATTTCTTCCATTTATAGTCGGAGTGCTGTCAAAATTATATCATTCTTATTCATTCTTATCTCGTTTCAACCAGAGTGGTTTCAATTCCTTCTTGTCCATTGTGCTCGTCATTCATGTCTTTGCAACCTTCAAGTTCTCGTAATGTTCCTTGTTCCTCTTTTCTAACGGACTGTTTGCAATCTTGGTCATCTCCGTTGTTTTGTTTCTTTCAATTTGTTCAACCTATCAAGGTTCGTGGTTTCACTCGTTTGTCGAAGAAGCAACTTAGTTTACCTCCTCTCTTCCTCTTCCTTTTCCCTCCGGTGCCATCCTAGATCTCGGGACGAGATCCTCTCGTAGTGGTGGAGTGTTGTAACGCCCCGGATACAACTTTCCATATTCATAACTCCAACTCTTGCCTTTTCCGGAGATGCGATATGTTATTTCCTCCGTGGTTGGGTTTTATCTGCATTTCATCTGCATGTTTTCCAAAACTTGCATCCGTTCGGGTTCCGCCGGTTCTCTCCGTTGTCCATTCCGAGCCCCGACACTCTCACACGCGCCCGCGGCACCTCCGAAATATTATTTTATATGTGGCATAAAAATGTTCTCGGAATGGGTTGCAACTTGTCGTGCGGTCTTATTATAGTGTAGACAGGCCGCCTGTCAAGTTTCGTCGCATTCGGAGTCCGTTTGATTGCCCAACCGTTATATTTATAACCGTGATATAGTCGGTTTAATCGTCGGACGTTTCGGTCTCCGAAACTGCCACCGGTCCGCACCTCTCTTTCTCTCCTCTTCTCTCAGCCCACTAACCCCTCTTCTCAGCCCACTAGTTAGCCTAACCCCCCTCCGTTCCGGACCGTCCGATCGAGATCGAACTGCTCCGAAACAGCCTCAAACCCCCAACCCTAACCCCTCTTTCTATAAATAGCAGCCCCCTTGCCATTTTTGTCACCCCTAACCTCTCTCCTTGATCTCCGTGCCGTCCCAATCATCAGCCGCCGTCACCTCCCACCTTCTCCTTCGATTCCGGCACCCTCCACCTCCACCGCGACAGTTGGCGCACCCCGATTGGCCCAGCCACTAGCATCCGGCGCTCCTGGCCACTCCCAAGCCTCCACGCCGCCTCCCCCTCAGCCTCCTCCGCCGCTGGCCCGTTCCAGCCCGTCCGCGGCCCGCCCCGAGCCGATCTAGGCCCGAGGTGCCCGCTCCGCGCCGCCTGCTCTAGGGAGGAGCTCCCTCCCGCGCCCGACGCCCTGCCCGGCTGCCGCCAGCGCCGCCTCTCCCCGCCAGGTCGCCGCCCGTCGCCCCTCTTCCTCTCTGGTCCCTCCGCGACCCCACTCTCTCTCTGCAGATCGGCACCGCCGCCAGCAAGGCCTCGCCGCCGGCCTCCCTCCTCGCCCACCGCCCCAAACCCTCGCCGGATCCGCCCAGCTCCCCTCGCGCCTTCGTCGGGGCTCCCCAGCTTCACCTCCGGCCAGATCCGGGCATCTCCTCACCGGATCTGCCCTCCCGAACCCTCTCCGACTCCATCCCTGCCGCCACGCTCGGCGAAGCCACGCTCCCAGCCGCCACCGTCCGCCTCCATGCCCGCGCGTGGGCCCGACCTCGCCGAGGCCCAGCCCAGCAGCCGCATCAACCCCGGCCCGCGTCGCCTCTCCATCGGCCCAAGCCGGCCTGCCAGGCCTCCTACGCCGACTGGGCCGAGCCCATGGGTGAGGCCCCCCAGCCCCAGATTCGGCCCGTTATGTTTTTTTCCTGTTCTGTGAATTTCCTATTTTCCAAGGAATTGGCAGAATTGCAGAAAAACCCTCCATATTCATGCATTTAATATCTCTCAAACTGTGCATCGGATTAAAATAATTTATATATGTAAAATGATCAGAAAATTGTGTAGATTAATAATATGTCACTTTCATCTATGTTAAAAATGTTTAACATGCTGTTTGTGTTTACTTTGCATAATGCCATGTTACAATGATTTATTTCATAACTAAATAACCGTAGCTCCATTTTTAATAAACTTTATATGTAGATGGGGTGGAAAAATGCCTAGTTTAATATGGTGCCATTTGTTTTGCTGTTTAATAACATTAAAATTGTGTTTAGGGCAGAACAGTACCAAATTCATAATTTGCATGTGGGGATTTACCGGAATTGTTGGTTGTTGTTTCCGGCCTCATTTAAACTTGCCTAAATAGTTAGTTTACTTTTGTTTCACCTCCTGCCATGTTTAACAACATTTAATACTGTTGTGTACCTAAACGAGATTAAACTCAATATGTCAATGTGGTGTTTCGTCAATATGCAACTCGTTGCATATTGAGCTCCACTTAATTGGTAGTATTGTTTGTTGCACTTTGCCTTGCCATGCCTTATTAAACCGGTCATGCATCATACTTGTTTGTGCCTCATGCCATGTTTATGCTTGTGCATTTACCATGTTGTTTATTTCTTTCCGGTGTTGCTTCTTAGTTTTGGTAATGTTGTGATTGCGAGGATTCGTTCGACTACTCCCGTTCGTCTTCTTCATGGACTCGTTCTTCTTCCTTGTGGGATTTCAGGCAAGATGACCGCTACCCTGGGTCTCACTACTATCATTGCTATGCTAGTTGCTTTGTTCTATCGCTATGCTGCGCTACCTATTACCTATTTATCAAGCCATCCCAAATTGCCATGTCAGCCTCTAACCTTTGACACCGTTCCTATGCAAACCGTTGCTTGGCTATGTTACCGCTTTGCTCAGGCCTCTTATAGCATTGCTAGTTGCAGGTGAAGTTAAAGATTTCTCCATGGTGGATAGGTTTATGTTGGTATATCACAATATCTCTTATATTATTAATGCATCTATATATTTGGTAAAGGGTGGAAGGCTCGGCCTTATGCCTGGTGTTTTGTTCCACTCTTGCCGCCCTAGTTTCTGTCATACCGGTGTTATGTTCCCGGATTTTGCGTTCCTTACGCGGTCGGGTGATTTATGGGACCCCCTTGACAGTTCACTTTGAATAAAACTCCTCCAGCAAGGCCCAACGTTGGTTTTACCATTTGCCTCACCACCACCTATATTTCCCTTGGGAGTAATTAACCCTAGGGTCATCTTTATTACAGCCCCCCCGGGCCAATGCTTGTCTAAGTGTTGGTCCAAACTAGAGCACCGTGCGGGACCATCCCTTGGCAACTTGGGTTACGTCGGTACCTGTACGCTTAGCTTATCCGGTGTTGCCATAAGAACGAGATATGTGCAGCTCCTATCAGGATGTCGGCGCATCGGGCGGTCTTGCTGGTCTTGTTTTACCATTGTCGAAATGTCTTGTAAACCGGGATTCCGAGTCTGATCGGGTCTTCCTGGGAGAAGGTATATTCCTTCGTTGATCGCGAGAGCTTGTCATGGGCTAAGTTGGGACACCCCTGCAGGGTATAATCTTTCGAAAGTTGTGCCTGCGGTTATAGGCAGATGGGAATTTGTTAATGTCCAGTTGTAGATAACTTGACACCAGATCCGAATTAAGACGCATCAACCGTGTGTGTAGCCATGATGGTCTCTTCTCGGTGGAGTCCGGGAAGTGAACATGGTTTCTGGGTTATGTTTGATGTAAGTAGGAGTTCAGGATCACTTCTTGATCATTATTAGTTGACGACCGTTCCTTTTGCTCTCTTCTCGCTCTTATTTGCGTATGTTAGCCACCATATATGCTTAGTCGCTGCTGCAGACTCACCACTTTACCCCTTCCTTTCCCTTTAAGCTTTGCTAGTCTTGATACCCATGGTAATGGGATTGCTGAGTCCTCGTGGCTCACAGATTACTACAACAACAGTTACAGGTACAGGTTATGCAATGATCATGACGCGAGAGCGATGCTTGCTTGCGTTGAGTTCTTCTTCTGCTTCTTCTTTGATCAGGGGATAGGTTCTAGGTCGGCAGCCTGGGCTAGCAGGGTGGATGTCGTTTGAGCTTCTGTTTGTGTTTCATCCGTAGTCGGATGTTGCTCTTATGTATCGTGATGTTGCATTCGTGTGGCATTTTATGCCTTTTGTATGTATCCCCATCTATTATGTAATGTTGATGTAATGATATCCACCTTGCAAAAGCGTTTCAATATGCGGGTCTATCCTTGGTGGGACCTTCGAGTTCCTTTTGGATAGGGTCGCATATTGGGCGTGACAGTATGTCTCATGCTATGCATGCGGGGAGCAGGGGCATTACGCGCGCAATTACACTAGGCCAAATCTTCCTGGGATTTGGCCTTTTATTCCTTTTGCCTCTTTCCAGAGTCCTCCGGAGCAGGCCTGGGCCGAGGGCCAGGTGGAGTCTTGGTTTTGTTATAATGGGCCAGCAGTACCGTTAAGGAAAGTCTCGACATTTAAGGAGCTGGTCAAGTATCTTTTTCTAAATTTCCAGCCGAGACCCTTGCTTGCCTCCTTGCATTCCCCCTCACCTACCAGCTCTACTGCAACCTCGTCAAGATCGCCAACTTCATCTTCTCCAGAGAGGCCATTGAGGATATGCGCGTCGGCAGCTCCAGCAACGGCTAACATCCCCATTGATCCAGCTTCGTTCGTCCCGCAGGGTTTTCAGATACAGCCAGTGGAGGGGCGCAATGGGGTTTCCAGGGTGGTCTTGCCGCATCGCCCGCGTCGGCACGAGGACTGGGCGATTGTGACTATACATCCACATCCTAATGAGGTATTCTTCCCTAATGTTCGAGATGTTCTAGAGGAGTTCTTTCAAGAGGTTGAAGAAGTTTAGTTTAGAGAGATTCAGCCTTGTCCATTTGGGGAAGCGTATATTCAGCTTAGGCATGTGAGGGACAGGGACAAATTGGTCAGGCAGAGTCCGCATCCGTTTGGGGATGTTTTTCTCACCTTTACTCCCCATAATCAAGGCAGAAACTGGCGTAGAATCCATTTTAATAGAATATGTTAGTTGTTGTTCGTTGGTGTGCCTTTTGACTATTGCAACACAGATGATATTGCTGCTGCTATCTCCAAATGGGGCAAGATCATTAGCTGGGAAAAAGAAGATGCTCTTAGGGGGAATATTTTGGTCAAGGCTAGAGTCACTGAACTCATAGATGTGCCCAAAAGTATTCGATGGTCTGAAGGTGAAAGTTTTGTGGTAGAATCTTGGACATGTTCTGTTGAAGTTCTGTGGGAGGAAATGCTTGGAGGTGGACCTGCTGATGAGGATCCAATCCCTCCTCCTGGGGTGGACCCACATCCAGTGCCACGACATGCTAATGACTTCCCTGGGTTCCAGCCTTTGCCAGTGCAAAATGATCATGACAACAATGGTGAGTGGGATGAGCAAGAGGAAAATGATCACTGGGCTTTTCCACAACAAAATCCTCCTGCACCTGTGCAACAACAGTTGGATATACCAATTTTACCTGAAGATGGTGCTCCCAATAGTGGCTTTACAACAACTGTTTCTCTGTCTGATGGACTGCTTTCTCTCACACACTCTGCTAGTGAGGAGGTAAATCAGGGTCCTCAGGAACCACACTTGGGCATGGGATTAAATAACATTGCCTTAGCTTACCAGGAAGACCCTGAGGAGGTAGATCCAATCCAGGAGGCCATTGTGGAGGAAATGCAAGTTCCAGGACCTCAACTATTAGAGCTGCAGGCCCCCCTTCTTATCTTGCAGGACCAGATTGCTCCTAAGGCCTAGCCACAAGCTGTTGAGCAAGATCCTATGCCTGTTTATGAGAATATTTCAAGTAAGAACATTAGTGCTAATAACAACCTGGTAGCTGGCAGTTCTGCTGCAGTTGACTATGCTTTGGAAGGAGCTGCAGATAGTGAGAGAGATAACATTACAGTAAAGTGCACTGAGAGTATGATTTCAAGGAAGGAGATGGAAGTGTCTGCTCTTAAAGGAAAGGAAAATGTGCTTGTGGAGCCTTATGATGTTAGTAAGAAAGGTACTTTTGGACCTCATTCTGCTCCTTGTTCCCGAAATTATTTTGATGTGCAAAATATTGTTGAATCACATGCTATGGATATTATTGATGGTTCTCATTTGATCTCTGAAGAAGGTTTGGACCTGTGGATCCAACATTTTGCTCCAGCCACTCAGGGGGCAACTAACACATTTAAGATTGATATACCTGTTAACTCCTGATAAGTTTGGTTGGATTATGAATCTGCTCAAATCTGAACTCTGGACTTTGTTGGCTGCAAACTATTCTGCTGAAGAAACTGTCTCTTTTCATATTCCCGATACCTGCTCCACTTCTCAGGCTCCTAGCTGTAAGGACATCATGCAGGGCTCTGGCAAGGAAAATGAGGGAATAAGCCCAGCTGCACACTCTTCTAGTGGCACTGGGAGCCCACTTCAGCTGGTGTCCCCAAATAAAATCCTCATCTTGCCTCTTGGGGAGGCAGTTTCAAGGAAGAGAAGGGACAAAGAACCCCTTGTGGAAACAGAGGTAAGGAGGAGTGACAGGAATAAAAGAGATAATAATGGCTATAGGAGGAATTCTTGTGCTGCTCAAACATGCCTACCTTGTGATGCTTTACCTCCAACAATTCCTAATAAAATTGTCAAAAATCTGACAAAGAGTTTCTGCAAGGTCTCTAAGGAAGAAGCACATGAGAAGCTGTCCAAGAAACTCAAGAAAAAGGACAAGGAGGAGGTGGCCAAGGTACCCAAGGCCACTGGAGATGCCGAACACCCACGCGCTGTGCAGCCATGATTGGACAACACAACTACAAACCCTTAAGAAAGCTTCTCCACCTGTTTTTCTTTCAGCATGCACATTGTAGGATGGCTGTGGTTAATTCTGGGCACATGTGTAATACTTCTGGTTATGATGCTCTTTGCCACTTTTGGGTTACTAGTGGGAGATCTTTTCAATTTCATGTGTGTACCCAAGACTTTGTGATGAGGGTTATGTGGGACAAATGTACTGTGATTCTCCTGGAAAGTGCTTGTGTCCATGCTTATGATTGTTCTATTATTGAGGGGTGGAGATATGCAGTTTGTGTTGTGCATGTGCACCTATTTCATACAGGGTTTGGCACCAGGGGATGGTACTTGGTGTTTAAAATCAATCTGATTATAAGTGTTAATGAATAACAACAGATCATGGAACATACTGAACTGGAATGTTAGGGGTATTAATTCCTCAGATAAATGGTTAGCCATCAAACAAAAAATTGAGGAGAGTGCTGCTTGTATTGTTTGTATTCAGGAAACTAAAAGAGAAGTGTTTGACCTTGCTTACATTCATAATTTCTGTCCACAAAGATTTAACAAGTTTGAATTCCTGCCCTCAGTTGGAGCTTCTGGTGGTATTTTGACTGCATGGAATGGATCCCTTTTCAATGGGGAAATGATCTTTCAAAACAAATTCTCTCTCACAGTTCAGTTTAGCTGCAATACATCTAATCACTCATGGATACTTACTAATATTTATGGACCTTGCAACCTTAAGGATAAGCTGGAATTTATTGACTGGTTAAATTCTATTCAAATGGATAATGAGGCTAAATGGATTATCATGGGAGATTTTAACTTCATAAGATCTCCAGAGGACAGAAATAAACCAGGAGGGGATATTAATCAGATATTGTTGTTGAATGAGGCTATTAGTAATCTTGGGTCGGTTGAGCTGCCCTTAAAAGGCAGACAATTTAGTTGGAGTAACATGCAAGATAGCCCACTTTTGGAAAAGCTAGACAGGATTTTCACATTAGCTGCTTGGATGACATCTTTCCCTGATTCTACTGCACTTCCTCTAGCCAAACCAATCTCTGATCACATCCCTTGTATGATCAAAATTGGAACAAGTAATCCCAAGTCTAAGGTTTTCAGGTTTGAAAATTATTGGTTGAAGCACAACTCATTTAAGGAATTTGTTCAAGCTGCTTGGAATATTCCAGTGGGTTTCACTGATCCTGCCAAGAGGGTTAATGCCAAATTTAAAAATTTGAGAAGAGCACTCAAACTGTGGGCCAAGAGCATTTCTTGTTTGAAAAAGCAAATTGATGAACTAAATGCTTGCATCTTTCTTTGGGACATGATTGAGGAATACAGAGACCTAACCGTGTTTGAAGCAAATTGCTAGATTTTGCTAAAAGAATATTTGCTGGTGGTACTTAATAATCATAAGATTTACTGGAAACAGAGGGGGAAAATCAAAAGAGTTTAGTCTGGTGATGAAAACACTAAATTCTTGCACACTAAGGCTTCAATAAATCATAGACACAATAACATTGCAATGCTGGTGAATGAGGATCAGATGGAAGTCACTGACCATGAGGGTAAAGCTGCTATACTTTGGGAGGCTTTTAAAAAAAGACTTGGACAGTCCAATGGCCACAATATGTACTTTGACCTGCATGACTTATATGAGAACATAATTGATCCTCAAACTTTTCAAGAGCTGGTGAGGCCTTTCAGACAGGAAGAGATTGATGATGTAGTGAAAAACTTGCCCAATGATAAATCTCCAAGTCCATATGGCTTCAAAATGAATTCACTAAAGCCTGCTGGGACAGTGTTAAGGAGGATACTACTGCACTCATCATCGCTTTTCATGCTGGCACTGTGAATCTTGAGAGCATCAAACCTCCTTCATCACCTTAATTCCAAAAAAGGATGTACCCCTCACACCTAATGACTTCAAACCTTGTCGGTGGGAAACGACACCTATGGGATCACTGGAATCCCTTCTACGGTTGCGGGGCGAGGGGACCGTGAGGAGAGCAGGACTAGCAGATGACACAGAGGGATTTACCTAGGTTCGGGCCACAAAGATGCGTAAAACCCTACGATCCTACTTTGGTGGATGTATTAGTGTTCTTGAGCTCTCGAACTAGCTCTGGGTGCTATGGGGTTCAAAAGAGCTGAATCCTTTCTCTATGTGCCATGGGCCTCCTTTTATAGGCGGAAGGAGCTTCCACAATGGCACACAGGAGGTGGAAAGTGCTACAGCATTGCGAGGTTATCGCTAGTATACAGTACAAGACGCATTCAATCGTGGCTTAGGTGTCCCTCTGCTTTATCGGAGACGGGGGCGTGGCCCGTCCCGTCCGTCGCCGCTCCCCCTCGCTTCGACACACGCCCTGGCCAGCGATGCATGCAGTGCCATGTAGACAGGCAGGCAGCTAGGGCTGGAATTCGAGCCGATTCAAGCCAGCTCGGCTCGATTCGCTAAAGCTCATTTCATTAACGAGCTAGCTCGACTCGACTCGTTATTATAACGAGTTCAAATCCAAGATTGGCTCGACTCGTATAACTCGTGAGCTCGCTCGTTTAGCTTGTTAAGCTCATTGAGGATATGAACATAAAACCTTAGGAATAAGATAAAAATGAACATTGTTTGTGAACATTGTACATGTTTAACATGTATATTTTAAATTCACAAGTATTCATGTTTTCATATTCATAGCGCAACTTAGCCTTGTGTTGTGTGCCTAGGATGCAGGGTGCTTAGCTGATCTCTTGTATCGAGCCTAACGAGTTACACGAGTACTCATGAGATTGGCTAGTTTAACTTGGTTTATAAATGATCTTAAACTAAATCTTGGCTCGACTCAATATTCTTCGAGTTCGAGTCGATTCGAGTCGAGTCACGAGTTAGTCGTTTAGCTCACGAGCTTCGATCTTTTTTTCCAGCCCTACAGGCAGCTAAGGTGGCGCGGTGGTGGAGCCTCCACAAAGGATTGCATGCTTCCACACAGGTGCCTGCCCAGCTGGTTGGGTCGGTAGCTACATGCGAACGGCAGTGAACACTTGCTTGGAGCGGGCCTGGCGGCGGCCCTGCTGGTGTGCTTGGCGAGGGCCTTGTCGGGTGGCCCGGCAAGGGTCTTACCGGGTGGCCCGGCAAGGGTCTTGCCATGGCGAGCTGATTTCCCCGGCAAGGATCTTGCCGGGGGTCTCGTGGGTTTCTTCGGTGAGGATGATTGCCTTCCTATCCTCATCTGATCTCATCTATTCTTTGTCTTCACAAAGATCTGCATGCCACCACAGAGGTGCCTCCCAAGCCCTATCCCAACGCGTTTGTCAAGCTTTGGTGGGCTCAAGGCTGGCTCGCTTGGTTGGTGTTGGTGAGCTGCCCTGGCAAGGGCCTTGCCGGGGCTGATGAGGCTGCCCCGACAAGGGTCCTCACCGGGGGAACCTGCTACGCCTATCTGATCTTTGTGGCCTTGGTCTTTGTTGTTGCTTTGTTTGTCCTTGTGGCTTCGGCTTCTCTCCGGCTTCCCCTTCCTGCCATGTCTATGTGTGGCCGTGGCGGGAGGCTCTAACTCCCCGTGCACAAGTAAAGGGGTCAAAAGCAGAGCCCCTACTTTTGTACACCGACATACCTATTTCTTTGCTAAATGGAATTATGAAAATCATCACCAAACTGTTAGGCAACAGACTTCAGAAAGTGATTCTACAAATGGTTCATATCAATCAGTATGATTTTTTAAAGAATAGGATGATACAAGATTGTCTTGGCTGGGCTTATGAATATATCTATCAGTGTCAGAAATCAAGAGAGGAGATGCTAGTGGTCAAGCTAGATTTTGAAAAAGCTTTTGATACTATTGAACATCAGGCAATCATTGATATATTCAGAGCAAAGGGTTTTGGGGAGAAGTGGATCTCTTGGATGAATCGGATTTTCACATCTGCAACTTCTACTGTAATGCTTAATGGAGTCCCTGGGAAGAAATTTTATTGCAAAAGAGGGGTCAGACAAGGTGACCTTTATTCACCTTTGATATTTGTTCTGGCAACTGATCTTCTTCTGTCCATCCTGAATAAGGCTATGCGACTAGTAATTATAAATCCCCCACTTCACAGAAATTCTTGACCTGACTTCCCAATAGTACAGTATGCTGATGACACACTGGTCTTCATGAAAGCTAATGCCAGAGAACTCATTTGTCTCAAGTCACTCCTCAATACTTTTGCTTCTGCCACTGATTTAAAGGTAAATTATGGTAAATCAATCATGGTGCCCATCAACATTGCAGAAGAAAGAGTTGATATCTTCACAAATACATTGCAATGCTCTAGAGGTCACTTCCCTTTCACATACTTGGGATTGCCTTTGGGAATTTATAGACCCACTGTGGAACAATGCCTTCCTCTAGTGCAGAGAATTGCAAAAAAACTTGTCGTCCTTTCTACATTCATGACTTGAGCAGGAAGGTTGCTCTTGGTGAAATCAGTACTGGCATCTTTAACTATTTTCTTCATGTGCTGCCTGGATGTTCCTGTCACAATAAAACAGCAGATCATTAAGTACTTGAGACATTTTTTGTGGAGGATCCCTGATATGGAGGATAAGAGACCTGCACTAGTGGCCTGGAAAACTGTGTGTAGACCCAAGAGTCAAGGAGGTCTAGGTGTCATGGATATATTTACACACAACAAGACCTTGCTCATGAAGAACCTCCATAAGTTTTTTAACAAACATGATATTCCTTGGGTAAATCTAATTTGGGAGACTTACTACAGTAATGGAAACTTACCAGGAGAAAGTAGGGAGGGATCTTTTTGGTGGAAATCTAATTTACCTCTCATTGATCCTTACAAAGAAATTGCTAGATGTAATGTGGGAGATGGTCTTACTTCCCTGTTTTGGGATGACTGCTGGCATGATTTCATCTTGAAACACAAATTTCACCACCTCATGACTTTTGCCAGAGATACTTCTATGACTGTAAGCCAAGTTATCCATACTGAGTATCTCCAAGACTTATTTCACCTGCCATTGACAACTCAAGCTTATGAGGAATTTCTTGAAATGGAAGACATTTGCATCTCATTAAGAAACTCATACTATCTGCAGTTGAAAGACACATGGAGCTATATATGGGGGAATGAAACATACTCTTCAATCAAAGCTTACAAGGTGTTAATTGGATATAAGCCAACTCCACCTCACTTCAATTGGATTTGGAAGAGCTCATGTCAACCAAAGCACAAAATTTTCTTCTGGCAACTTCTGCATGATAGAGTTAACACCAGAAACCTGCTAAGAAGAAAGAATTTTGAGCTTGAGGATTATAATTGTGCTGTTAGGGACTGCCAGCAGGAGGAGACACTGCATCATCTTTTTTGGAGCTGCCCCTTTGCAGCTCAATGTTGGGACTTCATCTGCCCAAACAAAGACAAGAATTTATCAGTGTTGGAAGCATTTGAAGACCTCAAAGACAAACTGCACCTCCCTTTTTTCATGGAGATTATTATACTGGGTTCTTGGGCTATTTGGATATCTAGAAACAACAAAATCTTTGAGCATATTAACCCCTCTTTTCCGGGGTGGAAGCATATCTTTCTGGAGGAACTCAAGAAATGGAATTCAGGATGAAGAATAAATTACTGCCTCAATTTTCAGTTTGGTTAGAATCAATCTTGTAAATATAGAGATAGGGTAGGGTTTTTTAGTAGTTTGTCTCTTTTTTGTTGTTGTTTTTTCTTTCTTTTTTTGGACTTACCTCAAGCACTTGAGACTAGACCCTTTTCCTTGATAATTTAATAAAAGCTGCAGTGGGGTTTTACCCTACTGTTTATATTCAAAAAAAAGCAAGATCATAGTATCATCATAGGGGTGGGTCACAAATGGAACATGGAAACAATAAGCAATATCTCCACCAAGCTTGCAAATACACATACGAGTACTAGAATAAATCACCCTGTGTAATGCAAAGCATGGGTCACAAATGCATGGCAAAGGCATAGGAATAAGCATATCATGCAAAGTGAACATGGCAAGATGGGTATATAATATGTAATGGACAATAACCCATTGCCAAGTGAGGGCCATGTCGAAGAAATGCGTGAATTTTTTGTGCAATGTGGACGGTGGTAAGGATAATCCACGGTATCCCAAGTCATCGTTGCTCTCTACAGCTCGTTTTGTAAACTCATGGGATTGTGAGATTGACAAGTATTCATGGGTACCTACACAAAAGAGACAAAAACCAAAGAAATTGTGCGCGTGGTAAATGTACACATCATCCATCATGACGTGTATGTGCATGTGTGAGTTAGCACAAGGTAAGCATCACTCAAAGAAATTTGATGCATGATATAAGAACATGTCATCCATCATGAAAGAATAGTTATTATGTATGAGACAACGGGGACAAAAATTGAGAATGCAAGTATATGTCACATAAATAGCATGTTTATTCATGGGGAGCATATGGTGCACATAATTATTGGGATCATCAATGGTTGGGATGGATCACAATCTCCTAACATGCATGAGGGACTATGGGGTTCTCCTCATGAGCAAGATTGGAAACATCATATGGAGAAAATGGACAACATCCAAAACAATGCATATCCGAAGCTAGGTGGTCATGGCATGGCATATGAGATAAATGATGCAAAGGGAGCATATCAATATCATCACAAGAAAAACAAATGTTAATAACCATGGGCTTGTCATCTATGCCATATGTGCAAATTGGGTTTATTTTAATGGCATATGAATAGTCACTATGAAGAGATTTCAGATAAGACATATGGTTGATCTCATGCATAGCATATGAAAAGTCAAGTGGATTATCAAACATGATGTGACCTAAAGAATTGTCACAGGAAATCATATGTAACATGGCATGACAACTAATATACTCCACATCAGAATCATCATACTCATCATAAGTGGGCAAATCATCGCATGGGGAAATCATACTAGCATGAAGCATGGTACTAGGTGAATCAACATCATGCAAGCAATCAATGTCAAGAATGTCCACTAGTGGGACTAGAGCATCACCGTCACCTATGTTACCGTTGTCATTACACTCAAGTTGTGTAGGGGAGGTGGGAAAGACCAAATGGTGGTCATCGCCATCTTTATGGAACCATGGGGGGGGGGCCTGCATCATATTCCACCATGGCCATATATGGGGCTAGTGGTGAAGTCACTCTCACTCTCAATATGGTGGCACAAGTCACTCAAGTCATCATATGTTGTCGTGGTCGAAGGGAAAATCCAATGCTCAACCATCTCATCGTTGTCGTCATGGATGAAGGCCAAGGATGGCACATCATCGCTCTCGCCTCCTAAGATGGAAGCATCATCCTTGCTCGTCACCGTGTCGCTCGCCTCCAAAGCTTGTTCCTTAAGGGTGTCCGTAGTCGTACTCGTCGCCGCATCGTCTTGAAAAAGAGTCGAAGTATACTCGGCATCATTAATGCCACAAAGAGGGATGATCGTGAAGTAGAACTTGGGAACATTGTCTTGGAGCTCATCGGGCTTGGACATCTTGGTGCTGCTATCCTCATGCTCATTCTCATGGAGCTTGGTCGTTGCAAAGGAGCTTGGGGTGGATAAGCCTTGGCCTTCATGAGTTATTGTTCTGCCTTGAGAGCACCAATGTAGTTGTTGTCGAGGGACTTGTAGTTCTCAAGGAAGATAGTCTTGGAGATGTCATTGTTCAATCCCATCATGAAGTGGAAATTCATCTAAATGGGGTCGTCCACGCCGGCTCGTCGCAAGGCATTCTTCATCTCCTTGAAGTATGCGTCGATGGACTTCGATCCTTGGATGGAGTACTCCAATTGGCGTAGAAGTTGTTCCGTGCAGGTTGGAGACATGAACTCTCGCCGCATAGCTCTCTTTTTTTGTGCCAACTCATGCCATAGCTCTCCGAAGGTGTGTGAAGCCACCATGTGCACGCGTAGTCGTGGAAGTTCCTGGTGGCGCACTTCACTTGATCTTCGGGACGAACTTGATGTAGCTTGAGGTTGTTGTCCATCAAGCTCTCCCACTCGAGATATTTCTCGGGTTCTAGAGTCCCATCGAAAGGAATCTCGTGGTCGGTGTCGAGATCGTAGTAGCTCATGGAAGTTGCGGACTTGAGCTTGGGGAGCTTCTCTTGAGCGTAGCCTTGAGGTTCTTGTTGGCGAAGATGCCGCATATCCTTAGGCGAAGATGCCTTGAAGTCGCTTGGCAAAGATGCCAAGGGAGATGGTGAAGCCATAAAGCGGTGGTTGGTGTTGAGCTCTTGACCTTCACATTCTTGTTGGTGATGGTGTCAATGCCGATGTGATCTTGCCGGAGATGGTAGCTCGAAAGGATGCGCTCTTGAGCGTCTTCTCGAAGATGAGGGAGATCGCTTGTAGGACTTGATGAGGGCTATGATCGCCTCCATTTGAGCTTGCATCTTGGCGTCGATGTTGTTGTTCGTGGCATCAAACTCGTCATTGTTGTAGACCAAAGGAGGTGTGCATTGCCTATCCATCACAAGACTCGAGTAGAGGTGAGTAGGAAATGAGATAAACAATACCAAGTTACCTTTTCCCAAAGTTGAGGATGTATCCCATTTCACTCAATGTGAAATGAAAGAATAGTGGAATTGGTACCAGACTTGTTCACTCACACCATCAAGTAAAGCTTATGGAGTAGCTTGGTGAGGATAGTGGCACAAAAATTTGATGCAAAATGTTAGCAAGAGTGAATAATGTTAAAAGAGATTCACAAATTCGCAAGTCAAACAAGTAGACCAATAGTAATGAATGGCACACGGAAACGCACACATATATAGATAAATGTGGTCATGCAACCAAGGAATGAGCACAAAATGTGGAATCCACGAAAAATGCTCGTGTTGCACAACTCAAGAGAGACGCTAGCACGATTGCTCAATAGGTGGATATGACACTTGTGCACAACCTATGATAGGCGTAATGTATCAACTTTCTATCCGAAGGATGCTATATGTGTATGATGTTCCAGTGTTTCTCAGACGATGATCCAAGACGATCAAGTATGATACCATATGATATATTGTAATGCACTATGATACGATGCTATGGCTCTTGCTTACAAGCTCATCGTTCACTCTTTTTCTTTGCTTAAAAGCTTATTCTTTTTTTATATGGCCACTTATTCACAATGCACAAACCAAGATAGCAATAGTGTATGTGCGGGAAAAAACTTGTGACACAATATATGATATGATAGCAAGATGATACCAATATGATATGGTATATATGCAATGGAAGGTGTAGATCAATGATCACTAATGTGCACAAGTAACATTGCCGGCAAAACTCAATGGCTAGTCTCGATAGGCAAGTGACGCAAAATGGGCTAGGAGTTAACAATGCAATGACAAGGAGAATGTACAGTGATGCTGTCGAGGTTACCGTCGAGGTAGTCGTTTGTAAGCAAGGATGGATGATGAAGAAGTGGTCAATGTTGACGACTACCTCATGGCGATGATGAGTGGCGGTGTTCTTGATGTAGAACCATTCCTAATTAGCTGAAACACCTTAGGAAACGGAAAAACCATGAACTCAAAATCTCAAACGTCAAATGTCAAATGGTGGTAACGGAAAGCGATGGTGGTTTGCACTCGGCAACGTAGAAGTGGGATGATTGGTCATGCGAGTCAGAGTTGAAGTCATCATCCCTAAGTAGTCAAAACACCTTAGGAGACACAACCCACAACTCAAACAAGCAAAAAAATTGAGTTAACTTGGGTTGTCGGAAGTGTATGGTGGTGGTTGATGAACAAGTAATCATCCCTAAGTAGCCGAAACACCTTTGGAGACTCGAATCACTACATAAGCAACCACTAATGCTATGGTGAACAAAATGGGTTAGGTTGCGAAAGTCGATGGTGGTAATGCGGAGGATGTGGTGGAAGCCCTAGGCAAAGATGCCAAAATTACAAAATTTGATGGAGTCAAATGATGTTGGTATTTTTGTGGGATGGGGGGTGTCAATAGCTTCAAAACGAGCTAAAGAACGTCAAAATCGGAGTTCGGATGAATTAGTTATGAGCACAACAAAAATCAGCCGAAGTTGATATCTACAGGTTTCGGACGTCCGGTAATGGAGGGATGTCCGGTCGGGCTCGGAAATCCGCTGTTTCAGCTCGGGTTAGGTGTTCCGGTCGTCCGATAAAGATCGGACGTCCGGTGGCTCGGGGTCAACGCGGGATTTGAGCTCGGGGACGCGATTTTGGCCGGAATTTGGGGATTTGGGAGTCAAAATTGAGCAAATTTCGTGGATGAAAGATGGGGAAACTTGGGGAGCTGCTAGATCCACTCAAAACCAAGCAAATCCATGGATCAAAATCAAAATTTAGGACGAAATAAAGCAAAAGAAGGCTAGAAAGCGATGGGAAGGACTCCAAAAACATGATCAATGTGGCTCATGATACCATATGGAACGGGGCTAACCCGGTGCAGGCCGATCTTTCACGATTGACATGGGTTCCCTCGGAGAACACGAAGAACACGGGGAAGAACGGAGAGAAATCACAAGGGGAAACACTCAAGAACAAGTCCAATCACACATCCACTAGACAATCAAACACACAAGATCACAAGGTACATGAACAACAAAGGGAAAGACACAAGGTAGAGTTCATGTTCAAGAGGAGGTCTTGATGGGGAGTCCTCCCGTGAGGGGGTCTTGATGATATCCCGCAAGATCTTCTCCTAGATGGAGGTCTTGACCTCCAATGGAGTAGTGGTAGGAGGAAAGCTCACATACAAATGTGCTATCACTTTGCTAACCCTAGAAAGGAGGTGGAGGTGGTCTATTTATAGTCTTAGCCACGAAGGGGTAAGTGGGAGAGGGATACAAGGCCCAAGGCCCGTGGTTGCGCACTGGCAGGTACCAGACGACCGGTGGGGGTCGGACGTCCGGTGGCTCGGGATGGTACGGACGTCCGATGCGTGTTGGAAGTTTGCTAATTCTTCTCGAGACAGGTAGTGCCGGACATCCGGTCGGTGTCGGTCGTCCGGTCGCTAGGACTCGTCGGACATCCGGTGCCTCGTCGGTCGTCCAGTTGTTGTAGGCTTGGTCTGCTGCTGGTCGAGGGTGAGTCGGACGTCCGGTGGAGGTCGGTCGTCCGGGCAGTGTAGAGTGTCGGACGTCCGGTGGCACATCAAACATCCAGCCGCTGTAGGCTCTGCAGCTCCGTCTTCTTCCGTCTTCTCTTCCATGCTTCCCTCGCGGATGGTGTAGGTGTTCCTTAGCGCTTGCACTCCTCGTCGTCGTCCATGAAGCTCCGACAATACCTATGCATGCACACGAGTGGAGTGTCAAGTAGTATGCCATCCTCGAAGGGGTCAAGTGAACACATGTAAAGGAGAAGATTCACCTTTATGTATGACAAGTAGAGGTCACACGTGTCACTTGCCAAACAGACTCTTGACATGGTGATGCCCGTAGGATGCTCCGCATCACCTACCTAGGCTCCGCAAAGAGGTCCCCGCCGGTCTACATCCTAAGTTCTTAGGGGTCTTGGGCCATTCGCCCTTTGCACTCCGGGTCATTGTGAGCAGGGTGGATACCAGTGCCACCTCTGTCCTAGATGGCACGATCCGACTGTGCCACAATGCTGAACTTGACATCCTCCGGAGCTTCTAGAAGATTCATACGATGCCAATTGCCCATACTTATTCCTGCATGGTGGTCATTGCGAAAAAGGACAGAGGCCTACTCGGATCACATATCAAAACCACTAGTGACTTGGGAGCATGTGGTAACGAGCAGAGACTCACGATCAAGATGACCCTGTCGCCCCGTCTCGTGGACTTACGACAAGGGTCCAGAATGCCCGTTCGTGCCCATAGAAATCTCGCGGGTACCCTCCAGGTCAACACGACTTGCATGAGACTGTTGGGAACTCAGGTCCACCTCTACCGGGGTGGTGCCGCCTGTCCCTCCAGTGTTCCAATAACAATAACTCTCGCGGGTACCCCTCGGAGCCGAGCCATCTTTAACATGGTTCTGGGGGTAAAGTCAAAGTAACCATGTGTCCAAAACATCAAGGAGGAAATCCGAGGAATCACCCTTGATGGTTTCCTTTTCGCTATAACCGTCAAGGTGAAATAGGAGGGATCACCCTCGAGGTTCACACTTGAGGTGTTGCACGACAGAGTCGTATCTGGAGTGGTGAAGGAGGAATCACCCTCGACAGACCACGATTGATTAACTACACTACAAAGTTATCATTAGTCGTGCGTCACGAGGTATCACCCTCAACACTCGATAGCAGCCCTGCAGTGTCGTACAACTAAAGGGGGTGAGGTGGTGTGTCGTGCTCTGGACGTCGATCACATTGATCAAGTCACCGATCATCAAGCCGAGACAACTGGGACAAGGTGAGGGGTCACTAACCAACCTAAACTAAGCACTATAGGATAAGCATGTAAGGTACAAAAGCAGGCTATGCATCAGAATAGGAGCAATCAAATACAGTAGCAAAATCTAATGCAAGCATGAGAGAGAATGAAATGGGCGATATATGAATGATCAAGGGGGTTTTGCTTGCCTGTTTGCTGAAAACGAAGAAGGGTCGTCAGTGACGTAGTCGATCATAGGGGCAGCGTCGGTCTCAGGGTCTACCAAAAATAAGAGGGGGAAGAACCAATATATATGTAGCAAACAAGTGCATCACTAAGCATGACATGGCAATATGCAGTGCTAGGGGTGACCTATCGCTGTACTACACGATACACGTGAAGGGGGAAAACATCTGGGAATGTTTTCCCAAAGTTTGGTATTTTTCGGACAGAGGAATCGAAAGGGACGGTTCCATGTTCAGCATGCTAGGGGCATGTGACGGATGAACATATTGCATATTCCGATTCGTTGTATTTTTCTGAGAAACTTTCTTGTATAAATTATTTTCAACTGAGTTACGGATTATTTTATATTAATTTTCAAAGTTTTAATCAATTTCTAAAATTATTATTAATTCTAAATTGAATGCAAAATTGCTAGGGGCACAAATCACTGTGTACACAAAAGTGTACACAAGTTGACATGTGGGCAAGGGGGGCTAGTTGACTAGTCAAACTTTGACTGGTCAATGATGTCTACGACGCAACCTTCTTCTTGTAGACTCGTGTTGGGCCTCCAAGTGTAGAGCTTTGTAGGACAGTAGCAATTTTCCCTCAAGTGGAGGACCTAGGGTTTATCAATCCGTGGGAGACATAGTATGAAGATGGTCTCTCTCAAACGACCCTGCAACCAAATAACAAAGAGTCTCTTGTGTCCCCAACACACCTAATACAATGGTAAATTGCATAGGTGCACTAGTTCGGCAAAGAGATGGTGATACAAGTGTAATATGGATAGTAGATATAGGTTTTTGTAATCTGAAAATATAAAAACAGCAAGGTAACTAGTAACAAAAGTGAGCAAAAATGGTATTGCAATACTTGGAAACAAGGCCTAGGGTTCATACTTTCACTAGTGCAAAGTCTCTCAACAATGATAACATAAATGGATCATATAACAATCTCTCAATGTGCAACAAAGAGTCACTCCAAAGTTCCTACCGCGGAGAACATAAGATGAAATTTCTTGTAGGTTACGAAACCACCTCAAAGTTATTCTTTCCGATCAATCCATTGAGCTATTCCTATAAGTGTCACAAATAGCCCTAGAGTACGTACTAAAATAACACCATATGACACTTGTACAACGAGGTTCTATAAAATGGTTTTTAACCCCTTTCCGCGACGACGTGTTGAACTGTCGCCAAGTGAGTGACTGCGATAGGGGGGTCCTTCCCACACGACCCAGAAACCGTCGGGGATAGGGAGCCTAGATGCATAGAGTTGTCCCTACCAAACTATTTTTGATATCTCGAATATCTGAAACGCTCCATCCTTGCAACTCGTTTGTGCTTGCATTGCCATCACAGTCGGGCCTCTATGGTGCTACATTTACGATGAGCGACCCATCACAAACAGTTCACGATTATAGAAGCAGACAATCACACACATTTACTTTTCCTTGAGTGTATGTGATTCAATATACGAGCGCACGTAGTTGTCGCTATAAAACTGTATGCGAAGCTTGAATACGCCCCACACAATTCATCCATCGTACCCACGTTGGATGAAGACCTATCGCACGCGCTCTTCTATGACCAAACATTTGCGACGCACAGAACATCACAAACAGACCATAATTGCGAAGCATGTGTGATAAGGTGACTATCGCAAACATTTAATAGGAAAGAACTATGTACGGTGCTATTGTTAATCGCACTTGTTTTTTCTTGGCTGATCCTGTGAGCAGTAGAGATTGATCCCACACGTAGTGGATCCTAGAAACGTTTATGGTCTCCAAGTATATCGTAGACGTTTTGCTTACCGTGTGCGGTGTAATCCCTAATTAATCCTTAATTTAAAAATAACATGTTTTGAATTTGAAAGTAGGCTATCACTTATTTCATATCCAACCATGTTTATTACAAATATAGGTTCAACCACGAATGCATAATTCGATGCACAGGTACATATACTGAAGAACTACATAAGCACCAAGTAAATAATGATGAACTATAGTTCTAATAAAGAATTTAAAGAGAGAGACGAAAGACATTCTCGTTGCTAGAGAAGGTGAAGCGGAATGCCCATATTGTGCCATCCTCCATGCATAATGCACGCACGACTCTAGGCCAACCCCTTGTGATGGTAGCCCGTCCATCCTTCACTGTCTTAAGGACTTCTCGATGCTCATTGTAGTCTGGATGAAATACTTTAACCTTCATTGTGTGTCCATTGTCGGTCTCAAAACCGGTGGATCTCAGGTAGGGGGTCCCGAACTATGCGTCTAAGGATCAAAGGTAACATGAGGCAGGGACACGATGTTTACCCAGGTTCGGGTCCTCTTAATGGAGGTAATACCCTACTTCCTGCTTGATTAACTTTGATGATTATAGGGGTTACAAGAGTTGATCTACCTCGAGATCGTAATGGCTAAACCCTAGATATCCTGTATGATTGTGATGATCTTTACGGACTAAACCCTCCAGTTTATATAGACATCGAAGGGGACTAGGGTTGTAAAAAGTCGGTTTACAGAGGAAGGAAACTACACATCCGGACGCCAAGCTTGTCATCCACGCAAAGGAGAGTCCGATCCTGACACGGGGGAAGGCCCTCTGTCTTGTATTTTCACGACCCATCAGCCCGACCCATATCACATAGGCCAGCTCCCCGAGGACCCCATAATCCAGGACTCCCTCAGTAGCCCCCGAACTTGCCTTCAACGACGAAATTGTATCCGGCTTCATGTCTTCAGCTTTGCAAGGCGGGTTCTCCACTGTACTTCGTATAGCTCGGCTTTTTTACTTTAAATACCATACCCTTCAGCTTGCGTGCCGCCGTCACCTCGGCCTCCACGTGTCGAATGAATACGAAGGGTCTAAGCGTTTTTGCAAATAACCCCTCGTCCATATGAGGAAGGCATCTATTTAAAGAGCTTGAATATCAGATACCATTCCTCACCAGGCGAAAATCCTTAGAGCTTGCCATGGCTGGTGCTCCTAGCTCTTCCTTGTGCCCACTCGGTCCTCAAAAAGGCGATTGGGAGAGCTTCTCAATATCCCACGCCCAGTTGACCAAGCTTCAGACGGAGGGATACCTCCCACCTGTGGATCTAGTCCCCGTTCGGGCGGGACTAACTTCTATCAACGGGGAAATCCTGACGGAGAACTTCCCCAATCCTACTAAAGGGGGATGGGTGTGCTTTGTTTCTTTCCTGCTGAGGGGCATGGGATTTCTGATTCATCCTTTCCTTAGAGGTCTTCTGGAGTATTATGTCCTCCAACTGAACAATCTCACGCCGGGCTCCATCCTGCATATTGCAGGCTTCATTGATCTTTGTGAGTTGTTCCTAGGCTACGAGGCCCATTTTGATTTGTGGAGGAAATATTTCTGCCTCGTCCCCCACTCCCAAGAGGGATCCATATTCGAGGTGGGCGGTGCCAAAGTATGGCGCATAGCCGGAATAGGATACCTATCTGGCACTCCTAAGAAGGCGGCCGAAGAGTGGCCCTCAAAATGGTTCTACATTGAAGACGTTGTTCTCACGGACCCAATCCGGCAAGGTCTTCCTGAATTTTCCAGTACTCCTTTAAAGAAGCGTGCTAGCTGGTGTCCCCGAAGCTATGAAGAAGAAGACAGTGTAGAGATTAAGAGGCTAGTGAGCAAGATCAGAATACTCGCCCACTCCAGACTGTCCATAGTTGAGGTAATGGAGATTTGAATAACGCGATGCGTCCAGCCACTTCAATTCAGAAGGCTCCCCATGTGGCATTACAATGGGGAGGACGACGCATCCTGCTGTGGGTGCAAGGGTCTATTCAATTTTGTCTCTTTGGGCGCCCTGTTGGCTGATGTTTACAAAGGGGAGAAGGAAGACTTTACTGACCTTAAATGCCGAGAAGGTTTCTCCATGTATAACCCCATCTATTGGGTAAGTTTTCAATCATAGGCCTCACTCAATCTTTTTTCTTTAATTAAGCTTAGTCGAATTTTAATACAACTACCCTTAACAGCAATGGAGAAAGGTCGTCGGAGGGATCTACAGCCCGCTCCACAACCGGAGAACCATAATCGAGACCTAGATCTTGGATTTGAAGAGGATCCAGATATATTTATTGAATTGAAAGGAGTCTTTCATCAGACGAGCTACGATGGCACGGAGGTGGCTAGTATAGCCGATTACCCCGGCCTTCTCCATTCCTCCCATGTAAGTACCCAGGAGACACCTTCTCAAAGAGAGTTTTCCCCTTGCAACTCACCCGCCGCACTATATCATGCTCAGACTAATCCGGCCCCAGGCCTGCAACAAGGATTGGAGGGGAGGCGGGAGCAATGCCGGATTTTCATCTCCCAGAGGATTCAGCTAATGTATCCGTCACCAACTCCGAGCTTGAGAGCGCGATGAATCATCGGCGGCGGAGAGCGGCTATGCATGACACAAATTTCACCGAAGAGGCATTCAATGCTTTCAGCTCAACGGATGCTTACATCCGAGTTGCTCGGGATGGACTTGCTGGAACCACTCACCAGCTTTCAAAGGATATGCGGGTAAGTATTTTTGGTGCAGATTCAATAAGCATATACCAGTAGCCCCCGAGTCTTGAAGCAGTTGGCCTAACTGATTTAAGGGTCGTTACATTCGCAGGTACTCACGGAGATAAATAATGCATTATCCAAGGAGCTAGAAGAATGCCGAACTAAGCTAGCTGTTGCCACCGCCGAACTAAAAAATTTAAAGAAATCCAAGAAGGCACCTGATGGTAAGTACAACAGCAGCCCGGAAATAAGATTTCATGGCTACAATGATGTTACTTAATTATGCATCATTTTGTTGGTAGGTTCGACAGATCAGCTGGAGGAGAAGCTAAGGGCTGCTCAAGCGGACAAGCAACATGCCGAAGGGCAAGAAGCCGTTGGTCAACGTGTATTGACATGGACCTTTAATGAGGAGAACAAACTACAAGATACAAATTTCAAGCAAGCCAAATAACTGAAGGATTCAAGAGCCCAACTATTGGATGCTTTGAAGGAGAACAGGCAGCTGAAAGACGGCATATTCAGTATGCTCCTTAACCTGACTTTCACATGGTCTCATGTTTGAAAATTTTATAAGTTTGTTTCTGTAGGTGTGCTAACCGGACGTCCCGTGGGAGAAGTGTCTGGATTCCAAGGCGACCTACTACAAGAGCTATCCAAAGTGCACGAGCTTGCTCAAAAAGAATTGGGGAATATGGCCAAGGCTTTATGGCCATTCGATGCACCTCCAGGAAGAAAGGACGAGCTTGTGAATTTATTCAAGGGAGCTCGTCGCCGTTTTGAACTATGGAATGTATCAGCTTGTCGGGAAGGCACACGAGAGGCCTGGGCCATGGTGAAAACGTGGTACACCAGACTTGATCTGAATCATATGGCCCGGGACGGACGGGGACCAGATGGACAAGCAATTCCTGTTAGCTTAGTGTACGACCAAGTAAAAATAGCCGCTAAGTTATCTCAACAGGATTGTAAACTAGACAACCTGCTAGAGGGTCTAGAGGAGGAAGAAGTTTCTGAGCCCAAGTAGCAATGTAGTTTCTGAACAAACTTATCGCCGGCTGAATTGTAAAACAATTTGTCATGGTAGACTTTCTGCTTCGACCTCTAGAACCCGAGGTTCGGAGTGTTTCCGGATATTGTACCATAGGTGAACACCAAGGTATGTTCGGAAACCAGGCAGTCCGGTCATAGTTGCTTAAACAGACAAGTTGTATTCGGGGAGTTATGTTATATTGCATTTAATCGTAAGAAACATCTTCCAGGGAGAATAGTTCCGTTAAGGGTTCTTGTCCCTGGGACAGCATGCATTTTTGTGCATGCATAAGCTGTGATGCTAAAAACCACAGTACACGGTATAGTTTGGGGGATCATATTGCTGTGAGGGCAGTTCATCTATTGTCCGTCGACCAATTATTCCCTCAAGAACGCTAGCTTTCGGCTTCACCCGTCTGAGGTACATGTCCGGATGACCCGACTGTAACAATCGCAGAGGTGCTCCCTTTATGACCTAGCCGAACAAACGGGAACATAGGGCATAAGCAAAGGAGCCAGGCAACCCAGCTTGGCAAAAACTTAAGTCATAAAGGTGCATATAATGGCGAAGACAGGACACATATGAGTAGACACCACATATATACGTTGAGCTTGATGCTCGAAAAATAATGATGATATTAAGCTTCTGTGAATAGAAGCCCCGGGTATTATGGGGTTTGTACATTTAATGATGTATTCCCCTCAAGTATGTGGTTTATCCGAACACTGGCTAGAAGTTGTATAAACACGAAAACAAGAAAGTGAGAAGGAGAAAATAAGGGACGAAAAAAGGTATAAGTGTGAACTTAGGCGTAGAATCTTCGGAGCCGAGGAGCGTTCCATGGGTTTGGTTCCAGACGATTATCCGAAGTGTTGCGAAGGCGATAGGCTCCTCCAGTGAGAACTTCATCTATAATGAAGGGACCCTCCCATTTGGGCTTGTGCTTGTCCTTTTTCTTCTTTGGTAGGCGTAGAATGAGGTCTAAAACATTATAAGTCTTTGACCATACTTCCCTGCTTTGATATCACCGAGCTTGCTATTGGTAAAATGCAGAACGGGACTTCACGACATCACGCTCCTCCTCTAAGCCATCCAGATCATCTTGCCGATTAAGCTCAGCTTCTCTCTCTTCATACATGCACACTCGAGGTGAGTCATGAATAATGTCGCAAGGCAAAACTGCCTCCGCGTCGTACACCATGAAAAAAGGTGTATATCCGGTCGTGCAATTGGGCGTGGTCCGTAGCCCCAGAGTAAATAATCAAGTTATTTAACCTAGTGCTTGTCTAATTCTCGTAGAGATCGCACTAGTCTGGGTTTGATGCCGCTCATTATCAAGCCGTTGGCCCGTTTGACCTGACCGTTTGTTTGAGGGTGATATACGGAGGCGTAATCGACCTTGATGCCCAAATTAGCACACCAGGTTTTCACCTCATCGGCCGTAAAGTTAGAAACGTTGTCAGTAATGATACTGTGTGGGACACCATAACAGTGTACGACACCGGATATGAAGTCTATAACCGGTCCGGATTTGGCCGTTTTGACTGGTTTGGCTTCTATCCACTTAGTGAACTTCTCGACCATAACCAATAAATATTTCTTCTTATGGCTTCCCCCTTTAAGGGGTCCGACCATGTCTAGCCCCTAGACCGCAAAAGGCCAAGTAATGGGAATTGTTCGTAAGGCAGTGGGCGGCATATGGCTTTGATTGGTGAAAAGCTAGCATCCAACACAACGCTGTACGAGGTCCTGTGCGTCTGCTCGGGCTGTGGGCCAAAAGAAACCCATACAGAAGGCCTTGCTTACAAGGGCCCGGGCTGCAGCGTGATGGCCACCAAGACCGGCGTGTATTTCAGCCAAGAGATTCCGTCCCTCTTATTTGGAGATACATCTTTGAAGGACTCTAGTGGTACTTTTCTTGTATAGTTCCCCTTCATGAATTTTGTAAGCCTTCGAGCATCGAACAATACGACGGGCCTCGGTCTGATCAGCAGGGAGCTCGTTCCTAGTAAGGTAGGTGAGTAAAGGTTCAGTCCATGGGGCAATTACAACCATGATTTCGTGGGCTGATGGTGTTATTTCGGTGCCCGAACCCTTGATGATATCGGAACTCTGTTCGGAATCTGGGGGTATGGTTGGCTCCGGAATGGTGTTGCCACTATTGTCCTACCACACTAGGGATGGATTGAAGAGCCTCTCCACAAAGGTCTTAGGTGGGACGGGGTCGCGTTTGGTGCCCATGCGGGCGAGAATGTCCGCAGCTTGATTACTCTCTCGAGCCACATGCTGAAACTCGAGCCCCTCAAACTGAGCTGATATTTTGAGTACGACATTGCAGTAAGCCGCCATCTTCGACTATTTTGCGTCGAAGTCTCCGATTATCGGAGATAGTGTGAGGTTTGAATCCCCACGTACTTCAAGGGGTTGTATGCCCATGGAGACGGCCATCCGGAGACCGTGCAATAGGGCCTTGTATTCGGCTACATTGTTAGAGTCTGTATATAGTATTTGGAGCACATAACGGACTGTGTCTCCTATGGGGGATGTCAATACGACACCAACCCCCAGTCCGGATAGCATTTTAGAGCCGTCGAAGTGCATCACCTAGTTGGAATATGTGCCATACTCTTTAGGGAGTTTGGCCTTTGTCCATTCGGCGACGAAGTCAGCCAACACCTGAGATTTAATAGCTCGGCGTGGCTTGTAAATTATTTCAAATGGTAAGAGCTCAATGGCCCATTTGGCAATCCGGCCGGTGGCGTCCCGGTTGTTTATAATATCATTAAGTGCTACTTTGGAAGCCACGGTGATCGAGCACTCTTGAAAGTAGTGCTGCAGCTTGTGGGATGCCATGAAGAACGCATATGCCATCTTTTCATAATGCGGATATCGGGATTTTCATGGTGTAAGGACCGTCAATACGTAATATACTGGTTTTTGAAGTGGGAATTTATGTCCCTCTACATCTCGTTCTATGACGAGCACTGCACTCACCACCTGGTGGGTTGCCGACATGTAGAGTAACATCGGTTCTCCGACGTTTTGTGCGGCCAGGACTGGGTTGCTTGCTAGCAAAGTTTTTATTTCTCCCAGTCTGGCTGTGGTGTCGTCCATCCACACAAAGTGGTCGGTGCGGCGAAGTAGGCGATACAATGTAAATGCCTTTTCCCCTAGTCTGGAGATAAAATGGCTCAAAGCTGCCATGCATCCAGCTAGTTTTTGGACCTGCTTGAGGTCTGTTGGTGTTGCCAACTGTGACAGGGCTCAGATTTTGGCTGGGTTTGCTTCGATTCCTCTATTCGAGACAATGAACCCAAGCAGTTTTCCGGCTGGAACAACGAAAACACATTTTTCTGGATTGAGCCGTATGTCGTATGCTCGGAGGTTGTCGAATGTAAGGCGTAAGTCATCCACCAATGGTTTGACATGCTTGGTTTTGATGACTACGTCATCTACATATGCCTCCTTAGTTTTGCCAATTTTCTTTTCCAGGCATGTTTGAATCAAGCGTTGGTAGATTGCGCCGGCATTCTTGAGCCCGAAAGGCATAGTGTTAAAGCAGAAGGGCCCATACGAGGTGATGAATGCTGTTGAGGCTTGGTCGGATTCCTTCATCCTAATTTGATGGTATCCGGAGTATGCATCGAGGAAGCATAGGGAATCATGTCCTGTAGTCGCGTCAATAATCTGATCAATGCAGGGTAGTGGCAAGGGGTCCTTAGGTCAAGCCTTATTAAGGTCTTTGAAATCGACACACAGGCGCCAGGATTTATCCTTCTTCGGTACCATGACCAGGTTTGCTAGCCAGTCCAGATGTTTGATCTCTATGATAAACCCGTCTTTGAGTAGCTTGGCCAGCTCCTCCTCCATAGCCCGTTGTTTGGGTTCGGAAAATCGGCACATAGTTTGCTTGACTGGTTTGTATCATTTCAGTATATTGAGACTATGCTCGTCCAGTCTTCGTGGGATACCTGGCATATCCAAAGGGTGCCAGGCAAAAATGTCCCAGTTTTCACGCAGGAATGCGGGTAATGCGGCATCGATCATCGGATCCAGCTGTGCCCCAATTGAAGCTATCTTCTTGGGGTCCGTTGGGTGGACTTGAAATTTGACTATTTCGTCTGCTGGCTTGAAGGAAGTGGATTTGGGTCTCTTATCGAGGATTACGTCGTCCCTATCCACTATGGAATGTAGGGTGGCTAGTTCTTCGGCCACGAGGGCCTCGGATAAAGCCTCGAGGGCCAGACAGGCAGTTTTCTTCGGCACGGAGTGCTATGTTCGGATAACTGGTGATTGTGATGACTTCATTGGGCCCGGGCATTTTGAGCTTCATATACCCATAATGGGGTACAACTTGGAAGTGTGTGAATGCGTCACGCCCCAACAGGGCATGATACCCGCTGTTGAAAGGTGCCACATGGAAGAGTAACTCTTCGGACCTATAGTTCTCTGGCATGCTGAATACCATGTCAAGTTTGATTTTCCCCGAGCATCTTGCTTCTCGGCTAGGAATAATACCTCGAAAGGTTGTGTTACTTTGCTCAACGCGACTCCTGTCCAATTGAATTTTATTGAGCATGTCTTCATAGATGAGGTTCAATCCACTGCCGCCGTCCATTAGCAATTTAGTGAGCTGAAAGCCATCGACGATTGGGTTAAGGACCAAAGCGGCTGGTGCCCGGACTGTGCGGGATCTTGGTTCGTCATCGGTGTTGAAAGTGATCGCCGTATCGTTCCAAGGATTTACTGCTGCCACCTAGCAGACTTCGGCGAGATCGCGGAGTGCCCTTTAGCACTGATTATTTGATGAAAAGGTCTTGTAGACCGTGAATACTTTGAGATCGTTGTCCTCCAGATAGTAATTCTCTGGGGTGTTGTTGGTGCGGATACCCTCGCCGCTCTTGGCCACTTGCCAGAGTATCCAACATGTTCCGAGGCTATGCGTTGGTTCGGTGTCCGGCGTCATGTGAATTTGACAGGGCTTGTCGAGCCATTCCTCGAGGACCATTCTATGCCCCGTGAAGGGCTTGATTTTCTTGTCCACGGGATGATGATTAGGTGCTCCACGTGGGTGCGTCCTTTTTGCCCGTCCGGGAGGTGGCCCAAAGGACTGTGGTTTCCAACGGGCTGTCTGAGTTTTCTAGGCGCTTTCCATTGTGCAGTACTTCTGTACTATGTGTGTTAAATCTGCAAAGTGTAGTATGCAATGGCGGTTGAGGGCGTTAAGAATTCCCTCATCCGTACAATTGTTGCAAAATACCTAGATCGTGTCATCGTCACAACAATCTTTGATCTTGTTTTTAACAAGGAGGAATCTAGCCCAAAAGTGGTGGATTATTTCCTGAGGCTGCTGCCGCATGTACATTAAGTCGCATTTGTCCAGAGGACCGGAATTGCTTGGATAATATTGCTTGTGGTGGGTGGCTGGGACTGAATCCGAACCCTGACCCACTGTGAAGTACGGATTCTGAAAAAATTCTGAAGTCAAAATCCCGGGCTTTGGAGCGTCTGGTGAGTCTTTAGGCTCAATGCCCGACTCTATGTTTGGAGGACAATAGGTGTCCTCCCGAAGCTGGGTGTCTGGCTCTCCGAGCTCGGAAATCCGAACATACCTTGTTCCCAATGTAGGAGAAGAGTTATTGTCCGCTTGTTCCTCCACAATTGCCACCTGGTGGGTGATCGGGGGAGATCTAATTTCCTTTGATCGGGTTTGAGCCCAATCCGATCATAGTAGGTTGCGACCCATAGGGCAGCGATTCGATCTAGCAGTTCTTTTAAAGCCGACACATCAGCCGGATCCATCTGGTCGGAGTATTCGGGGCTGACGCAGAGACGATTTTTGGCGACAGGCTGGGCTGCCTTTGGCTTAATGGCCGAATGAGTGCCCATGGTAAAGCTGCCAAGCCAGATGGTTTTCCCTAAATATAGGGCTCCTCCGGAAGTGATGTTGTCCTTGATGACAAGGCGAGCCATCAACCCTTCTATTGATGGCACAGATGAACTCTCAATGAAAGCACCTATGTCGGTGTCAAAACCGGCAGATCTCGGGTAGGGGGTCCTTAACTGTGCGTCTAAGGATCAAAGGTAACAGGAGGCCGGGGACATGATGTTTACCCATGCTCAGGTCCTCTTAATGGAGGTAATACCCTACTTACTGCTTGATTGACTTTGATGAGTATAGGGGTTACAAGAGTTGATCTACCTCGAGATCGTAATGGATAAACCCTAGATGTCTAGCCTGTATGATTGTGATGATCTTTACAGACTAAGGCCTCTAGTTTATATAGGCACGGAGGGGACTAGGGTTGTACAAAGTCGGTTTACAGAGGAAGGAAACTACACATCCGGATGCCAAGCTTGTCATCCACGCAAAGGAGAGTCCCATCTGGACAGGGAGAAGGCCCTCTTTCTTGTATCTTCACGGCCCATCAGCCCAACCCATATCACATAGGCCGGCTCCCCGAGGACTCCATAATCTAGGACTCCCTCATCCACCAATCATGTACTTTGCAAGGTAATGTGGAGTGAACTGCTCTGGGAACCACTACGAACAAAAAAGATTCATACATTGTTGTCTAACAACTCATTATGGGCAGTAAAAAGAGAAGGTTGCAGAGTTTGTAGTTACCATCCTACAACTCATTGTTGTGTTGGACAGAGCATAAACAAACATTTTGCTTGCCACCATTCATATATTTTTGCTAATATCCTTATTAGTTTCCTCACTTGATGCTTGTTCATGAATATCTCATTACCCCATACGCAAAAAGGGTCGATGCGTGGATCCTTGCCAAGGGCATATGTACCTACAAGCAACAACTCAATATTAGAATCTAACAAGTGTGCAGGCCTGGATCTATATGCACTACATTATATAACAACGGGGGGAGTACAAGCCGAGGGATCAACCTAACCTCGACGGAAAATGGTGGCCACTCCCGTTGTTGTCCTGTATAAGTAGTGGAAAGGCATGATAAGTACAACAACCTTAACATCAAACAAATATAGCAAACATAAACAACATCATCTCCAAATGATAGCTTGAATGTGTTGGTTTCAGCATGCTGTTAAAGTAGATATAAAATGGCAAGCAATGTTATAGACAATAGGCTTAACAACCATCAAATATTGCAATTCAAACTGGTATTGTTGAAAATGAATAGAACGTAGGTAATGCTTAAATATCACACTGGATAAATGTGTAAAACCGAATTAAAGGGCATGTGTTAACTACACCAGGCATTACTAGAACCAAATATAGCCGTTCAAACTGGTATTGATGCAATCGAGCGGCACAGTTCTGACTTGTACATAATGAATATCACATTGTGAATGACTGGAATAAACAATGCATAATTGATCAGTATAACAACCAAATATAGCCATTGAAAACTGGACAGAGTCTCACTGCAGCTAACCTAACAAGCAAATACAGATAAACAGGGCATATGCTTGAAATCTGGACAAATGCTCACGCCAACCGACCTAATAGGAAAATACAGATAAAGAATGCATCTGCTTGAAAAATGGAAAAATGCTCACTACAACCAACCTAACAACCAAATACAGATAAACAAGGCATCTGCATGATAACTGGACAAATGCTCACTGCAACCAACCTAAGAACCAAATACATACAAACAAGGCATCTGTTCAATGACTGAAAAAATGCTCATGAAAAAAAAACCTAACAATGAAATACAGGTAAACAAGGCATCTACTCACTATAAACAACCAAATATAGCCATTCTAAAACTGAAGTGAACAATTCATACTTAAACATCACATAGCCCTATTGAACAATACATTTTTGCTTAACTGAAATCATTAAACATGGCACCGTTAAAACACCACACGATGCTACTACAACAAAGGGTACGGGTTGGCAAGTTCGAAAAGGTAAGATTTGCTGATATGATGTTGCCTCACATGTCATGGATGAGATCCTTCATGTTGGAAGAGCACAGACCCATGGTGCGCTCTCTCATGTCACATATAGGCTGTTTCACCTTGGAAGAACTTTGTGGGTGCCCTCCTCGTGGTCGTGGTTGATGAGATCTGACTTGGCAATTGAGTATCCCAAGCCGCCGCTGTAGAATGTGTCCTTCAGAAATGACAAAATGGGCTCGCTGGCATATAAGGATCGCAAATCCTTGACCGCGTGGCAGAGGAGATTAGTGGCAGGCCGTCGAAGAGATCGACTGCGGTTCAACAAGGGTTGGGGATGGACCACTTAACCTGTGACATAGCCCATGTGAAGCCGTCGCTGTCGACGAGCTTGATGTCATTGCCAGCTTTCCCGAGATACAGTAATACTCTAGCCCGCTGACGTGAAGCCTTCGGCATGGCAACATAGTCAACGTCTTCACCGGCTTCCGCGACAAGGTGTTGCTCCGGGATCGACAGGTCGGGGCGAACAGCGGCCACCTCGCCAACGTCCGCCGAAGAGGCCATGATAAACCTATTTTTGGCTGAACGCTCGTCAGGCTCCCCGGGATACGTGGTCAAGCTTAGGCTATGGCATTATGGATCAGGGGAAGTGGATCTGGTGGGGAGGGACACCGCAGGCCTCATCTAAAAAATCTGGGGAGTGGGGCGACGCTATAGGAATCGCTGGGTAAACTGAACTTTAAGCTAGGAGGAACGCGCAGACCGGCAGAGGT